>NW_028277063.1:302794-605588 GCF_059951505.1 Python bivittatus
TGTGTGTATGTGTATATATACATACACATACAAATACACAAACATCCATAACAAGCCAAACAAACAATATTACATTTGTCATGGCTCTACCCACTAGACAACTGAATGCAGTTCTTACCTACTGTGACAAATTTGTAGTTCACAAAAGTTTAGACATTTAATAAAATTTCTTAGTCTGAAGCGGTGCTGCAAGGGTTCTGATTTTTCACGTAAAGCAAGTAAATCCTCAATCTAGACTAAATTATGCACACATACCTAGACTAAATTATGCATACATACATGTACATTTTGATTTCTATATTACAGAAATAGTGAGGGGAAAGGAAAACCATTCATGAATAAAATTCTTTGACCTATTAATTCTTAAATCATTTTTTTCCCTTATCCTTGTATGACACCATCCTTTTTTCTGACTAGCTGTTCCCTGGTGTTCAGCTCTGGTCTCAGCACAATAATATAACACTTGGGTAGGAAAATGCAAGCCAGTAAGCCACCACCTGAGGCCAAGATGGAGAAGACCTCCACAGCCACCATGAATTTCCCCTTGGTGCTCAAGTAGGTGGGCACAAAGGACACCCAGACACTACAGAAGACCAGCATGCTGAAGGTGATGAGCTTGGCTTCATTGAAAGTGTCGGGCAACTTCCGTGCAAAGAAGGCCACCACGAAGCTGATGATGGCCAGAAGCCACATGAAGCCCAGCACAATGTAGAACATAATTTCTGAGCCTTCATTGCATTGCACCAAGATCTCACCAAACTGGGAGTGCATGTCCAACTCTGGGAAAGGGGGAGAAATTATCAGCCACACAGCACAAATGGTCATTTGAATCAAGGAGCAAAGAACAATGACAAAGATGGCCAGCCTCTTCCCCACCCACTTCCTCATCCTGTTCCCTGGCTTTGTGGCCATAAAGGCTAGAATTACAGTGATGGTTTTGGCCAACACGCAAGACACTGCAATGGAAAAGACAACTCCAAAAACTGTCTGTCGAAGAAGGCATGTGGCTGTCCCAGGACAACCAAGGAAAAGGAAGGAGCAGAGAAAACACAGCAGCAGTGAGAAGAGGAGGGTGCAGGTGATGCCCCAGTTGTTGGCTTTGACGATGGGAGTGTTCTGGTAGTGGATGAAAGTCCCCATCACCACAATGGTGATTCCTGAGAAAGAAACAGTACAAGTAGCCAGAACTGCTCCCAGGACCACTCCATAGGATAAGAAGGTAACGCTTTTGGGAATGCAGTGATCTTGCTTCTCATTTGGATAGTGGTCTTCTGGGCATTTTTCACATTCCTTGGCATCTAAAATTCATAAGCAAGATCTTTAATCATTCTGCATATTGAGTTGCTACTGATGTTTTAGCAAATATTCCTTGAGAAGAAAAGAAAAGATCCAACCCCTTTTGGGACCAATACAGTGGGCCATGCCAAATAGTGGATATGTGCTGAACCCTGACTTGCCCAACCTTTCTTACCATTTTGCAATGTGAATTTGATAACTATGAAGGGCAATCTTGTGATGGAAGTCATGGGTGAGGAGGATCATGGCACGGAAGTCCAAGGTCATAGGGAAGGGGGGGAAGAATCCCAAGCATCTCCTCAGTCCTCAACCAGAGTGTGTGAAAGTGAAGAGGAGGAGGCTGGCACCTCCCTAAGGAATTCAGTGGGTTTAGTTGCTGTCGTTGGAGGTTAGAGTTAGTCTGGCGAGATTCTGTCTAGTAGATGTAAGCTAATAAAGTAACTGAATTGTCCCACTCAGTATCTTGGGCTGAACCAGACGAATCTATATGGAAAGAGTAGATGTTACCTAGTAACTGAAGATGGTACCTACTCGGGTAATGAAATGTCTGCAAGAAAACAACCAAGCTCAGAGAACTCCAAGGACTCTACAGTTCAACCCTGAGCTACATATATTCTCTTCTATTAGAATTTATTTAAGTACACATTTGTGCCTCTTACCAGTCTTGATTGAAATCCTTCCCTCTGAACACTGAATGCAGTCATAGCAGCAAATAGGTTCCCCCTGCTTTGTTAATTTTCGGTATCCAGGATGGCAACTTTCTACACATGTTGAAGAAGGTGGTAACTAACCAGAATGACAAAACGCAAGTTGATGGATAGCAGTTTTGCTTTTCCAGAATGGGTCAGCAATCATTCTCATTATTATCCTTCTGCCTATAAATTTGTAATACATTCTCCATTCTAGGCTAATAAATGGTTTGCAGAAGTTATTAATTAATTAAGTAATTCAAATGAGATAAATGTCCCAAGTAGGACTGTCAAAGAATACATTCTTTGCGTGGAACCATTTTTGCACTGATTTAATGTAATTAAAAAGAAAAATTTAATCTATGAGAAAAGGGGTAAAAATCCTTGTGACTTTTACTTTGAAAGGACACCAGTGTTTTGGCCTTTCCCCACTGCCAGTATAGGGTGCTATTCACCCTTCCTTCAACAGACAGTAAATTCTACCCGTTGAAAATATCACTTCCCTCCCTGCATCCATTCCCTCTGGGTTGGTTTCCCACCAAATGGTGGTGTCCTTATTTCCTCTGTGCAAAGAAGGTTACGCAGCACTATTGGTTAAACCCTCTGAATTGGTTCACAAGTACGTTTAGAGTATGGGAGCATTAGGACCTATGGTAGCATATATGACATTTGTGGATCAGGAAGATTTTGTTCCTGGTGTCCTGGAATTATGAGTAAAGTCACTTTACTTTACTGGAATAATGTTGTCAGAGGGCAGAAGTGATATCTTACCCTAAGCCTAACCCAGGTTCTGATCAAAAGCCTCTCCAAAGAAAGAAAAGGGGAATGGAACAGCCTTAATCTATGCTAAAAGGGTGACCCTCCTGTCAGTATCAACATCGCAGGGTTCAGCCAGCTACTTCTATTAAAGGGCCTTAAGAGCTTGATGTTTTGGAAGAAATAAAGTAGAATAAGGTAGACTTTAGAACTGCATCATTTCTTCAGGGTGTCAATGATGTTCTAAACTCAGCGGGAGGCTTTCGGTGGACTTCTGAAGATCTCTCCCATTACTAATTTTATATTTCAGCCATTAAGAAAAGTAATGATCATCTTTCTCCTGTTTAATTTTAACCTACCTCCTTAAACCGGGGATTCCATATAATGGCACTTTCATTTATACTGAGTCGTTCCCTTTGAGAACTCTGAGGCTCGGTCCTTCCAACTCGGACTTTGTGGAAGGATCGATTGGGGAATGTGACCAAGCTGATGATGTCGTATCTTCCTCCCAGGTTCCCACCGTCATCCAAAACTATTTCTTCCCCAGCACTATTGTTGAAGCTGATATTTTTCAGAAATACGTGAAGCTAAAAGTGAAGAGCTATAGATGACAAATTGGTGCAAATAGAAGGCAGTGGGATTAACAGTTTCATTCTCTGGTTTACTGAACTGTGATCTCCTTGATTTCTTGATTAATATTTGTACATTACTGTTCACTTATCTTCTGTTTTTTAAAATGTGAGATGAGAGAAAGAGACGAACCAGTACCCACATGAACACACATCCATACACACACACACACACACACACACACACACACACACACCTGGTTGTTATCTGTTGGTTTGGACTACTAATCCCTTGATCAAATAGATACCGCTTCAGAATGTACAGTGCATATAGAAGCATCTGAAAATGTTCTTGTCAATAATTCTGCTTAAGTATGTTTTACTTAAACTGCATGTTACTTAAAAATATAGGAAGAATATAACATATGTTTCTGTTCTTTATTTAAGAGTGAACCTGCAGGACTATGAGTGATAGATACTTCACCTATCATTTATATTGCCAAAAAGTGACTTTACCCGTAATTATTAAAAGCAGGTTGGGCTGCCTCTTAGCATAAGATTAAAACAAAAACAAAAAACTATTGTGTTTCAGTGCTGGTCGAGGTGTGGTTTTCTCCTTAGTAGTTCCTTGATGAGGGTATTGCTTTCTGCCTGTTTGCCTGGTGTTAATCCCTGCTTATCCAGGTGTTGGCTGCTGGAGAGGATGTGTTCTGATCTTTTTGTTTCCTTCTTAGCTTTTTTATTGTCTCTTTTAAGCTTCCAGGAATTCCCTACCACTTTTGGATTTAGCTTGCTCTAGGATCTTCATAGTTTCCCAGCTGAAACTATGGTTGAGTCTGTCCATGTGTTATGAGATTAAGGCATTTTCGTCATGTCTTCTGACTGCTAGTTGGTGTTCATGGATGCGCTCTGCTAGCCTTCTGCCTGTTTGTCCTACAAAGTGGCTGTTTCAGTCCTTACACTGTATGTCATAGATGACTCCTGTTTTTAATTCTTGGGATTTTTCTTACTGGATCTTTTGGTTTACTGAGAATGTTTGGAGGGCTTTAGCCGTTTTGGTGCTATGGTAATATTGTGTGGTTGTAATAGTCTGAGATGTTTTTGATGTATGGTAGCATTTACTTTTTCATAGCATCTGTTGGTTGTACTGTAGTGAGTTGACTGGTCAGGCACTTTTTGATAAAGTTGTGTGAGTATCCATTTTGTTGGAAGATGTTGTATAGGTGGTCTGTTTCCTTTTTCTGGTGTTCTGGGTTGCTGCAGTGCATTTTTTCTCATCTGAATTATGTTCTTACAGAGCTCCTCTTCTGCAAGGTTGGGTTGATACTTTGGAAATGGAGCACTTGTGTAGTATGGGTTGTTTTTCAATAAACTTGCATTTCAAATTTGCTGTTGTTTCTTCTGCTGATGACATATCCGGGAAGGGTAGTGTGTTCTTGTTTATTTCTTCCATTGGGAATGTTATTCCTCTGAAGATGTTTTTGATAATTTCATGTCTCTTCCCTCTTATGATGAAGGTGTCATCTACATACCAGATCCATACTTTTGGTTGTATGTGTGGGAGTGCTATAGTTTCTATATGCTGCATTATGGTCTCTGCTATGAGTTACCTACTTGGGTAATGAAACATTTGCAAGCGAACAACCAGGTTCAGAGAGCACCAAGGACTCCACAGTTCAGTCCTGAGCTACAGATATTCTCTTCTATTCGAAGAAATGATTAAACAGAAACAAATTATTAAGTAAGGCAAGCTACATTATCTTACTCTTCTACACCATTTTCTTGTGAAACCTCACCAAAACAGGTAAAAATGGCACCATTGAAATTTGATGACAAAATGGCTAGATTTTTAAGTTTCATGAGGGTACCTGTAACAATGGAGGACTTTGGTGAGCATCTGTTGAATAAAGTCACTCTGATTGACTCACAGTTGGCCTCTGGCTGTGTTGGTCTGCCAGAGATGATTGGGGTGCAGTCTTGTCTGGTTATCTGGGTTGAGTGGCTTCCACTCCAGTGGCTTCCAACAGAGTGGACAGGTTCCTTGGGACTCTGAGTTCTGCTACCTATGCATTAGACACATTTCCCTCCTAGTTGGTGAAAGCCTCCCAGGAGGTGACAAATAGCTAGGTCCAAGCAGTAGTGAATGCCTCACTTGTGGCAGAGAATGGTTCCTGCCTCAAGATGTCATCCCTGGACCCAGCAGTCCTAGACAATTTCCATCCAGTCTCCAACCTTCCCTTCTTGGGAAAGATTGTTGAGGAAGTGGTAGGCTTGCAGCTCCAAATGGTTCCGCAGGAAATTGATTATCTGGACCTACTGCACTTACCTTTTCATGATAAAATACCAATATGGCATCAATCATACTTCTGAATGACTTCTGGCAGTCTTGGGATGAAGATAGTATATCCATCTGGGCCCTCCTTGATTTTTCAGCACTTTCAATACCATTGATCATTGTATCCTTGTGAACTGGGAAGGGTTTTTGGCAGTGGGCAGCATAGTTATTCTGTGGTTCTCCTCCTTCCTCTGTGCCGGATTCCAGTTAGTGTTGGTAGTAAGGAGAAGGTCTAACCCTAGGTCTCTGCTTTGTGGGGTACCACAAGGCTCAATTCTCTTCCACACTCCTCTTTAACCTCTACGTGAAACCACTGGGCAAGATCATCCATAGACACAGGGTTGAGTATCACCACTATGCTGAAGGTACTCAGGTATACATCTCTGCTCTGGGCCACCCAAATGATGCCATCAAGTTACTTTCCTAATGCCTAGAGGCTGTCTAATTGGGAGTGCTTGTGGGTTTTAATGCCCCCCCCCCTTATCTAGTGATTCTCCATCATTAACTCTAGATGGGGTAACAGTCCCCCAGGAGGAGTTGAAGCACAAACTGGGGGTCCTCCTGGACTTGCAGCTTCTGCTTGAGAAGCAAGTGGCAACCATGGCAGGAGAGCCTTTGCATCACTACATCTGTGTGCCCGTTACACCCATTCCTAAATTCCTAGGTGGCACTGCTCACTGTTACTCATGTCTTAGTCACCTCCTGGTTGGACTATTGCAACATGCTCTACACAGGGCTGGCCTTGAGAAGCATTTGGAAGCTTCATCTGGTCCAGAATGCAACAGCATGTGTAGTATTGGGCCCTTCATGGTATGCCCACCTATCACTGCTGCCCTGTGAGCTGTGCTGGCTCCCATCAGGCTTCCAAGTGCAATCTGAGGTTCTGATTGTCCGTTTGAAAGCCCTACATGGCAAAGGACCAGGTTACTCATGGGACTGCCTCTCCCCAGTGGTTTCTGCCCAGCCTGTCAGATTAAGCAAAGTCAGCATGCTCTGGGTCCCAACAGTGAAGCAGTGTCAGTTGGTGGACCCTGGGAAGCATGTCTTCCTTGTCATGGCACCTATCATGTGAAACAGCCTCCCCCCTGAGATACGGACAGACCCTACTCTGCTGGTCTTCTGAAAGGCCATGAAGACCTGGCTCTTCACCCAGGCATTGGGGCCAGGGTGTTATTGGTGCTCTGACATAGCTGTAGATAGATTCATACTGGGATTTTGTCAGGGGCTTCAATTAGCATTAATAAAATAAAATTAGCATTAGGATAATGGGATTATTACTGCATAAGTGTACATTGGGATGAAGCCAAAAATAATTGATAAATGGTATTTTAATGAATTTAAGTTCAGTATTATATTGTAGTTAAGATCCCAATGAAAGACACCATAACTGACCTGCCAAGGTTGGACTTTCAGCAAATTCCACTTCTCTCCATTGTCCATTGTCTTCTGCCTGGCTCTAGATGCATACATGGCATGGAGAGCATGTGCCACAGCATGCACAGCATTGTAAATAGCATAACTCTGGCCAGACATTTGCATTTCAAAGACTGTCCCAGGGAGGCTCCCCAAATCCTCTTCCCCAGTGCAGATTCCTTTGCCTGGCACATTTATATTATACATTGGAAGTGAACAGATAAATGCAGTACACCAGAACTGATGTATGAAATACATCTTAGAGCGATTTGGATTTAGACTCTCAAGGAACTCCTGAAATCCTGGTACCTCATTTGTGTGAAGAGCAAAGGATAAGCTGCCATTGAACGAAAGTCCTGTGAATTTATGAGCTTCAAAGACAGAAGTGACATCCCACAGAGCTGATATGATCCAAACCCTCTCTATTGGAACCTTGCTATTAATTTCATAACTTTCAAGAATGATTCGTAAACCATCCATAGACTGCATGTCTCCATAAACAAGTATTACATTGCTTTTACTGAACCATAAGGTGGCTGCAATCTTATTGAGTTGCTTCTGCTGGAAGGTATTGGAGACATAGTTTATCACTATTGGGATGAACTGAATCAGTGAAATGCAAATATCATTCTGGATAAGCTTTGGTCTCAGAATTCGGAAAAATCTCTCTCCAGTGACATCATCTGGGATGAAGAGGCCTATCCAATTCCATCCAAAATATTTCAACAGCTGAATAATCCCACCATACTGGAGATTTTCATTTGGAGTCATCCAGATTAAAGATGGAAACTGAGTTTTATAACTTAGTGCAGGGTCAAAAGAGCTGTAACTGAGCTGTGGGATGGGAGAAATAGCAATGGTTTACAGACTAGATAAAGTATTTTCATTTTTTTTAAGAATATTCCCCCTGCAAGCCACAAAATATGTCATTTTATAGTATTATCCTGTGAAAAAAAATTATAACTCTGCTGTTTAGTCTCCTGTGAAATATCATATAGGAGTGACTAAGAATCAGAGTGAACCTATTAACCAAAGATATAGAGGGTAATGCAGAACCACTGTCTGCTCAACTGATTGGGTTACATAGCTCTGGCCCTCTATCTCTGGATGCACAAGTCTCTAAGAAGCTCTAGTTATGACAACATTGCTACAGCCAAACCAAAAAGAGGACAAAACCCCCCAATAGTTGGTACTGCTTCCATAAAACAAAGAAGAGGAGGAGATACTGTGTTGTGGATCAACAAGTCCATCCTCACATCAATGCTGACTTTTGCAGTCACTCCACCATTGGCGTTCCAGTCACCACTTTGTGGACAAGGTTACAGGAACAGGGTCTTTCAGGTATTGATTGGTCTGACTAGAGAGTCAAAAGACAGGTAGGATTGAATGACAAGAGAAGACTTTTGTTCATTAAGAAGATGACGGAGAGAATTGATTGCATATTCCTTCAGTCAAAAACACAAGACTTGAATTGTCATTTTGCATCATATGGGTTAGAGTATCTGTTGCTTTAATAAATAAAATTTAATGGTATTGGCAATATTGAGGTAATGTTACTTATTTTTACATATGATACATTTTTGTACCCATTATGGATTACCCTGCTTGTAAGTAGATTTTGTAACATATACCTTGGATTTCGCTTGAACAAAGGACCTATCCAAAACACCTCAAAGAATGTCTAAATATTTCAGGTGCTTTTGGGATTATCTTCCTTATTCTACCTATACAGTTACTGAGCCACCACCCTTTTATCTCCTATGAATGAATATGAGCCCAGATACCTGTGGAATCTTGTAGGCATTTATGATGTTGGCCATTTGGATGGAGTTCTGGAAGTTGAGGTCACCAACAGCAGCCATGAGCTTCTGATCCTTTACAGAGTTATAATTGGGCAGACAGTTTTGTCCCATGAAGAGGAGGGTCAAAAGGTTCCCACAAGCTTTCAATGGATTAAAAGCATTCTCATAGATTTGGGAGCCCAAAGTAGTATTTGGTAACAAGTTCTCATTCACGTTGATCTCGTGAATGGCAAAAAGAAAGACCAGGACATGCTGGTAATTTTTAGGCAATAGCCTGCAAGAAGGGTTTTGTTTAGTCCTTCAATCATAGAATATGACAAGCATTTGTATACTATACAGAAGGAAGCCTTTGTTGATTTGGTAGCATACAGATGTGATAAACAAACAAACAAACATTTTTTCATAGTTTTCTGCAGAAGCCTGACAAATGATCTGGCTGCTCTAATGAGTAGTAGAGAGGTGTTGCACTTGCACAACTTCTGAAGTACTACTTCTAATTTTCAAAGTGTAGAGGGAGGTATGGAATGAGGATGATTCTGGATTTAAAATTACAATTCATTCAACAAAATGATTCCTATTTGTTGACAAGAGGTGTTGTTGTTGTCGCATATATCTCTGCTACCCAAATATTTTTCTTTTAAAAAAAAATCTAAGTGAACCTTCGCATGAAGTAAAACAACATATTGCCTCTTCTTACGGTCTTGAGTGAACATGGATATTCTTGAGTCAGTATTTAGAATGCTCAAAACTCTGATTCACTCATGCCACTAAACTTGAGTTTGGTAGACCGCTGGACACTTGGTAACCAATAGTGGGGACAGACCTTTTGTGACAAGATTAGCAATGCTTGTAAAAGTCTTATTGAGGTCCTATGTCAGCTGGGGACCTTTTCAATTTCTCAGTCATTGATAACCAAGAGAGAGTTCTGAAACAAGAGCCACTTCTGAACTATAAAGCAATTGAAACCAGTTCCACTTGAACACAATCACAGTCAACCAGAGTTGCAATCCAGACCATTTATTCTTTCAGAGGACTACTTACCATGCTGTCTGAGATTCTGATGGCTTTTGCATAAAGTTGTGTAAAGGCACTTTGAGAAATACCATGGACACAAATTCAGCAATGACAATATCACTAGAGGAGGCAGGAGAATGATGCTGAACCCCTGGCTTGCTACCACACATGGAGTTAAGGGTCTTGCTGAAAGGCGTCTGAGGCAGGATAAGGAGGGAAAGCAGAAACATCCAGCCTTTGAAAGTCAAAGCAATTTGTCCCCAGTCATAGCAGCACAACCACATCGTCATCACCACACTGCTCAGCCAGATTTAGGAATAGAAAGCCAATTGTGGGACAAGGGCAGACTCTTCCCAATGGAAGAGATGGAACCTGGCCTCTGGAAAAATTACGCAGAGTGTTAGCTGCCTTTCCACATTGGTAACTGATATAGTGCTATGTGACTGTTTTTCTTATTTTGCTTGGTCTCCTAGCTTCTGGGGTTCCACAGGAAGCAAGTTCAATTATAGTGATTTTTATAATGAGAAGGTAGATAATTATCCTACCCAAAGCTGTCCAAGTCATTTCCCATAAAGAGAAATTGTATGGTCCTAACATAGCCTTTGTCTGCTCTTCTTCAGAGAAATACATTGATTCCTTTAGGAGCATAAAGCACATTGAGAGTTGAGAGTTCATTTCCCAATCCCAAGAAAAATAACTTAGTTTTTTAAAAAAGTGTTAGACTGATAGCTAGTATGACCAGATAACTTTCCCTCTCTCATCATAGAATTGAAATGAATTGAATTAAATCTCCAAATACAGAGAACTCTCTCTTCTTGCCCCTGCTTTGCGGGTACATCCTTTTATTAACTTATATACACTATACACTTTTTAAAAGGCAAGTATTATTGTTATTGATGAATGTACAAAGCCATGTGAAATACAGAAGGCAACAAGACAGGGTTGTCCCCTGTCACTTTTTTATTTTAGTTTTGGAAGTGTTAAATAGAGATATTAATGCGAATATTAAGGTTTTACAAATCAAAAAAGAAGTCTTTAAATTAAGAGTCTCTGTGGATTATTTAGTTTTGATCTTACATGAACCTCAAAATGGAATTGAATGTTTAATGAAGAAATTGAAAGATTTTGGTGTACTTGCTGGATTTAAAGTAAATAGACAAAAAAGAAAGATGTTGGTTAAGAATATGACTATGAAATATCAAGAAATATTGATGAAGAAATCTGGCTATAAAACTGAAAAAGGGTTAAGTATTTGGGAGTTACACTGACCAATATGAATTATATGTTACATCAAAATAATTATGTTAAAGTCTGGAATGATATTAAAAAGTATCTATTAAGATGGGGTAAGCTGCAACTGTCATTATTAGGTAGAATCTCAGTAATTAAAATGAATGTTTTACCTAGAATGCTTTTTCTTTTTCAGACAATACCGATATTGACAGATAATGTATCATTTAAACAATGCCAGAAAGGTATTCCTAAATTTGTGTGGCAAGGTAAAAAACCAAGAATAACTTTTACAGGATGCCAAAGAAAAAGGTGGGCTAGATCTTCCAGATTTAAAGTTATACTTTGATGCCTGTTGTCTCTTATGGATGAAAGAATGGATGACTTCACAAAACAAGAGGTTCTTGGAATTAGAAGGACATGAGTTACAATTTGGATGGCATGGATACTTATGGTATGACAAAGTGAAAGCTAACATTGATTTTAAGTATCACTTTATCAGACGTTCTATATTGAGAATTTGGAATGGATATAAGGTAAGATTGTCTCCAAAAATTCCTCTAGGGTTATCACCTTGAGAAGCTCTCTATAGAAGAGAAATGACAATTAAGCAACCATGGTTGAGTATGCAACTCTCTTATCATTTTCCAAAGGACAACCTAACCTGAAGAGGAGAGAAGAATTAGAATTGGAAGGTTTTATTTGCCAATGGTCTACATATGCACAGATGCTGGAAAGTTTTAAACTAGATAAGAAAAGCTATGAATTCATCACTGAGAAAACTGAGTTTGAATATGCACTGTGTACTAATGATGAACATCTTATTGTTAAAATGTATGTGATGGAAAAATAATAAAATAAAGCTGGAAACTCTCCTCCCCCCCCCCTTTGCCTCTCCTGCAGCAAACTCTTACTCTCCCCTCCCTCTTGCCTCTCTTTCTGCTCCCTCGCCCTTTCCTGTCCTGCAATCTCTTTTCTCCACTTCTTCCATTCTTTGCTCATGCAAAACAGGATCAGCTCCAAGCTATTGCATGACCCAAGAGTGATCATGTTCTGCTGCCAAAAATAGCCCTCTATCCTACTGAAACAATGGGAGGGCCATCACCTGTCTGCTGAAGGGTTTGCCGTGGTTCTTATCTCACAATAGAAAAATCATTTATCCCCCATTTAACATCTATCCAAACCTATCCCCCAATCAGATCCCTCAGATTTCCCACCTCTCAGCCTCAAAAGTGTATAAATTCTATGCTTTTCTATTGTTCAGGGTCCCTCTTTCTTAGAAAACAGGCATCCAATGATCATTGCAATAAACATGGTTCTCCTCCTCAGCATTGGGCTCCTGCCTTTTACAAAAATTCCATGATATGTATAAACTTTTGTTAAAGATGAACTTGGAAAATGCATATGTTAAAGATTGTAGGCTTCAATGGACAAAAAACCTTGGATATAATGTAATGTTAGATCAGTGGGAACATTTGTGGAATAAAGTTAAAGCTAATTATACATTAAAAGAAAATTTCTATAAAATGATGTATCGTTGGTATTTGACACCAGACAAATTGTCAAAGATGTATAAAGGAATCTCATTTCTTTAGATGATAACTGCAGCGAGACTCCTATATGTGCAAAAATGGAGGGACATACAAATGCCTACTGCTAAAGAATGGATATTAAAATTAATGGAATTGGCTGAGATAGTGAAACTCACTGCTTTGCTCAAAGAAGGGCCCTAACTTTGTGTCTAATTGGAAACCACTCTTAGATTTTTGTTTGATACTCAAAAAAATGCAACTTTGATTTTGGGATTTGCTGATTGATGTTATACTTATAGAAATATCCTGTACAAATCATATGTAATATTCAAACAGATTAATTTTTAGGAATCTTTCTGAATATTAGATAAAAAACTATTTTTATTATGTAAATTTTTAGATAGTAGAGTAAGAGGCAAATATATTTTTATCTATTCCTGTACCAAGGAAACTTAGAAGCTACTCTTTCTTCCTCCCTCTTATTCCCTCCCCCTTTTTTTCTTTTCCCTTTTTTTCCCCTTCTTTTTTCTTGATTTTTCTGTATTTTAACTTTTTTGAAAAACATCATAAAATTTTTATTAAAAAAAAAAAAGCATTTATGTGTGTAGCTCAGTGCCTAATACTATGACCCTGACAGAGCCGCTTCACGAGATGGGCAGTGACAAATTTGATGAATAAATAAATAATAAATAAAATAAACCAGGCAACTGTCCTTCCTTTAGAGTATGAATGGAATGGTGTCAAAGGATACTGCAACATAAACAATGTTGTTTATTGTACATGTTGATAATATCAAGAAGGGTTCTACTAGTGGGAAATATAGCAGGGAGGTCATTCCAATAGTTTATCAAAGCATTCCTGTTTAAGGGTCACCCTGTAATTGTATTACTTCTTTTTAACTTTCTGTTCTAATGTAACCCTGGCCAGATTTCAAGAAATTCCATTTCTCCTCATTCTCCATCCCTACAACATCTCCATCTTTACATGTTCCCTGAACACTACAAGCAGAGAGAGAGAAAAAAATGGTGACAGAGAGAGAGGCCTAAAGACTCCCAGTCAGTGACTGATGTGAATTAGATCATGGCTCTTCACAATCCAAAGTCAACATCTTAACCATTACATCTCTTCAGGCCTTGCTCTTCTTCCAACAAATGAGTGCAGGCAATATCTTTTTTCTGCAATATCCTTATGACATTGCCTACATCTCACCACCAACCCATCAGTGAAAGAGACCTCAGCTGTCCCCAGCTGCACCAGTGTTCAAGGAGCATTTTCCCTGTGATAAAAAGAGATATATGGTTTTGAATGAAACAAAGCTGTTTTTGAAACAGAATTGTGTACTAATGACGAATATCTTATTGCTAAAATGTGTAAGCTTTTATTGAGATTTGAAACAGAAGATGAACAAATTAGAGATTGTGTGATAAAATGGGCTAAACGCTTTGGATATAATATACAAAGGGAACAATGGGAAAATATGTGGATGAAAGGGTTAAAATTTACTCTGTGTTATAACTTGAAGGAGAATTTCTATAAAATGATGTAGAGAGGGTATTTGTCATCGGAAAGATTTTCAAAAATGTACAAAGGGGTTTCAAACATATGTTGGAAATGTGAACAACAAGAAGGGACTTTTCATCATCTTTCGAGGACATGTAATAAGGCTAAAAAAAATTGGATCGAAACTCATATATTAATTCAGAAGATTTTGAAGGTTAATATACAGTTAAAACCAGAGACTTCCTTTTGGGACTGATGGATAAACAATTGGAAAAAGCTCATGGACCTTTGTTTTAAGACAACTGCAGCTAGACTTTTATAAGGTGGAAAGACTTGACATTACCTACAATGGAAGAATGGATGGTGAAGATGATGGAGTTAGCTGAGATGGCAAAATTGACAGCTTTGCTTAGAGAAAAAATACTGACTAACTTTAATGACAATTGGAAGCCCCTTTTGGACATTTTGCAGGAGACAGGAAAAAAATTAAATTATGATATGTGGATTTGATGATTAGTTAAATTAATAGGTTATATAAAATATGTATGTTAAGATGTCATTTTAGAGTAGGAGGTTATTATATGATTTATCTACATCTGCTATATAAGAAGTTGGAAGTTGTTCTTTTTGTAATTTCTTTTTCTTCCCTTTTCTTTACTTTCCATCACTTTTGTATTCTTTATCTCTAACTCTCCTGTTCTCTATTTTTCTCCTTGATTATTAATTTTAGTTTGCTTTTATCTTTATGCTTTTTATAACTTAATAAAGTTTTTATTAAAAAAAAAGAATAGGGCACAATGTATTTTTAAAGAAATTGGTTTTTTTTCCCCTTACTTATTTTCTGGTATTCATGGTGGCAGCTTTTCACAAAGGTGGAAGAAGGCAGAGTCTAATGGGGGGGGGGGGATAAAAATAAACAATCAATCAATAATGTCTTTGCTTCTCCAACATGGGTCAGCAGTCCTCCTTTAGAGTAGAACACAATGTATTTTTAAAGAAATGTATATATTATTTTTCCTTATGAATTTGGACTGACATACTTTCCTCTGAACACTAGAAGCAATCATAACAGCATATTTGTTCCTCCAGCTTACTTAATTTCTGGTATTCAATATGGTAGCTTCCAACACCAGCAGAAGAGGACAGAGTCTAATGGGGGTGACAGAAATAGACACTTGCAACTGAGAATGTCTTTGCTTTTCCAGCATTGGTCAACAATCCTCCTTGTTGTTATTCCTCTCCCTACAGCAGGATGATCATGGTGATCATGATGACTGATGGTGATATTTTTATCCCACTTTTCCTGGGAGGGAATGCCCATCCCTGTTTTAAGTGGCTAGTCGCGACTAAGCGGTTTCCATTCCTCACAGGTCATCCAACTTCCCTTTGATAGAATAGAGGGTTATATGACTCAGATGTTGGAATTCCCAATGATTGCTGCCAGCTGATGGGAGGAAAATGCTTCTTTAACATGAACAGCTATGAATGACCTAAGTCAGTTCTACTCATGGACTGGCGTGCAGATGAAAGCCGCATCCTGGGGACATGACAAAATAAAGGTGTGACCAAGGTATATTTCTACCATGATAAGTTGGAAATGGGGACCCAGCCCTTCCCCTTCATTGTTCAAGGATGCCTAGTGTGAGACCAGAGGGACCCTGTCTTTGAAAACTCACATATGCTCCAAGAGGGTTTCTTTTTCCAATATGGCCATTTCAGTTGTCAAGTATGGATCCAATGTTTCATTCTCATTGGCTAGTTTGTCTAATGAAGAGCAAAGTGGGCCATTGTGACTTTGATACCACATAACACTTAGGAGGAAGAGCAAGTGCACATTCACTGATGTCGCTGACCTGCTTATGTCTTAAATAGTGTTATTCAGAGAGGAGAACTGACACTGCCTTTCAATGAATTGAAAGCATTGTCATATATTTCGGAATGCAAAGTGATGTTTGGTAACAAGCTTTTATCCTTGTTGACCTTGTGAAGGGCAACAGTAAGAGCTAAGACATGCTGGAAATTTTTTGGCAAGAGCCTATAAGAAGACTTTTATTGAATCCCACAAACTTACATCAGAAGACAAAGGTTTAGGTTCTGTGATTTTCTTTCTATAGCTAATGAAAATGAGATGTCCAAAAAGAAAAGAAAGAAATACCTAGAAGTGCTCCTAAGGCAAATTGATCAGCCACTAGAACAGCCATTCAGACTCTGTTATGATCCTAAGGGAATCAATGTATTTAACTTCTGATTTGATGAAGAGCAGACAAGGGATAGTTTTGGACGATACAGTTCCATTAACTGGGAAAGTAGTTGAACAGCTTTGAAAGGTGATTCTCTACCTCTTAATTATCAAAATCATAATGATTAAGTTTGTTTTTTATGGAAGCACGAAACCTAGTGAGACTTAACAAAGTTTAATATTAACAGCCACGTGATGCTCAGTAGGTTGTATTATGACTCACTGGTTGTAATTATTATAGTCAATAACTTCAGCTATGCATAAGAACAACAGAGACTCTATTCCATTGTTCCAGAGAAATTGTGTTGATGAAGATGTAGCTCTACTGCTGTGACTGGGGCCAAATTACTTTGGCATTCAAAGCCTGGATGTTTCTGCTCTCCTGCCTTATCCTGCCTCAGGCTTCTTTCAGCAAGATCCTTCACTCCATCTGTGACAACAAGCCAAAGTTTCAGTTCAGTTTCCCTGCTTCTTCCAGTGATGTTATCATTGCAGAATTCGTGTCTACAATATTTCTTGAATTGTCTTTATTCAGCTTTATGGAACGCCCAGCAGGATCCTTAAGAGGAAAGCAAGTACTTCTTTGAACAAAACAATGATCTGTATTTCAACTTTGCTTTACTGTGATTGAATTCAACTGAATTTGGTTAAAATTCTTCCACTTTAGATGAGAATTAAAACTGGTTTAGACATGACTGTTATTTATATGTCTCTCCTGTTAATGATAACAGCTATTGGAATAGTCCCTTGTAGACTCCTGGTTTTTCATCTGGGTGTTGCTACATATGAATTAATCTGCTTATGGGAAACACTCCCAAGTTTGATTTTAATAATATTTTCCTCTATTTTTTATTTTGTATGCAAAAAGAAAAGGAATCCCTGTCAAAAATATTTACCATCTCATGTACTAATCAAAGTTATTCATATATATAAATGCTCCTCCCCTTATATAATTACACTGTTTTCTTTTTATAACTTATTTATTATTTGCAAATATTTCACAAGGACCCATTACAGCACAATACCCCCTCCCATTTGTGTATATAAAATTAATGCATGCTTTTATTTTAAATAGATTGAGCTTGTTTGAGTTTTGTACTTTTCATGTAGTAAGCCTCCTTGATTGTCTGATGTGTGCAAAGGTGGGACACGTTTAAATAAATGAATGTGATAAAATGTTACATCTTGAGTAACAATATGCCCAAACGTGGGCACAATCCATCAATTTCTGCTTGTCAAATTGCACTGCTGCCCAACAGGTATGAAATAATCCTCTTCATTCCATGACCTGTTTTAAACTTCTCAACATGTGGGGCTTAGATGCCCAAATGATCTTCAAATGACATTCAGACACTCCATCTTAGCTCCTCATTCCATGCCTTCCTCATCTCTCGGACTTCTTAGCTACAGAATTTTAACAATTCAAGCTTTCCCCCCCGCCCCCACACACACACAGAACATGGGTGCATACTTCACTTCGCTAATACTCATTAAAGTAGACAGACACATTATTTTTAGCCACAGAGAAAAACATTATGAAAGAAGTTATTTAATTAAAATACTAGTCTCACTTTAAGAGTATAGAACTAAACAAAATTCTTCTTGCAGCCCATTGCCTAAAAACTTCCAGCACATCCTGGCCTTCACTTTCGCCATTCAGGAGATCAACATGAATGAGAACTTATTACGAAACATCACCTTGGGCTCAAAAGTGTATAATAATGCATTTAATTCACTGAAAGCCAGTGAGTATCTTTTGAACCTCCTCTTCATAGAGCAAATATGTCTTCCTAATTATAATTCTATAAAGGATCAGAAGGTCATGGCTGTCATTGGTGACCTCTCCTCCCCAAACACCATCCAGATGGCCAACATCTTAAATGCCTACAAGATTCCACAGGTATCGGGGTTCATAGAAATGCTTAGAAATAAATGGGTGGTGGCTGAGAAATTCCATGGGGACAAAAAGCGGGGGGGGGGGCTCAAAAGCAACTGAAGTATTGGGGAACTCAGACATTTCAACAGATTATTTCATCTCAGCAAATTGTAAAGTATGACTTATCATTGCCACAGCAGTGATCCTTCATAGGTACAAATGTTACATATCAGATGCAAACAGTTCATCCCACATCCAGTTTGCCAAGGCTACTAAAAAAACCTCATCATTAAAGCCCCTGATATTCTACTCTTATGATGGAAACTCCAAAATAAGAGTTAGCTCTTGCTACGTGAAAAATATTCTCTCCCTCTCAGTCTTCATGAAGAGTTTCCCTTGTCATTGAATCCTACCTGTCTTCTACTTCTGATCACCCAAATTAGAGCCTGAGAGATTTGTCAGCATGACTTTCTCCAGAAACCAGTGGCTGGGATATTAACGGTACTCTGGCTCCAAAGATCAAGTTTGTTGTGAGGATGGACTTTTTATTTCTCAAAATTCAATAGTTCTCCATTTCTATCTAGGCATCTTATGGAAGCAACTGCCAAAAGATGCTTGTTTCCCCCATCTTTCTGGGGTGGCTGATGCAATAGCATTCAGTTGACTAACTGGGGCTAGAGCTTCTTAGAGGTTTTTGCATCAAGACAGAGTGAGGTAGAATTGAATACCCAAAGCTGGTGAATCCTGTGTTGTACTTATTTGCCTTTGGTATAGGCTGCACTGTGGCTTTCACTCATTCCTACGTGATACCTCAGACTTGATTGCAAAGTGTTTTACTTTTAAATATATTTTGCAGACTGAAAGAATAATGTTCCTTTAGTAATGAAATATTACTTTATTGAGATACATACCTAGTCTGAAATGCATCATTATTTTTTCCTACGCACAGCTCAGTTATGGCTCTTTTGACCCTGCACTGAGTGATAAAACTCAGTTCCCCTCTTTCTTCTGGATGACTCCACATGAAAGCCTCCAATATGAAGGGATTATTCAACTCTTGAAATATTTTGGATGGAATTGGATTGGCCTCTTCATCCCACAAGACATCACTGGAGAGAGATTTTTCAGAATTCTGAGACCAAAGCTCCTCCAGAATGATATCTGCATTTCTTTAATTCAATTCATCCCAATAGTGATTCGGTATATCTCCAATAAATTCCAGCAGAAGCAACTCGCTAGCATTGCAGCTACCTTATGGTACAGTAAAATCAATGTAATGCTTGTTTATGGAGACCTACAGTCTATGGATGGTTTGCGAATCATTCTTGAAAATTATGAAATGATTGGCATGGTAATAGAGAGGGTTTGGATCATAAGTGGTCAGTGGGACGTCACCTCTGTTTTTGAGCCCCAGAGATTCCCAGCATTGTCCTTCAACGGCAGCTTGTCCTTTGCTGTACACACAAATGTGGTCCCAGGCTTTCAGGAGTTCCTTGAGAACCTAAATCCACACCACTCTAACGTGTATTTCCTTCGTCAGTTCTGGTACAGTACATTTCTATGTTCACTCCCAGCATATAATCTAAGGCTGCCAAATAAAGGAAACTGCACTGGGAAAGAGGATTTGAGGGGTCTCCATGGAACTATCTTTGAAATGCAGATGTCTGGCCAGAGCTATGCTATTTACAATGCTGTGCATGCTGTGGCACATGCTCTCCATGCCATGTATGCATCTAGAGCCAGGCAGAAGACAATGGACAATGGAGAGAAGTGGAATTTGCTGAAAGGCCAACCTTGGCAGGTTAGTGATGATGCCATTCAACAGCAACATTGCTGCAATTGTGAATAGAGACAAGTGCAATTTGCTAATTATATATCTCTTCTGATCCTATGCTTGTCTACAGAGAAATAGTTCCATTATATTACTTTTTAATATCCAAGTAGACATGCAAACAGTAAAATTCTCAGGTTCTTCATTAAGTGTTGCTTGACTGTGAAAGAATTTTAACATTTTTTTAATTTGAACCATAATCTCATGACCCTGTCCCATCTTCCCCTCCCTGGAAGATTGACTAATCTCACCCGTCAGAAACAAAATGCACGCTTTCACTCTCAACTTTTTAGCAATATCAATGATAGCTCAGAAAACGGCTTCTTATAGGAAAGTCCAAATGCAGATAAAATTCTGTGTCCTCACTTTACCATAAAGAATGGAAAAGCTAAATCTATCCCTTACTTATATCTTTAAAGAAACCTATCTTTTGAGTCAAAGAGATACTTAAACAGAACTGTTGAAAAACAGATATACTAGAACATAGATTATTTGACA
Source organism: Python bivittatus (assembly GCF_059951505.1). Taxonomy (NCBI): domain Eukaryota; kingdom Metazoa; phylum Chordata; class Lepidosauria; order Squamata; family Pythonidae; genus Python; species Python bivittatus. Next base: position 323,375 of record NW_028277063.1, read on the forward strand.
TTTAATGAAAGAGACACAAGAGAGTCCCAGAAACTTCTATATCTGTTTTTCAACAGATAGAAGTTTCTGGGACTCTCTCGTGTCTCTTTTATTACATGTCAAATAATCTAAATAATATAAAAACAATTCTGTATATCTTTGTGTGTTTATCTGTATAGAAAGACAGATAGGCAGACACATCAATAGGAATTTCATCATGCCTAGGAATCTGAAAAAAGAAAAAATTGTTCCTTTTATTATCACAGGATGAAACTGTTTTTTAAAAATAATTTTATTAGAGATTACAATTAGAAAAAATAAAAACTAATACAAACTACAAAAAAGAAAAAGAAAAAATAGAAAGTGTGGAAAAGAAAAAATGAAAAAAGAAAAAAGAAAGTATATAAAGAAGTAACTTCCCCCTTTTTCACAACTATAAACAATTTTAGTAACTTCTCACCATTTCTTAAAACACAACAAAGGCTCTCTTCTTCCCATATCTCATCTCTTAACTATAGACAAAATCCAAAAGCCTCATCATTCTTTCCTTATCAGCAATTGTCTATTAAGAGTTACCACAGATAACTACATATCTACTTGTTGTTGTTGTTCAGTCGTTAAGTCGTGTCCGACTCTTCGTGACCCCATGAACCATATTGCGTCAGGCCTACTTAAACTTATCTACTTAACCTTGATCAAATCAGCCAATGCTATATTCCTTCCCTGTACTTTTAACAATCTTGTTTTTTAATCCCTTCAAATACTGTCCTAGAAGTTGATTTCTTTTCATTTTTTCTTTCTCCCTTCTCAGAAAATCCTTCACAACTTTAACATACCTGTTTTCTCCATCCCATAAATAAAGATTATCCAAATCATTCTTCTGGTTTGATATTTGTATTTCCCTTTTAAGTATTAAGACACCAACCGGTTTCATTGTATGTCCAGGATATCAACCTTTTCCATATTGTTCTTGTAACTTGTCATATTTCAATCCACATTCAAATCAATTTTAATTTTATCTGGTATAACTTGCTCCTCTTCTGAGACATGGTTAATGCACCATCCAGCTATGGCATCAAACATTCTTAAAATTAATTTCTGAGTCCTTTGTTCAAAAATATCCTTCAAAACATCCACTGTTAATGTATTTTGCTCCATTCTTTGTTAACAAGTTGAATTTAAAGATTCCTTTTTATTAATTGTAATCTTTACTTTCTTCTACTTCCCTCTAGTGTCCAACCTTCAAACTCCCATCCCATCATGTTGTTGTTTTCTTTTCCCATGAACCCAGGGTTCTTATAATTAATTTCAAATGTTTTCTTCCAAATCCATCAGGAACCTTAGTTTCTTTTAAATTTCCAAAATCAACACACTAAACACCCGCTTGCTGTTTATTCCAAAAAATAATATTTTGCTGAGTCCTGATATTTAACCTACTTTTGCTAAGGAGAAGGAAACTGCGATGAAAAATTGATCCAAAGATTCTTAATATTTCAAAAGCAGTAAAGAACAACTCCAAGGGTAATTAAGAAATGGGGCTTGGTCAAGCTTTTTGTCCACAAAGGCTGTATTAGACTGTGAGCTTAGATGGAATCCCTCGACTCCCAGCCGCATAAGCCAACCAGAAAAACCTTGGTTCCAGTCGTCTACTCGTGTGGAGCAGCTGTTGGGAGTGCAGGTGGGCAATCTCATGATCTCTCTTTTCTCGAGAGAGATTTCATCAGCCAGGATCCCACATCTGGCCACCAATCTCTGATGTAAATGCCATTCCCCTTCGGCAGGGACATCTAGCACACCATAGCTTTACCGGAAGTCTCTGACAGGATTGTGTTTGCCATCCCTCAAACCCTCCAAATCCTGCCAGCTTGTCATTGTTCTTGTCTACTGGTGGTCTTTTGCCAGAACATTGTGAGGGGAATAAGGAAAATCAAAAGGCTCTTCTTGTCTTACAATTTGACTTAATTTAATCATTTTTCCACTACCTTATGTTCTAAGATAGGCTGCTTTTAATCCTGGAGGAGGTTTCTAACAAATAGAGTCAATAAAATGTTATTTACCATTTTGTGCTGTTTTCCCTTAGATTCATAGATAAGATAACATTATGGATATGTAAATGATAGCTAAGAAGACTTATAGTAAAGTCCAAATGTAGACTGAGGCCTGTGAGCTCACTTTTAAATTAAGAATTAGGAAACATATATTTCCTACCTACCTTCTTAAAGTAACAGGTAGTTTAAGTCTAGAGTTGCCTAAGGAGAATTTATGTTGACAAAGGTATAAGGAAGACTCTGGGCCTATATGGTTTTTCTTTTTATGAAGTCTTAAATTATCTAATTTAATACTTATTATCTGGGCATGAGTGTGTATATGTGTGTGCTGGCATGCGTGTTATGTGTGTGTGTTTCCGGAGGGAGAGAGAGAGGGAGAAATCAAATGTGGGAATTTAGGGAAAAAAAAAAAACCCTGTCAATTTGATATATTAAAGCATGAAGCTATTCATTTTACCTCCCATTCCTTGAACCAGTTTCTCATCTATACCTCTTCCCATTTAGCTTCGCTTATTCCTGAAAAATCTCCGTTTTAACAATAGCGCTGGGGAAGAAATAATTTTCAATATGAATGGAAATGTGAGGCTAAAATACAACATCATCAATTTGATCACATTCCCCAATCGATCTTTCCAGAAAGTCCAAGTTGGAAGGATTGAGTCCCAAGATTCTCAAAGGGAAGGACTCACCATTAATGAAAGTGCCATTCTATGGCACCCAAGGTTTACTCAGGTGAGTTGAAAACTCCCCAGAAACAAGGGGGTTCTTTCTGTTCTGGACTAGCTGAAATTCAACACTAGAAATGGAGAAACTCTTTCAAAGTCACCAGGCACCTTCCCACTGAATCCAAATATCTTTCAGGAGTCTGAAGAAATTACAAAGTTCTCAAGTCTCCATTCTTCACTCAGCAGTGCTGTCAGCTGACCCACAAGGCACAGAAGCAGAGTTTACTGGTTACTAGTCATTTCAGCTGGTGTGAGCATTCCCCTCCTGTAGAGGTCTGGATACATTCATCTGTGTCAGACCTCATTCCCTCCAGCCTGAAAGGAGAGACTTAATCCAAGGCAGAGCTCTGACTAAATGCATTTATTGGAAAGAAGATTCTGATAACAACAAAAGAATTCCACCGAGTTCTCTGATTTCAAATGAGAATCCTATATATATGCATTTTTAGGAGGAAGAACTGCTATCCATTTCATCACACCTTTTCAGGAGCACGCATCTTCTGAGAAGGTGCAGCAGTTGGCATGGTTTGGGGGCCGAGTCTTGTTTTCATGACCAGGAGAACGAACTCTCACACTTTGCCACCATTTCTTTTCGCCTCCACCTGAAAGAGCTTGGTGCAGCTTCCAGCCCTTTCTCTTTCAAGGCCTTCCTGCAGTGAGGGCTTTGAAAGACTATGGCACATCAAGGCAGCCTGGTCTCTGAAGCTCATACTGTGCAGTTCCCCCGATGGCAGAGCAGAGGAGGCAGAAAAGCCATTCTAATATAAGCCTTATCATGGAACTCCACTCTATTTCACAGGGTAGGGGACATCAATAGAGCCCTTGTTTTAGTCTTCAACATGAGTGAAGAATTCCTGAAAGTTCCAAAAGTATACTAAAAGAACATACAAGTTCATAATACTTTCCTCTAACCGACAGGAGTTCTCAGAGGGATAATATTAGAGAATGACTGCTGACCAGTTAACGAAAAACAAGGAGTCACTCTATTGTAAATGTCCATTTTTCTCATTCCCATTAGGTACCCCCCTCTTCTCTCTGTGTGGAAAGCTGCCATCCTGGACAACAAAAATTAACTAAGCAGGGCCAGCAGGTGTGCTGTTATGACTGCATTCACTGTTCACATGGAAGGATTTCTGTCCAGATTGGTAAGAAAAAAATATATATATTCTTTTTACAACTGTGTTGTACTCCACTCAAATCATTACTGTTTTCTCTATAAATGCTTAAGAAAAAGAACAGATTTTTCAGGAGAATCCTCCTTGTCTTCCAGTTGATTTAGTTATTTAAAAGTCCATAATTTTCAAAGAAATTGGGGAGATTTCTTCCATGGGATTCATCTGCCCTCAGGAAATGTCTTGTACCTTAACATGAAAATTATGGAAATAAATCTTTGTCACATCAAACATTTTAAAAATAATTGATTCTTTCCATACAGAGCAGAGGTCAATTATCAACTTCACATTTCAAAAAGGTGACAGAGTAAGTTAAGGGGGAGGTTTGGGTTCAGGACATGTCTGGTAGCTGGAAGGACCACAGCATTCCTAGCCTTGTCTAAAAAGATGTTCAAACTCACCTCTGCATAAAGAGATATCCACCATGGAATATTTGCTAAAATTTCAATTGAAATTCAGTATACAGAATGTTTACATACCTTATTTATACATTTTAGATGCCAAGGAATGTGAAAAATGCCCAGAAGACCACTATCCAAATGAGAAGCAAGATCAGTGCATTCCCAAAAGTGTCACCTACTTATCCTACAGAGAACTCCTGGGAGCAGTTCTGGCTACTTGTGCAGTTTCTTTCTCAGGAATCACTATTGTGGTGATGGGGACTTTCATCCACTACCAGAACACTCCCATCGTCAAAGCCAACAACTGGGGCATCACCTGCACCCTCCTCTTCTCACTGCTGCTGTGTTTTCTCTGCTCCTTACTTTTTCTCGGCTACCCAAGAACAGCCGCTTGCCTCCTTCGGCAGGCAGTTTTTGGAGTCATCTTTTCCACTGCAGTGTCTTGTATGTTGGCCAAAACCATCACTGTGATTCTGGCCTTCATGGCCACAAAGCCAGGGAATCGCATGCGGAGTTGGGTGGGGAAAAGGCTGGCCATCTTAGTCATTGTTCTATGCTCCCTTATTCAAATGACCATTTGTGCTGTGTGGCTGAGCATTTCTCCTCCATTCCCGGAGTTGGACATGCACTCCCAGTTGGGTGAGATTTTAGTGCAATGCAACGAAGGCTCAGAAATCATGTTCTATGTTGTGCTGGGCTACATGTGGCTTCTGGCTATCATCAGCTTCACGGTGGCCTTCTTTGCTCGGAAGTTGCCCGACACTTTCAATGAAGCCAAGCTCATCACCTTCAGCATGCTGGTCTTCTGCAGTGTTTGGGTGTCCTTTGTGCCCACCTACTTGAGCACCAAGGGGAAATTCATGGTGGCTGTGGAGGTCTTTTCCATCTTGGCCTCAGGTGGTGGCTTACTGGCTTTCATTTTCCTACCCAAGTGCTACATTATTGTGCTGAGACCAGAGTTGAACACCAGAGAGCAGCTAGTCAGAAGAAAGAATGATACAATCTCAGCATGAACAGTGGCCTAATTCCTACAAATTTCTCTCTAGAGATAACAGTGAATGGGTGAAGGGTTTTTTCTTCAGGAATACATGTCTTTATTCTCTAATTTTGTGGTGTAAGAAGCTTCGCATACACACAATATCAAAGAAAAGAATCGTGCACAGCCTTTCCCAGCTTTAGGACATTTGTCTTTGACTAATAAGCTTGAAAGTACCCTCAGAAATGTAGTGGGTGGGATTGCCAAAGCTAATCTTAATTATTCAATAAGATTTTATCTTCTTTATATTGAGTTACAATAAAATGGTAATGAGATGACTTTATAGTGATGTAATTATTAATTTCCCCTTTCCAACTCATTTCCTATTAATTGCCACTTTTAAAAGGTCAGTGGGGACTGCAGGACCTTCAGTGGTCCTTCTCTGATATAAAGAATCCACTGCCCCACTGGCCTTCAACTTTCTGTTCTTTTACCCAGAATAATCCATCAGGTCCCTATGGTAACTTCCACTGCTTCCAATTTCCGACCATGAGATGCTGGCAGAGGAAAGCACTCTATTTGGGCTCCCCTTACAACACCGGAAAGAGATCCAGGAAGCAACCGCTTTGCTGTCTTCTTGTGCCCATCTGCATTTGGCAGCCCATATCCAGAAGCCATCTGGGGAGGAAGAAAGAACCAAATGATCCCTACTCTAACACAGGAACAGGTCCAGACTTTGAGAGCTGATGTCCTTCAACATCTTTCGCCTTCCCTCTCTCATCTGAATCTCTTTGGCTATCCTAAACAGAATCCACACCCCACTGCTTGACTCTAGCCACTGCTTCCCAACACAATATTCCAGCTCTCCACATTAGCTGCATTGCCCACTCAATTCTGTTCACCATGTCTGGTGCCTTCACGCAGGCATCCCTTACTCACCAGTAGTCTTTCTCTTAGTACAGTTGGGAGCTCCCTACCATGCTGGGTCCAAACTCCTTGCCTCTCTTCTTTCCCCTTCATTCTCTCCTCCACCAACCCAAACAGTTGGGGTCCGATCTACATAGCTCAGCTAGATTTCTCCCCTCTCCTCAAAACTTCTGTTCACTCATTCAAGCCTTTCCCCCGTTGCATTTCAAACCCTCCTGGGGTTGAGACTAGGTCAATTCTCACTGCAGCTTGCAGGATCTTTCTTCCTCAATATGGAAAGGATATAGAGATTGATTAATGTCAGCCCATATTGGATAATGAGTATGAAAAAGGGTTTTGAACCATCAGTATGGCCCTTGGATCCTCATGTGGATGATGGGTGTTTTGGTGCTGGAGGACAATATCTGGCACAGAAAAGGGGATATGGGATTATACAAGTTGAACACTTTGTGAGGAAGTGAAGTAGGGAGCTTTGTCCATGTTTGGCAAAAGCGGCTGCAGCCAGGCAGCGATATTCCCCTGGCCCCCGCTTCTCCAAGGCTCACCACATGTCATGTGCTGTAAAATGGGCTGTAAAAGTTTCATTTACTCACAAGCATCTACATCAGCTTTCCAGCTGCCTGGCTAATTGAGCCACCCTCTGGCGTCTTCCAGGATGGCTGATGTCCACAGGCACCCTCACCCCACCCAGGCTCTTAGCCTACAAAAACAAACACTAAGGGAGAATATGTGTGGGTGTGTGCGTAGGAGATAGTGAAGCACTGAGCAGGTGAGGGAGCAGAAAAGCAGCTGGAGGTTGGCAGGCAGGCAAGGGGATTGTAAGTCAACTCTCACGACCACAGGTGTGGGAAGCATCATATCTTAGTGGGATTCCTGCCTGGAGCTTGGCTTGGAGCTCAACAGCAACAGAAAAGGAGCAATTACATTTAGGCAACACCTTATCTCAAACAGGACAAGAAGAGTTGGAAAAAAGATTTAAAGGTGGTATGCTACTTTATAGACTTTGAGACTCTTCTTTGAACTGAGTACTAAAACGTGAGTATCACTGTGTATCACCTTGCAAGTCCTAGATGGGTGAAATGCAGTATCCTGTAGTTGTTGGGGAAGGTGTGTGCTGCCATAAAGAATTTCATATATATTTGCTGCACTGTGGTGTGTGCAGGCCCCAAATAACAATGAACCCTCACAAGTTCCCAGCTAACTGACAAAAGAGCAAGGAGGCCCATGGGCTAAAAAAAACCCTCAGGCACACCTATTTTATGAGAACTTTCTGAAAGGATCTAGAATTTCCAATGGCCTGAAATAGGACAGAGGAATGGAGAGATCAAGAGGTGGAAACCACTTTAGTGGGGTTTTTTTCTCTCTCTGTGTGTCCAGTTGGAAGGATTGGGAAAAAGACACCTGGGAAGGCTATTGCCCTGAAGGAAGAAGAAGGCAAGATGACATCATTGCTAAAGATGGAGATTCCATCCGAGAATTCCGTACAATGGCACTTGCATTCATGGTTAGTCCCTCCCTTTGAGAACTCTGGGGTTCAATCCCTCCAACCTGGACTCTCTGGAAGGATCGTTTGAGGAATGTGACCTAATTGGTCTTCCTCCCAATATCTCATTCTCATCCAAAACTATTTCTTCTCCAGCACTATTGTTAAAGCAGACGTTTTTCACAAATCAATGAAGCTAAATGGGAAGCTGTATAAATGACCCACTGCTTCAAATAGGGGGCAACAGGTCAGGTTTACAGTTATGATCTCCTTAATTTTTTAATTAATATCCATAAGTTTCAGTTGAGAGTAATTTCTATGTCCCATATTACTAAACTAGAGAGAGAGAGAGAGTTGTTATATACAGTGGTGCCTCTAGTTCCGAACTTAATCCGTTCCGTGACTCTGGTTGCAACTCGAGTTGGTCTCAAGTCGAGGTAAAGTTTCCCATAAGCTTCAATGTAAACATGGTTAATCTGTTCCGCCCTCTGAATTTGGTCGCACCACGAGGCAAATTTCCCCATAAGGTTCAATGTAAATACGGCTAATCTGCCCTCCAAATTTGGTCGCACCCCGAGGTAAATTTCCCCCATAAGGCTCAATGTAAATACAGCTAAACAGTTCTGAAACATATGTATTTTATTTTTAAACCTCAAAAACCTTCCAAATGCCACAAAAACCTTCCAAACGCCACAAAACACACCACAAGCCTCACCGAACGTCTCCTTGCTACCGCGACCTCGCCCACAGGAAGCCGCGACCACGTGGCAGCAGGGCAAATGGCCACGGATCCGGTACGTAAGTGGAGGCGGAGTTCACAAGTAGAGGTAAATTTTGGGGCCCAGAGCTGGTCGTATCTTGAAAAATTCATAAGGAGGGGCATTCGTAACTAGAGGTACCACTGTGAGCCACTGGGTCATGATTTCAGAGATATTTCTTTATCTAAAGAGAGAAACAGAATGATCACTCCTGGCTTCCCTATTGACTATGCAGGTGGGAAGCTGGCAGAAGTCTGCCTGCCTGCCTGCCTGCCTGCCTGCCTGCCTGCCTGCCTGCCTGCCTGCCTTCAAATCTCTGTTTCGGTTCCAAAGCAGCCAATGGTCGCTCGCTCACCAGCCAATTGGGTACAGGGGACAGAGGGTGGAGGGACAGACGTCAGGATACGCCCATGACAATCATGTGACCTGGGCTGACTGCTGCAGTGCATTGCTGAAGCAGCCATGACTTTCCCCAATTTCAATCCCAGAGGAGTCGTGGGTCCTTACAGTCTGTAAGTTGGCCCATTTGAGGTACCTTTCTTGGGAAGTTGTTGCCCTCCCACGCACCGTTTCACCCAGTTAAAGGTTACAGATGGGAGAGTTTTAGTGGTATAGCGATGTGTTTGTCTGTATACTAGAGTGTATCTATACACTCATGGAGAGTCACATACATATGCATACATAGAAACACACACATACTGTATACACTGACAGTTGTTTTTTCTTTTCTTTTTTCAGCTTGTTCGAACCTTCAGAAAGATCCCAGACAGTCTGGACATTGCAATATAGAAGCCTCTCCACATATTTGTCAAGAGTTCTGCCTAAGAGTTCATAACCCCACTGAGAACTTTGGATCTAATCATCTGGACTCTAGTGAAGAAGGTGAATGTACATTTCTGCAAGAACTCTTGTGCCCCAATCTCTAGCAGCTGGCTTAATGAAACTGGTCAACTCTCAGCTTTTGAATTAGTTTTGTAACAACTGAGAGGCAAGATTGGATACTGCGATTCCAGGTTTACCTCTGGGTTCAAAACCTGAATTATCATGAAATTGTAGCAGATTGTATCATCTCCATATAGATCATGAAATCTATTTTTTCTCCTATATTTAGAATGCAGATAAAATTGTTTATCTATTTTGTTCAGTAATTCCATTTTTAATTTTTTTTCCTTTTCTTTGTCCTTCTCTTTTTTGACATAATTAGTTTAGTACCGGGTTTCTTTCCCCTTTTTTTCCTTTTCTGTTCATCTTATAATATTTGACAAAACAGGCTTGGTACCTTTTTAAAATAATATTAGACTTTATACAATAATAGTAATCAGGTGACATACTGCATGGTTAAGATTACATATTAATAAGTACACTTTAAAATACTAATTTTTAAGCTTAATAAAATATATAAAGGAGAACTTTTTAAAAATAAATAACAGGAAATAAAGTTACCTGTACAATGTACTCTCTGCATGACTCTCTGGAAATAAATTATACTGAGTTCGATTAAATATGATTAGTGAATGGCATTTCCAGAAGTCAGAATAAGGATTGTATTGCAAATATATTCCCTTTGGATGGTGCTGTAACTCACCTGCCAAGGTTGGACTTTCAGCAAATTCCACTTCTCTCCATTGCCACTGTCTTCTTCCTGGCTCTGGATGAATCCATGGCATGGAGAGCATGTGCCACAGCATGCACAGCGTTGTAAATAGCATAGCTCTGTCCAGACATCTCCACTCCAAAGACAGTTCTAGGAACACTCCCCGGATCCTCTTCCCCAATACAGTTTCCCCAGTTTGCTAAATTTAGATAATGTGCTGGGAATGAATAGAGAAATGCAGGGTACCAGAACTGAACAATAAAAAATACTTTTGAACTTATGTGGATTCCGGCTGCCAAGGAAGTCCTAAAATCCTGGTACCACATTTATTTATTATTTATTTATATTTCAAGCTTTTCATTGCCCCTTTCCCTGCAGAGTGACTCTCGCAGTTTGTGTGAAGAGCAAAGGACAAGCTGCCATTGAGCAATAGTGCTGTACATTTCTGGAGCTCAAAAACAGAATAGACATCCCACTGAGTAGTTATCATCCAACCCCTCCCTATGGGGACCATATTTTTAATTTCATAATTTTGAAGAATTATTCGTAAGCCCTCCATAGACTGCTGTTGTTGTTGTTCAGTCGTTAAGTCGTGTCCGACTCTTCATGACCCCATGAACCATATTGCGCCAGGCCTTCCTGTCCTTCACTGCCTCCCTGAGTTTGCTCAGTTTCATGCTCATTGCTTCAGTGATGCTATCTAACCATCTCATCCTCTGCCGTCCTCTTCTCCTTTTGCCTTCAATCTTTCCCAGCATGAGGGTCTTTTCCAAAGACTCCTCTCTTCGCATTAGGTGACCAAAGTATCTGAGCTTGAGCTTCATTATCAGTCCTTCCAATGAGCAGTCAGGGTTGATTTCCTTTAAGATTGACTGGTTTGACCTCCTAGCAGTCCAGGGGACTCTTAAGAGTCTTCTCCAGCACCACAGTTCAAAGGCATCAATTCTTCGGCGCTCCGCCTTCTTTATGGTCCAGCTCTCACAGCCATACATTACTACTGGAAAAACCATAGCTTTGACTATGCTGATCTTTGTCGGCAAGGTGTCATCTCTGCTTTTTAATATGCTATCTAGGTTTGCCATAGCTTTCCTCCCAAGGAGCAAGCGTCTTTTAATTTCATGGCTGCAGTCTCCGTCTGCGGTGATCTTGGAGCCCAAATAAATGTAGTCTGTTACTGCTTCCATTTCTACCCCTTCTATTTGCCAGGAATTGATGGGTCCAGATGCCATGATCTTAGTTTTTTTAATGTTGAGTTTCAAGCCAGCTTTCGCACTCTCCTCCTTCACCCTCATCAAGAGGCCCTTTAGTTCTTCTTCACTTTCTGCCATTAGGGTGGTATCGTCTGCATATCTGAGGTTATTGATGATTCTCCCTGCAATCTTAATTCCGGCTTGTGATTCTTCCAACCTGGCATTTCTCATGATGTACTCTGCATATAGGTTAAATAAGTATACAGCCTTGTCGTACTCCTTTCCCTATTTTGAACCAATCGGTTGTTCCGTGACTGGTTCTAACTGTTGCTTCTTGGCCTGCATACAAATTTCTCAGGAGACAGGTAAGATGGTCTGGTACCCCCATCTCTTTAAGAATTTGCCAGAGTTTGTGGTGATCCACACAATCGAAGGCTTTTGCATAGTCAATGAAGCAGAAGTAGATATTTTTCCGGAACTCTCGTGCTTTCTCCATGATCCAGCGAATGTTGGCGATTTGATCTCTAGTTCCTCTGCCTCTTCGAAACCCAGCTTGTACATCCGGTAGTTCTCGGTTCATGTACTGCTGAAGCCTAGCTTGTAGGATTTTGAGCATAACCTTGCTAGCATGTGAAATGAGTGCAATTGTGCAATCGTTTGAGCATTCTTTGGCGTTGCCCTTCTTTGGAATTGGAACATAAACTGACCTTTTCCAATCCCATGGCCACTGTTGCGTTTTCCAAACTTGCTGGCATATTGAGTGCAGCACCTTAACAGCATCATCTTTTAGTATTTTAAATAACTCAGCTGGAATACTGTCATCTCCACTAGCTTTGTTGTTAGCAATGCTTCCTAAGGCCCACTTGACTTCACTCTCTAGGATGTCTGGCTCAAGGTCAGTGACCACACCAGCATGGACATCAGGGACATTAAGATCTTTCTTGTATAGTTCTTCTGTGTATTCTTGCCACCTCTTCTTAATCTCTTCTGCTTCTGTTAGGTCCCTGCCTTTTTCGTCCTTTATCATGCCCATCTTTGCACTAAACGTTCCTTTCATATCTCCAATTTTCTGGAAGAGATCTCTAGTCTTCCCCATTCTATTGTTTTCCTCAATTTCTTTGCACTGTTCATTTAAGAAGGCCTTCTTATCTCTCCTTGCTATTCTCTGGAAATGTGCATTCAGTTGCTTATATCTTTCCCTTTCACCCTTGCTTTTCACATTCCTTCTTTCCACAGCTATTTGTAATGCCTCATCAGACAGCCATTTTGCTTTCTTGCATTTCTTTTTCCTTGGGATGGTTTTAGTTGCTGCCTCCTGTACAATGTTACAGACCTCCGTCCATAGTTCTTCAGGCACTCTGTCTACCAAATCTAACCCTCTAAATCTATTCATCACCTTCACTGTGTATTCACAAGGAATATGATCTAAGTCATATCTGAGTGGTCTAGTGGTTTTCCCTACATTCTTCAATTTAAGCCTAAATTTTGCAGTAAGAAGCTCATGATCTGAGCCACAGTCAGCTCCTGGTCTTGTTTTTGCTGTCTGTATAGAGCTTCTCCATCTTTGGCTGCAAAGTATGTAATCAATCTGGTTTCGGTATTGACCATCTGGTGATGTCCATGTATAGAGTCGTCTCTTGTGTTGTTGGAAAAGAGTGTTTGCTATGACTAGCTTGTTCTCTTGACAGAACTCTATTAGCCTTTGCCCTGCTTCATTTTGTGCTCCAAGGCCAAACTTGCCTGTTATTCCGATTACTCCTTGACTGCCTACTTTAGCATTCCAATCCCCTAAGATGAAAAGGACATCTTTTTTTGGTGCTAGTTCTAGAAGGTGTTGTAGGTCTTCATAGAACCAGTCAACTTCAGCTTCTTCGGCATCAGTGGTTGGGGCATAGACTTGGATTACTGTGATGTTGAATGGTTTGCCTTGGATACGCACTGAGATCATTCTGTCGTTTTTGAGGTTGTACCCCATTACTGCCTTTCCCACTCTCTTATTGACTATGAGTGCAACTCCATTTCTTCTAAGGGTTTCTTGCCCACAGTAGTAGATATAATGGTTACCTGAATTAAATTCACCCATTCCTGTCCATTTCAATTCGCTGATTCCCAAGATGTCGACGTTCAATCTTGTCATCTCATGTTTGACCACATCCAGTTTGCCTTGGTTCACAGATCTTACATTCCAGGTACCTATACAATATTGTTCTTTACAGCATCGAAGGGGAAACAAGGACTAGCTATGATGTAATGAGATGACTTTATAGTGATGTATTTATTAATTTCCCCTTTCCAACTCATTTTCTATTAAATGCCACCTCTAAAAGATCAATGGCGCAAGGATCAAAGTTTGTGGGACCTGCAGAGCTTCAGGTAGTTCCTCTCTGCAATAAAGAATCCAAAGCCCCAATGGATTCTGAATTCACCCTTAATGGGCTTACAATGACCAAGGTCCAATCTCTCCAAATTGTCTTTAACAATGCAATTTTGATGGCTGCTGTAAAGGCATGCTGATATAACCCTGATGAAGGAATGGATGTCCTGGGAAAGTGGAACATGAGAAAGAAACTCAAAGTAATCTCTCCTTCTTTCTGCTTGGTACAGAACGGATGAAAGAAACTCTGGCTGGCCTTCAACTTTCTGTTATTTTACCCAGAATAATCCATCATGTCCATGTGGTAACTAGCACTGCTTCGAGTTTCCCACCATGACATGCTGGCAGAGGAAAGCACTCTATTTGGGCTCCCCTTACAACACCGGAAAGAGATCCAGGAAGCAACCGCTTTGCTGTCTTCTTGTGCCCATCTTCATTTGACAGCCCATATCCAGAAGCCATCTGGGGAGGAAGAAAGAATGAAAGGATCTCTGCTCTAACACAGGAACAGGTCCAGACTTGGAGAGCTGATGTCCTTCAACATCTTTCGCCTCCCCGCTCTCATCTGAATCTCTTTGGCTATCCTAAACAGAATCCACACCCCACTGCTTTACTCTGGCCACTGCTGGCCACTGCTGGCCTCTGCTGGCCATTGCTTTGGCTCTGGCCAAAATTCCAGCTCTCCTTCCTCCACATTAGCTGCATTGCCCACTCAATTCTGTTACCAAACCTGGGGCCTTCACACCTGCATCCCTTACTCACAAGTAGTACAGTTGGGAGCTCCCTACCCTGCTGGGTCCAAACCCCTTGCCTCTCTTTTTTCCCCTTCATTCTCTCCTCCACCAACCCACACAGTTGGGGCCCGATCTATATTGCTCAGCTAGATTTCTCCCATCTCCTCAAAACTTCTGTTCACTCATTCAAGCCTTTCCCCCGTTGCATTTCAAACCCTCCTGGGGTTGAGACTAGGTCAATTCTCACTGCAGCTTGCAGGATCTTTCTTCCTCAATATGGAAAGGATATAGAGATTAATTAGTGTCAGCCCATATTAGATAATGTGTATGAAAAAGGGTTTTGAACCATCAGTATGGCCCCTGGATCCTCATGTGGATGATGGTGTTTTGCTGCTACAGAACAATATCTGACAGAGGAAAGGGATTATGGGAATAGACAAGTTGAACTCTCTGTGAGGAAGTGGAGCAAGAAGCATTGTCTGTGCTTGGCAAAAGTGGCTGCAGCTAGACAGCAATATTCCCCCGGCCCCCGCTTCTCCGAGGCTCACCACATGTCATGTTTCTTTACAATGGGCTGTAAAAGTTTCATTTACTCACAAGCATCTACATCAGCTTTCCAGCTGCCTGGCTAATGGAGCCACCCTCTGGCGTCTTCCAGGATGGCTGATGTCCACAGGCACCCTCACCCCACCCAGGCTCTTAGCCTACAAAAACAAACGCTAAGGGAGAACATGTGTGGGTGTGTGCGTAGGAGATAGGAGAGCAGTGAGCAGGTGAGGGAGCAGAAAAGCAGCTGGAGGTTGCCAGGGAGGCAAGGGGATTGTAAGTCAACTCTCACGACCACAGCTGTGGGAAGCAGCATATCTTACTGGGATTCCTGCCTGGAGCTTGGCTTGGAGCTCAGCAGCAACAGAAAAGGAACAATTACATTTATGCAGCTCCTTATCTCAAACAAGACAAGAACAGTTGGGAAAAACTGAAAAGACTTAAAGGTTGTATGCTACTTTATAGACTTTGAGACTCTTGTTTGAACTGAGTACTAAAACGTGGGGATAAAGGGCTGTGTATCACCTTGCAACTCCTAGATGGGTGAAATGCAATATCCTGTAGTTGTTGGGGAAGGTGTGTGCTGCCAGAAAGAATTTTATACATATTTGCTGCACTGTGGTATGTCCAGTCCCCGGATAACAATGAACCCTCACAAGTTCCCAGCTAACTGATCAAAGAGGAAGGAGGGCCATGGGGTGAAAAAAGCCCTCAGGCACACCAATTTTATGAGAACTTTCTGAAAGGATCTAGAATTTCCAATGGGCTGAAATAGGACAGAGGAATGGAGAGATCAAGAGGTGGAACCACTTTAATGTTGTTGCTTTTTTTCTCTGTGTGTGTCCAGTTGGAAGGACTGGGAAAAAGACACCTGGGAAGGCTGTTGGCCTGAAGGAAGAAGGAGGCAAGATGACATCATTGCTGAAGATGGAGATTCCATCCGGGGATTCCATACAATGGCACTTGCATTCATGGTTACTCCCTCCCTTTGAGAACTCTGGGCTTCAATCCCTCCAACCTGGACTTTCTGGAAGGATCGTTTGAGGAATGCAACCTAGTTGGTCTTCCTCCCAATATCTCATTCTCATCCGAAACTATTTCTTCTCCGGCACTATTGTTAAAGCAGACATATTTCACAAATCAATGAAGCTAAATGGGAAGATGTATAAATGACCCACTGCTTCAAATAGGGGGCACCAGGATCAAGTTTACAGTTATGATCTCCTTAATTTTTAAATTAATATCCATAAGTTTCAGTTGAGAGTAATTCTATGTCCCATATTACTAAACCAGAGAGAGAGAGAGAGATGTTGTATACTAGACAGCCAGTGACCTGTTGGATCATCGTTTCAGAGATATTTCCTTACCTAAACAGAGAACCAGAAAGATCAAGGGCAAAAAACCAGGGTGAGCGTGAGCAGCTTTTCACTTGCTCCTGGCTTCCCTATTGACTATGCTAGTGGGAAGCCGGCAGAAGTCTTCCTTCCTTCCTTCCTTCCTTCCTTCCTTCCTTCCTTCCTTCCTTCCTTCCTTCCTTCCTTCCTTCCTTCCTTCCTTCCTTCCTTCCCTCCCTCCCTCCCTCTCTCCCTCCTTTCATTTCCATGTATTATATAGGCTTGTGCCATTTTCCCTGCCCTCATACCCTCAGGATAGCCCCAGTGAAGCTTCCTCCTCCCCCAGCCCACCTCCCCCACCCCCACCACCATGGCCTGTCCCTTTGCTGAGTGGAGGGGAACCGAGGCAGACGTGGTCTGTGAGGAAAACTGCATCCCCGCTTCACATTCCAGTGTGCTTCCTAAGGGCCCCTTCCCTCGATGGAGGAAGTGGATACATCCATCGACCACCGGCACCCCCCAGCCAGCCGACCTTGGCAGCAGGCCTCCAAGTCGCTCCCTCGTCCTTCCCACACTGCCAACTGCCATTCAGAGATTTCAAATCTCTGTTTCGGTTCCAAAGCAGCCAATGGTCGCTCGCTCGCTGGTCAAGCCTTGCTGCCAGCCGACTGGGGACAGGGGACAGAGGGTGGAGGGACAGAGGTCAGGATACGCCCATGACAATCACGTGACCTGGGCCGACTGCTGCAGTGCATTGCTGAAACAGCCATGAATTTCCCCAATTTCAATCCCAGAGGAGTCGTGGGTCCTTACACTCTGTAAGTTAGCCCATTTGAGGTACCTTTCTTGGGAAGGTGTTCCCCTCCCATGCACTGTATCGCCCAGTTCAAGGTTACAGATAGGAGAGTTTTAGTGGTATATCGATGTCTTTGTATGTATTTCTATCTATACACTCATGGAGAGTCACATACATATGCATACACAGAAACACACACATATACACTGACAGTTATTTTTTCTGTCTTTTTTTCAGCTTGTTCGAACCTTCAGAAAGATCCCAGACAGTCTGGACATTGCAATATAGAAGCCTCTCCACATATTTGTCAAGAGGTCTGCCTAAGAGTTCGTATCGCCACTGAGAACTTTGGATCTAATAACTTGGACAGAAGAAGAACCTACATTTCTGCGAGAACCTTTGTGCCCCAGTCTCTAGCAGTTGGCTTAATGAAACTGGTCAGCTCTGACCTTTTGAATTAGTTTTGTAACAGCTGAGAGGCAAGATCGGATACTGCAATTCCAGGTTTACCTCAGGGTTCAAAACTTGAATTATCATGAAATTGTAGCAGACTGTATCATCTCCAGATAGATCATGAAATCTGTTTTTTTCTTCTATATTTACAGTGTAGATAAAATTGTTTATCTATTTTGTTCAGTTATTCCATTTTTAATTATTTTTCTCTTTTTTCTTTTATTTTCTTTTTCCTTCTCTTTTTTGACATAATTAGTTTAGTACGGATCCCCCCCCCCTTCTGTTCGTCTTATAGTATTTGATAAAATGGGATGGGTATCTTTTTTATAGTATACTAGTCTTTATACAATAATAGTAATCAGGTGGCATAGTTCATGGTTAAGATTACATACTCATAAGTACACTTTAAAAATATTATTTTTAAACTTAATAAAATATATAAATGGGTAATTGTTAAAAGTAAATAACAGGAAATAACGTTACCAATCAAGTTGAAGTAATTTTTTGAAGTTTTCTTCTGCAGAATATCTGTGTTAGTCTACAAAAAGGACTTTTCACCTACCTTTATTTGAGTATTTGGAATACTGTATGGCCTCTAGGAGTCAAAAACGACTTGATAGCACATAATTAATTTCCTTAAAAGGAATTCAGATGGATTCAACTAAGGTAGAGTTCTTTCAGTCCTAGGAGAGTATACATACTTTATATGCCATTTTCACAGCTTTCTCCATTTTTCCGATAAATTTATGCCTAATTTTGTTGCACTACTCACACACTGACTCAGCTTACCAAGGGTATTCTTCCTTTTAAGGGATTCCAACACTCCACATAAATCAAGTTCAAGTAATTCTTTGCCTTTTTCCTGCCTAGTACATCTGTGATAATCTAGAGAAAAGTACTTTTCACCAGCTTCTGTTTGAGTATCTGGAATACTTTGTGGTCCCTAGGAGTCAAAAATGATTCCAACACTCAGCAAACCTTTCTTCAACTAGAACAGCCATTCAGACTGTCATGTCTTAGCCCACTCTCTGTTACTATCATCCTACCCAGCACTTTGTTATTCAAGCTGAAGCTTTTGGTTTTGCTTGCAAGTTATCTTTCTCCCATCTGCTCCAGAGTTTCAGGACAGTCTCCTCCCTGGGCATTTCTTTTCAAAGCTCCTACCCACTGAAAGATACCACATTCCTAACAAGGAGCATGGGTGCTATCTCCAGGAAGGTGCAAAGTTGCAGCAAAACTACTTGACTGTTGCATCCATTCCCTTATTCCCACAGGTATGAAATCTTGATTGTTTAAAATAGTAACACCTTAAAAACAGCTTCTGGTTCTATCAGACTCAGAGTGATGCTGGGGCTTTTCCACCCATGCTGCTACTGCATGCCAGGAAATGGGAAATCAAAATTCTGTTTCTCTGCTGCCATCTAATGGACTTTTTAGATTAGACTCAAATACACTGCTCTTTGGAAGGGCACAGTAAGATCTGCATCTGACTTTCTTACTCAGATAAGCCCCTTTAAAGAAAGCAGAAAGGAAGCTATGTGTGGACCATAGAAATCTTTTGCTAGGCATATGAGCCATGGGGGGCGGGCGGGGGGAGAAGATAGGTGCTTCTCGGAGAAGGACTGAAAAGATTTTACTGGATCAGCATATTTTTGTCTTGTAAGAAGAGCCACTGAAAATAGCATCTTCTGCATGATGGAACTGTATTTGTCAGGGTACTGCTGTAGAAGGTTTTAAAGTGGCCACTGTGTGCCCCATTCTCTGTATGGACATATGAGGGACTGAGCCATTTAGAAGTCGCAGAATTGTTGTCCTCGTCAACCACACAGAAGATTTAAATAGCATTTTTCTCTCCTATCCAAAAGCGACAGAGAGAGAGAGAGAGAGAGTTATGCAATAAAAATAACATGCCGCCTATGATGCCTTAGCAAAGTGGTGGACAGAAAAGATAAGTATTTCTCCAAATTAGGAGGTTGTGAGATGAGAAGGGAGATTTTGGCTACTAATCTATAGCTTCCTGTTTTAACCAACACTGTTTCCTTTGTACTGGAAATCAAGACTCAGTTCCCAAACTCTGTTATGATCCTAAGGGAATCAGTGTATTTCTCTTCTGACTTGATGAAGAGCAGACAAGGGATGGGTTTGGACCCTACAGTTCCATTAACTGGGAAAGAAGTTGAACAGCTTTGAAAGGTGATTCTCTACCTGTTAATTAACAAAATCATAATGATTAAATATGTTTTTTGTGGGAGCACAGAATGGAGTGAGACTTAACAAAGTTTAATATTAACAACCACATGATGCTCAGTAGGTTGCATTATGAGTCACTGGTTATAATTATTATAATCAATAACCTTGGCTATTGATAAGAGCAACAGAGACTCTATTCCATTGTTCCAGAGAAATTGTGTTGATGAAGATGTGGCTCTACTGCTGTGACGGGGGCCAAATTACTTTGGCATTCAAAGCCTGGGTGTTTCTGCTCTCCTGCCTTATCCTGCCTCAGGCTTCTTTCAGCAAGATCCTTCACTCCATCTGTGACAACAAACCAAAGTTTCAGTTTAATCTCCCTGCTGCCTCCAGTGGTATTGCCATTGCAGAATTCGTGTCTACAATATTTCTTGAATTGTCTTTATTCAGCTTTATGGAACGCCCAGCAGGATCCTTCAGAGGAAAGCAAGTACTTCTTTGAACAAAACAGTGATCTGTATTTCCACTTTGCTTTGCTGTGATTCAATTCAACTGAATCTGGTTAAAATTCTTGCGCTTTAGATGAGAATTAAAACTGGTTTAGACATGACGGTGATTTATAAGTCTTTCCTGGTTAATAATAACTCAGTTATTGGAATAGTCCCTTGTAGATTCCTAGTTTTTCATCAGGGTGTTGCTATATAGGAATTAACCTGCCTATGGGAAAAAGTCCCAAGTTTGATTTTAATAACATTTTTCATCTATTTTTTATTTTCTATGCAAAAAGAAAAAGAAGACCTGTCAATAATATTTACTATGTCATGTATTCATCAAAGTAATTCATATACTGTATATCAGTGCTTCTCCTCTTATATAATTACACTGTTTTCTTTTTAGAACTTGTTCATTATTTGCAAATATTTCACAAGGACCCATTAGAACACAATACCCCTCTCCCATTTTGGTCTAAAAAATTAATGCATGTTTTCATTTTAAATAGATTGAGCTTGTTTGAGCTTTGTACTTTTCATGTAGTAAGCCTCCTTGATTGCCTGATGCATCCAAAGGTGGGACACGTTTAAATAAATGAATGTGATAAAATGTTACATCTTGAGTAACAATATGCCCAAACGTGGCACAATCCATCAATTTCTGCTTGCCAAATTGCACAGCTGCCCAACAGGTATGAAATGATCCTCTTCATTCCATGACCTGTTTTAAACCTCTCAACATGTGGGGCTTAGATGCCCAAATGATTTTCAGATGACATTCAGACACTACATCACAGCTCCTCATTCTATGCCTTCCTCACCTCTGGTTCCTCTGGTGAGGAACTACTGAATTAACTACTGAATTCTAACAATTCAAGCTCCCCCCCCCCCCAAAAGAAGTGTTTCAGAACATGGGTGCATACTTCACTTTTCTAATACTCATTAATGCAAACAGGCACATTGTTCTTAGGCACAGAGAAAAACATTATGAAAGAAGGTATTTAATTGAAATACTTGTCTCATTCTAAGAGGGTAGAACTAAATGAAATTCTTCTTGCAGCCCATTGCCTAAAAACTTCCAGCATGTCCTAGCCTTCACTTTTGCCATTCAGGAGATCAGCATGAATGAGAACTTATTACCAAACACCACCTTGGGCTCAAAAGTGTATAATAATACATTTAATTCACTGAAAGCAAGTGGGTTTCTTTTCGACCTCATCTTCATGGAGCAAAACTGTCTTCCTAATTATAATTCTGTAAAGGATCAGAAGGTCATGGCTGTCATTGGTGACCTCTCCTCCCCGAACACCATCCAGATGGCCAACATCTTAAATGCCTACAAGATTCCACAGGTATCAGGGTTCATAGAAATGCTTAGAATTGAATGGGTGGTGGCTGAGAAATTCCATGGGGACAAAAAGCGGGGGGAAAAAACCCTCAAAAGCAGCTGAAGTATTGGGGAACTCAGACATTTCAACAGATTATTTTATCTCAGCAAATTGTAAAGTATGACTTATCATTACCACAGCAGTGATCCTTAATAGATTCCAATGTTACATATCAGATGCAAACAGTT
This sequence comes from Python bivittatus, assembly GCF_059951505.1. Classification (NCBI taxonomy): domain Eukaryota; kingdom Metazoa; phylum Chordata; class Lepidosauria; order Squamata; family Pythonidae; genus Python; species Python bivittatus. Next base: position 345,122 of record NW_028277063.1, read on the forward strand.
CGTCTCAGATCCAGTTTGCCAAGGTTACTAAAAAAACCTCAGCGTTAAAGCACCTGATATTCTACTCTTATGATGGAAACTCCCAAATGAGAGTTAGCTCTTGCTGCGTGAAGACTATTCTCTCCCTCTCAGTCTTCATGACAAGTTTCCCGTGTCACTGAGTCCTGCTTGTCTTCTATTTCTGATCACCCCAATCAGAGTTTGAGAGATTGTCCCCATGACTTACTCCAGAAAGCAGTGGCTGGAATATTAATGGTGCTCTGGCTCCAAAGATCAAGTTTGTTGTGAGGATGGACTTTTTATTTCTCAAAATTCAATAGTTCTCCATTTCTATCTAGGGATCTTATGGAAGCAACTCCAAAAAGATGCTTGTCTCCTCCATCTTTCTGGGGTGGCTGATGCAATAGCACTTCAATTGACAAACTGGGGCTAGAGCTTCTTAGAGGTTTTGGCATCAGGACAGATTGAGCTCGAAATGTATATCCCAAGCTGGTGAATCCTGTGCTGTCCTTATTTGCCTTTGGTGTGAGCCGCACTGTGGCTTTCATTCATTCCTGCATGATACCACAGAGGAGACTTGTTTGCAAAGGGTATTACTTTTCAATACATTTTGCAGTATGAAACAATAATGTTCCTTTAGTAATGAATTATTACTTCACTGAAATACATACCAAGTCTAAAATGCATCATTCTTATTCCCACCCACAGCTCAGTTATGGCTCTTTTGACCCTGCACTGAGTAATAAAACTCAGTTCCCCTCTTTCTTCTGGATGACTCCGCATGAAAGCCTACAGTATGAAGGGATTGTTCAGCTCTTGAAATATTTTGGATGGAACTGGATTGGCCTCTTCATCCCACAAGACATCACTGGAGAGAGATTTTTCAGAATTCTGAGACCAAAGCTCCTCCAGAATGATATCTGCATTTCTTTAATTCAATTCATCCCAATAGTGATTCGGTATATTTCCAATAAATTCCAGCAGAAGCAACTCGCTAGCATTGCAGCTACCTTATGGTATAGTAAAATCAATGTAATGCTGGTTTATGGAGACCTACAGTCTATGGATGGTTTGCGAGTCATTCTTGAACATTATGAAATGATTGGCATGGTAATAGAGAGGGTTTGGATCATAAGTGGTCAGTGGGACGTCACCTCTGTTTTTGAGCCCCAGAGATTCCCAGCATTGTCCTTCAACAGCAGCTTGTCCTTTGCTGTACACGCAAACGTGGTCCCAGGCTTTCAGGAGTTCCTTGAGAACCTAAATCCACACCACTCTAACGTGTATTTCCTTCGTCAGTTCTGGTACAGTACATTTCTATGTTCACTCCCAGCATATAATCTAAGGCTGCCAAATAAAGGAAACTGCACTGGGGAAGAGGATTTGAGAAGTCTCCATGGAACTGTCTTTGAAATGCAGATGTCTGGCCAGAGCTATGCTATTTACAACGCTGTGCATGCTGTGGCACATGCTCTCCATGCCATGGATTCATCTAGAACCAGACAGAAGACAGTGGACAACGGAGAGAAGTGGAATTTGCTGAAAGGCCAACCTTGGCAGGTTAGTGATGATGCCATTCAACAGCAACATTGCTGCAATTGTGAATAGAGACAAGTGCAATTTGCTAATTATATATCTCCTCTGATCCTATGCACATCTACAGAGAAATAGTTCCATTATATTACTTTTTTATATCCAAGTAGACATGCAAACAGTAAAATTCTCAGGTTCTTCATCAAGTGTTGCTTGACTGTGAAAGAATTTTAACATTTTTTTAATTTGAACCATAATCTCATGACCCTGTCCCATCTTCCCCTCCCTGGAAGATTGACTAATCTCACCCGTCAGAAACAAAATGCACTCTTTCACTCTCAACTTTTTAGCAATATCAATGATAGCTCAGAAAACGGCTTCTTATAGGAAAGTCCAAATGCAGATTAAATTCTGTGTCCTCACTTTACCATAAAGAATGGAAAAGCTAAATCTATCCCCTACTTATATCTTTAAAGAAACCTATCCTTTGAGTCAAAGAGATACTTAAACAGAACTGTTGAAAAACAGATATACTAGAATGTAGATTATTCGACATTTAATAAAAGAGACACAAGAGAGTCCCAGAAACTTCTATATCTGTTTTTCAACAGAAGTTTCTGGGACTCTCTCGTGTCTATTTTATTACATGTCAAATAAACTAAATAATATAAAAACAATTCTGTATATGTTTGTGTGTTTATCTGTATAGAAAGACAGATAGGCAGACACATCAATAGGAATTTCATCATGCCTAGGAATTTGAAAATAGAAAAAAATTGTTCCTTTTATTATCACAGGATGAAACGGTTTTTTAATAATAATTTTATTAGAGATTACAATTATAAAAAATAAAAACTAATACAAACTACAAAAAAGAAGAAAAAATAGAAAGTGTGGAAAAGAAAAAATGAAAAAAGAAAAAAGAAAGTATATAAAGAAGTAACTTCCCCCTTCTTCACAACTATAAACAATTTTAGGAACTTCTCACCATCTCTTAAAACACAACAAAGGCTCTCTTCTTCCCATATCTCATCTCTTAACTATAGACAAAATCCAAAAGCCTCATCATTCTTTCCTTATCAGCAAATGTCTATTAAGAGTGACCACAGATAACTACATATCTACTTAACCTTGATCAAATCAGCCAATGCTACACTATATTCCTTCCCTGTACTTTTAACAATCTTTTTTTTAATCCCTTCAAATACTGTCCTAGAAGTTGATTTCTTTTCATTTTTTCTTTATCCCTTCTCAGAAAATCCTTCACAACTTTAACAGACATGTTTTCTCCATCCCATAAAAAAAGATTATCCAAATCATTCTTCTGGTTTGATATTTGTATTTCCTTTTTAAGTATTAAGACACCAACCGGTTTCATTGTATGTCCAGGATATCAACCTTTTCCGTATTGTTCTTGTAACTTGTCATATTTCAATCCACATTCAAATCAATTTTAATTTTATCTGGTATAACTTGCTCCTCTTCTGAGACATCATTAATGCACCATCCAGCTATGGCATCAAACATTCTTAAAATTAATTTCTGAGTCCTTTGTTCAAAAATATCCTTCAAAACATCCACTGTTAATGTATTTTGCTCCATTCTTTGTTAACAAGTTGAATTTGAAGATTCCTTTTTATTAATTGTAATCTTTACTTTCTTCTACTTCCCTCTAGTGTCCAACCTTCAAACTCCCATCACATCATGTTGTTGTTTTCTTTTCCAAAGAACCCAGGGTTCTTATAATTAATTTCAAATGTTTTCTTCCAAATCCATCAGGAACCTTAGTTTCTTTTAAATTTCCAAAATCAACACACTAAACACCCGCTTGCTGTTTATTCCAAAAAATAATATTTTGCTGAGTCCTGATATTTAACCTACTTTTGCTAAGGAGAAGGAAACTGCGATGAAAAATTGGGGTTCCAAAGGTTCTTAATATTTCAAAAGTAGTAAAGAACAACTCCAAGGGTGATTAAGAAATGGGGCTTGGTCAAGCTTTTTGTCCACAAAGGCTGTATTAGACTGTGAGCTTAGATGGAATCCCTCGACTCTTAGCCGCTTGACTCATACGTTGACCAGAAAAACCTTGGTTCCAGTGGTCTACTCGTGTGGAGCAGCTGTTGGGAGTGCACGTGGGCAATCTCGTGATCTCTCTTTTCTCCATAGAGATTTCGCCAGCCAGGATCCCACATCTGGCCACCAATCTCTGATCTAAATGCCATTCCCCTTTGGCAAGGACATCTACCTCACCATAGCTTTACCAGAAGTCTCTGACAGGATTGTGTTTGCCATCCCCCAAACCCTCCAAATCCTTCCAGTTTCTCATTGATCTTATCTACTGGTGGTCTTTTGCCAAAACATCATGAGGGGAATAAGGAAAATCAAAAGGCTCTTCTTGTCTTACAATTTGACTTAATTTAATCATTTTTCCACTATCTTATGTTCTAAGACAGGCTGCTTTTAATCCTGGAGGAGATTTCTAATAAATAGAATGAATAAAATGTTATTTACCATTTTGTGCTGTTTTCCCTTAGACTCGTAGATAAGATAACATTCTGGATGTGTAAATGATAGCTGAGAAGACTTATAGTAAAGTCCAGATGTAGACTGAGGCCTGTGAGCTCACTTTTAAATTAAGAATTAGGAAACATATATTTCCTACCTACCTTCTTAAAGTAACAGGTAGTTTAACTCTAGAGTTGCCTAAGGAGAATTTACATTGACAAAGGTATAAGGAAGACTCTGGGCCTATATGTTGTTGTTTTTTTTAATGAAGTCTTAAAACTTCATTAAAGTATCTAACTTAATACCTGTTATCTGTGCATGAGTATGTGTATATGTGTCTGCTGGCATGTGTGTTATGTGTGTGTGTTTCTGGAGGGAGAGAGAGAGGGAGAAATCAAATGTGGGAGTTTAGAAAAGAGAAAAAAACAACTGTCAATTTGATATATTAAAGCATGAAGCTATTCATTTTACCTCCCATTCCTTGAACCAGTTTCTCATCTATACCTCTTCCCATTTAGCTTCGCTTATTTCTGAAAAATCTCCGTTTTAACAATAGCGCTGGGGAAGAAATAATTTTTGATACAAATGGAAAAGTGAGGCTAAAATTCGACATCATCAATTTGATCACATTCCCCAATCGATCTTTCCAGAAAGTCCAAGTTGGAAGGATTGAGTCCCAAGCTTCTCAAAGGCAAGGACTCACCATTAATGAAAGTGCCATTCTATGGCACCCAAGGTTTACTCAGGTGAGTTGAAAACTCCCCAGAAACAAGGGGGTTCTTTCTGTTCTGGACTAGCTGAAATTCAACACTAGAAATGGAGAAACTCTTTCAAAGTCACCAGGCACCTTCCCACTGAATCCAAATATCTTTCAGGAGTCTGAAGAAATTACAAAGTTCTCAAGTTTCCATTCTGCAGTCAGCAGTGCTGTCAGCTGACCCACAAGGCACAGAAGCAGAGGTTACTGGTTACTAGTCATTTCAGCTGGTGTGAGCATTCCCCTCCTGTAGAGGTCTGGATACATTCTTCTGTATCAGACCTCATTCCCTCCAGCCTGAAAGGAGAGACTTAATCCAAGGCAGAGCTCTGACTAAATGCATTTCTTAGAAAGAAGATTCTGATAACAACACAAGAATTCCACCTAGTTCTCTGATTTCAAATGAGAATCCTATATATATGCATCTTTAGGAGAAAGAACTGCTATCCATTTCATCACACCTTTTCAGGAGCACGCGTCTTCTGAGAAGGTGCAGCAGTTGGCATGGTTTGGGGGCCGACTCTTGTTTTCATGACCAGGAGAACGAACTCTCACACTTTGCCACCATTTCTTTTCGCCTCCACCTGAAAGAGCTTGGTGCAGCTTCCAGCCCTTTCTCTTTCAAGGCCTTCCTGCAGTGAGGGCTTTGAAAGACTATGGCACATCAAGGCAGCCTGGTCTCTGAAGCTCATACTGTGCAGTTCCCCCGATGGCAGAGCAGAGGAGGCAGATAACCCATTCTAATATAAGCCTTATCATGGAACTCCATTCTATTTCACAAGGTAGGGGACATCAATAGAGCCCTTGCTTTAGACTTCAACATGAGTGAAGAAGAATTCCTGAAAGTTCCAAAAGTATACTAAAAGAACATACAAGTTCATAATACTTTCCTCTAACCGACAGGAGTTTTGGAGCTTCCAGGAGTTCTTAGAGGGAACATATTAAAGAATGACTGCTGACCAGTTAAGGAAAAACAAGGAAAAAATCTATTGTAAATGTCTGTTTTTCTCATTCCCATTAGGTACCCCCCTCTTCTCTCTGTGTGGAAAGCTGCCATCGCGGACAACAAAAATTAACTAAGCAAGGCCAGCAGGTGTGCTGTTATGACTGCATTCCCTGTTCGCAGGGAAGGATTTCTGTCCAGACTGGTAAGAAAAAAATATGTATATTCTTTTTACAACTCTGTTGTACCCTCCTCAAATCATTACTGTTTTCTGTATAAATACTTAAGAAAAAGAACAGATTCTTCAGGAGTATCCTCCTTGTCTTCAGCTGATTTAATGATTTAGAAGTCCTTAATGTTTAAACAAATTGGGGAGATTTCTGCCAAGGGATTCATCTGTCCTCAGGAAATGTGTTGTACCTTAACATGAAAATTAGTGAAATAAATCTTTGTCACATCAAACATTTTAAAAATAATTGATTCTTTGCATACAGAGCAGAGGTCACTTATCAACTTCACATTTCAAAAGGGTGGCATCAGAGTAAGTTAAGGGGGAAATGTGGGTTCAGGACATGTCTGGTAGCTGGAAGGACCACAGCATTCCTAGCCTTGTCTAAAAAGGTGTTCAAACTCACCTCTCCATTAAGAAGAGATATCCACCATGGAATATTTGCTAAAATTTCAATTGAAATTCAGTATATAGAATGCTTACATACCTTATTTATACATTTTAGATGCCAAGGAATGTGAAAAATGCCCACAAGACCAGTTTCCAAATGAGAAGCAAGATCAGTGCATTCCCAAATGTGTCACCTACTTATCCTACAGAGAACTCCTGGGAGCAGTTCTGGCTACTTGTGCAGTTTCTTTCTCAGGAATTACCATTGTGGTGATGGGGACTTTCATCCGCTACCAGAACACTCCCATCATCAAAGTCAACAACTGGGGCATCACCTGCACCCTCCTCTTCTCACTGCTGCTGTGTTTTCTCTGCTCCTTCCTTTTTCTCGGCTACCCAGGAACAGCCGCTTGCCTCCTTCGACAGGCAGTTTTTGGAGTCATCTTCTCCACTGCAGTGTCCTGTGTGTTGGCCAAAACCATCACTGTGATTCTGGCCTTCATGGCCACAAAGCCGGGGAATCGCATGCAGAGTTGGGTGGGGAAAAGGCTGGCCATCTTAGTCATTGTTCTCTGCTCCCTTATTCAAATGACCATTTGTGCTGTGTGGCTGAGCATTTCTCCTCCGTTCCTGGCGTTGGACATGCACTCCCAGTTGGGTGAGATTTTAGTGCAATGCAACGAAGGCTCAGATATCATGTTCTATGTTGTGCTGGGCTACATGTGGCTTCTGGCTATCGTCAGCTTCACGGTGGCCTTCTTTGCTCTGAAGTTGCCGGACACTTTCAATGAAGCCAAGCTCATCACCTTCAACATGCTGGTCTTCTGCAGTGTTTGGGTGTCCTTTGTGCCCACCTACTTGAGCACCAAGGGGAAATTCATGGTGGCTGTGGAGGTCTTCTCCATCTTGGCCTCAAGTGCTGGGTTACCGGGTTGTATTTTCCTACCCAAGTGCTACATTAGTGTGCTGAGAGCAGAGTTGAACACTAGAGAGCAGCTAGTCAGAAGAAAGAATGATCCAATCTCAAGGACAGCATGAACAGTGGCCTAATTCCTACAAATTTCCCTCTAGAGATAACAATGAATGGGTGACTGGTTTTTTGTTCAGGAATACATGTCTTTATTCTCTACTTTTGTGGTGTAAGAAGCTTCGCATACACACAATATCAAAGAAAAGAATCATGCACAGCCTTTCCCAGCTTTAGGACTTTTGTCTTTGACTAATAAGCTTGAAACTACCCTCAGAAATGTAGTGGGTGGGATTACCAAAGCTAATCTTAATTATTCAATAAGATTTTATCTTCTTTACATTTTTTTTTTTTTTGGTCTGCGCTCAGTCATTGCTGACCCTGCAGTGACTGCTTCGACGAGTTTTCAAGGCAACTGTTTTTCGGAAGTGGTTTGCCAGAGCCTCCTTCCTAGGGCAGAGCCTAGCTGGCGAGCGCAGGAGGCGGGGTTTCCGTTTCTTCGCGCCCTTTTGGGCGCGCGCGGTTTTTCGCGCTTACCGGCAACTCCTCCCGACTCCTTTTTTGCAAGGCGCCGCCAGCATTTTTCCTCCCACCGGAGTGAGAGTCCCCATTTATCTACTCACGTCAGTTTTCGAACTGTTGGGTTGACAGAAGCTGGGGAGGAAACAGGAGCTCACCCTGTTTAGCGCGAAGGCTTGACTCGAACCGCTGAAGCGTTGACCATTTCTGGCTGGCAACTTTCAGCGTCATTAAGCCGCTGCGCCACCACGTCCCCTTCTTTACATTGAATTACAATAAAATGGTAATGAGATGACTTTATAGTGATGTATTTATTAATTTCCCCTTTCCAACTCATTTCCTATTAATTGCCACTTTTAAAAGGTCAGTGGGGATTGCAGGACCTTCAGTGGTCCTTCTCTGATATAAAGAATCCACTGCCCCACTGTCCTTCAACTTTCTGTTATTTTACCCAGAATAATCCATCAGGTCCCTGTGGTAACTTCCACTGCTTCCAATTTCCGACCATGAGATGCTGGCAGAGGAAAGCACTCTATTTGGGCTCCCCTTACAACACCGGAAAGAGATCCAGGAAGCAACCGCTTTGCTGTCTTCTTGTGCCCATCTGCATTTGGCAGCCCATATCCAGAAGCCATCTGGGGAGGAAGAAAGAACCAAATGATCCCTGCTCTAACACAGGAACATGTCCAGACTTTGAGAGCTGATGTCCAACATCTTTCGCCTTCCCTCTCTCATCTGAATCTCTTTGGCTATCCTAAACAGATTCCACACCCCACTGCTTGACTCTGGCCACTGCTTCCCAACACAATATTCCAGCTCTCCACATTAGCTGCATTGCCCACTCAATTCTGTTCACATGTCATGTGCTGTAAAATGGGCTGTAAAAGTTTCATTTACTCACAAGCATCTACATCACCTTTCCAGCTGTCTGGCTAATGGAGCCACCCTCTGGCGTCTTCCAGGATGGCTGGTGTCCACAGGCACCCTCATCCCACCCAGGCTCTTAGCCTACAAAAACAAACACTAAGGGAGAACATGTGTGGGTGTGTGCGTAGGAGCACACTCAGTGAAGCACTGAGCAGGTGAGGGAGCAGAAAAGCAACTGGAGGTTAGCAGGCAGGCAAGGGGATTGTAAGTCAACTCTCACGACCACAGGTGTGGGAAGCAGCATATCTTACTCGGATTCCTGCCTGGAGCTTGGCTTGGAGCTCAACAGCAACAGAAAAGGAACAATTACATTTAGGCAGCTCCTTATCTCAAACAGGATAAGAACAGTTGTAAAAAGACTTAAAGGTTGTATGCTACTTTATAGACTTTGAGACTCTTGTTTGAACTGAGTACTATAACGTATCACTGTGTATCACCTTGCAAGTCCTAGATGGGTGAAATGCAATATCCTGCAGTTGTTGGGGAAGGTGTGTGCTGCCATAAAGAATTTCATATATATTTGCTGCACTGTGGTGTGTCCAGTCCCTGAATAACAATGAACCCTCACAAGTTCCCAGCTAACTGACTAAAGAGCACGGAGGCCCATGGGCTGAAACAAACCCTCAGGCACACCTATTTTATGAGAACTTTCTGAAAGGATCTAGAATTTCCAATGGGCTGAAATAGGAAAGAGGAATGGAGAGATCAAGAGGTGGAACCACTTTAATGTTGTTGTTTTTTTTCTCTGTGTGTGTCCAGTTGGAAGGATTGGGAAAAAGTCACCTGGGAAGGCTGTTGGCCTGAAGGAAGAAGGAGGCAAGATGACATCATTGCTGAAGATGGAGATTCCATCCTGGGATTCCATACAATGGCACTTGCATTCATGGTTACTCCCTCCCTTTGAGAACTCTGGGGTTCAATCCCTCCAACCTGGACTTTCTGGAAGGATCGTTTGAGGAATGTAACCTAGTTGGTCTTCCTCCCAATATCTCATTCTCATCTGAAACTATTTCTTCTCCGGCACTATTGTTAAAGCAGACGTTTTTCACAAATCAATGAAGCTAAATGGGAAGATGTATAAATGACCCACTGCTTCAAATAAGGGGCAACAGGATCAGGTTTACAGTTATGATCTCCTTAATTTTTTAATTAATATCCATAAGTTTCAGTTGAGAGTAATTTCTATATCCCATATTACTAAACTAGAGAGAGAGAGAGAGATGTTATATACAGTGGTACCTCTAGTTACGAACTTAATCTGTTCCGTGACTCTGGTTGCAACTCGAGTTGGTCTCAAGTCGAGGTAAAGTTTCCGATAAGGTTCAATGTAAACACGGTTAATCCATTCCGCCCTCCGAATTTGGTCGCACCGCAAGGCAAATTTCCCCATAAGGTTCAATGTAAATATGGCTAATCCGCCCTTCGAATTTGGTTGCACTACGAGGCAAATTTCCCCTATAAGGCTCAATGTAGATACAGCTAAACAGTTCTGAAACATATGTATTTTATTTTTAAACCTCAAAAACCTTCCAAACGCCACAAAACCTTCCAAACGCCACAAAACACACCACAAGCCTCACCGAACATCTCCTTGCTACCGCGATCTCGCCCACAGGAAGCCGCGACCGCGTGGCAGCAGGGCAAATGGCTGCAGATCCGGTTCGTAAGTACAGGCGGAGTTCGCAAGTAGAAGTAAATTTTTGGGGCCGGAGTTGGTCGTATCTTCAAAAATTCCTAAGGAGGGGCGTTCGTAACTACAGGTACCACTGTGAGCCACTGGGTCATGATTTCAGAGATATTTCTTTATCTAAACAGAGAAACAGAATGATCACTCCTGGCTTCCCTATTGACTATGCAGGTGGGAAGCTGGCAGAAGTCTGCCTGCCTGCCTGCCTGCCTGCCTGCCTGCCTGCCTGCCTGCCTGCCTGCCTGCCTGCCTTCAAATCTCTGTTTCGGTTCCAAACCAGCCAATGGTCATTCGCTCACCAGCCAATTGGGTACAGGGGGAGAGAGTGGAGGGACAGACGTCAGGATACGCCCATGACAATCATGTGACCTGGGCTGATTGCTGCAGTGCATTGCTGAAGCAGCCATGAATTTCCCCAATTTCAATCCCAGAGGAATCGTGGGTCCTTACAGTCTGTAAGTTAGCCCATTTGAGGTACCTTTCTTGGGAAGTTGTTGCCCTCCCACGCACCGTTTCGCCCAGTTAAAGATTACAGATGGGAGAGTTTTAGTGGTATAGCGATGTGTTTGTCTGTATACTAGAGTGTATCTATACACTCATGGAGAGTCACATACATATGCATACATAGAAACACACACATACTGTATACACTGACAGTTATTTTTTCTTTCTTTTTTTCAGCTTGTTCGAACCTTCAGAAAGATCCCAGACAGTCTGGACATTGCAATATAGAAGCCTCTCCACATATTTGTCAAGAGTTCTGCCTAAGAGTTCGTATCGCCACTGAGAACTTTGGATCTAATAATCTGGACTCTAGTGAAGAGGGTGAATGTACATTTCTGCAAGAACTCTTGTGCCCCAATCTCTAGCAGTTGGCTTAATGAAACTGGTCAACTCTCAGCTTTTGAATTAGTTTTGTAACAACTGAGAGGCAAGATTGGATACTGCGATTCCAGGTTTACCTCCGGGTTCAAAACCTGAATTATCATGAAATTGTAGCAGATTGTATCATCTCCATATAGATCATGAAATCTATGTTTTCTCCTATATTTAGAATGCAGATAAAATTGTTTATCTATTTTGTTCAGTAATTCCATTTTTTATTTTTTTTTCCTTTTCTTTGTCCTTCTCTTTTTTGACATAACTAGTTTAGTACCGGGTTTCCTTCCCCTTTTTTTCCTTTTCTATTCATCTTATAATATTTGACAAAACAGGCTTGGTACCTTTTTAAAATAATATTAGACTTTATACAATAATTGTAATCAGGTGACATACTGCATGGTTAAGATTACATATTAATAAGTACACTTTAAAATACTAATTTTTAAGCTTAATAAAATATATAAAGGAGAAATTTTTAAAAATAAATAACAGGAAATAAAGTTACCTGTACAATGCTACTCTCTGCATGACTCTCTGGAAATAAATTATACTGAGTTCGATTAAATATGATTAGTGAATGGCATTTCCAGAAGTCAGAATAAGGATTGTATTGCAAATATATTCCCTTTGGATGGTGCTGTAACTCACCTGCCAAGGTTGGACTTTCAGCAAATTCCACTTCTCTCCATTGCCACTGTCTTCTTCCTGGCTCTGGATGAATCCATGGCATGGAGAGCATGTGCCACAGCATGCACAGCGTTGTAAATAGCATAGCTCTGGCCAGACATCTCCACTCCAAAGACAGTTCTAGGTACACTCCCCGGATCCTCTTCCCCAATACAGTTTCCCCTGTTTGCTAAATTTAGATAATGTGCTGGGAATGAATAGAGAAATGCAGAGTACCAGAACTGAACAATAAAAAATACTTTTGAACTTATGTGGATTCCGGCTGCCAAGGAAGTCCTAAAATCCTGGTACCACATTTATTTATTATTTATTTATCTTTCAAGCTTTTCATTGCCCCTTTCCCTGCAGAGTGACTCTCGCAGTTTGTGTGAAGAGCAAAGGACAAGCTGCCATTGAGCAATAGTGCTGTACATTTCTGGAGCTCAAAAACAGAATAGACATCCCACTGAGTAGTTATCATCCAACCCCTCTCTATGGGGACCATATTTTTAATTTCATAATTTTGAAGAATAATTCGTAAGCCCTCCATAGACTGCTGTTGTTCTTGTTCAGTCGTTAAGTCATGTCCGACTCTTCGTGACCCCATGAACCATATTGCGCCAGGCCTTCCTGTCCTTCACTGCCTCCCTGAGTTTGCTCAGTTTCATGCTCATTGCTTCAGTGATGCTATCTAACCATCTCATCCTCTGCTGTCCTCTTCTCCTTTTGCCTTCAATCTTTCCCAGCATCAGGGTCTTTTCCAAAGACTCCTCTCTTCGCATTAGGTGACCAAAGTATCTGAGCTTGAGCTTCATTATCAGTCCTTCCAATGAGCAATCAGGGTTGATTTCCTTTAAGATTGACTGGTTTGACCTCCTAGCAGTCCAGGGGACTCTTAAGAGTCTTCTCCAGCACCACAGTTCAAAGGCATCAATTCTTCGGCGCTCAGCCTTCTTTATGGTCCAGCTCTCACAGCCATACATTACTACTGGAAAAACCATAGCTTTGACTATGCGGATCTTTGTCGGCAAGGTGACATCTCTGCTTTTTAATATGCTATCTAGGTTTGCCATAGCTTTCCTCCCAAGGAGCAAGCATCTTTTAATTTCATGGCTGCAGTCTCCGTCTGCGGTGATCTTGGAGCCCAAATAAATGAAGTCTGTTACTGCTTCCTTTTCTACCCCTTCTATTTGCCAGGAATTGATGGGTCCAGATGCCATGATCTTAGTTTTTTTAATGTTGAGTTTCAAGCCAGCTTTCGCACTCTCCTCCTTCACCCTCATCAAGAGGCCCTTTAGTTCTTCTTCACTTTCTGCCATTAGGGTGGTATCGTCTGCATATCTGAGGTTATTGATGATTCTCCCTGCAATCTTAATTCCGGCTTGTGATTCTTCCAGCCTGGCATTTCTCATGATGTACTCTGCATATAGGTTAAATAAGCAGGGTGACAGTATACAGCCTTGTCGTACTCCTTTCCCTATTTTGAACCAATCGGTTGTTCCGTGACTGGTTCTAACTGTTGCTTCTTGGCCCGCATACAGATTTCTCAGGAGACAGGTAAGGTGGTCTGGTACCCCCATCTCTTTAAGAATTTGCCAGAGTTTGTGGTGATCCACACAATCGAAGGCTTTTGCATAGTCAATTAAGCAGAAGTAGATATTTTTCTGGAACTCTCGTGCTTTCTCCATGATCCAGCGAATGTTGGCAATTTGATCTCTAGTTCCTCTGCCTCTTTGAAACCCAGCTTGTACATCCGGTAGTTCTCGGTTCACGTACTGCTGAAGCCTAGCTTGTAGGATTTTGAGCATAACCTTGCTAGCATGTGAAATGAGTGCAATTGTGCGATCGTTTGAGCATTCTTTGGCATTGCCCTTCTTTGGAATTGGAACATAAACTGACCTTTTCCAATCCCGTGGCCACTGTTGCGTTTTCCAAACTTGCTGGCATATTGAGTGCAGCACCTTAACAGCATCATCTTTTAGTATTTTAAATAACTCAGCTGGAATACTGTCATCTCCACTAGCTTTGTTGTTAGCAATGCTTCCTAAGGCCCACTTGACTTCACTCTCTAGGATGTCAGCTCAAGGTCAGTGACCACACCAGCATGGACATCAGGGACATTAAGATCTTTCTTGTATAGTTCTTCTGTGTATTCTTGCCACCTCTTCTTAATCTCTTCTGCTTCTGTTAGGTCCCTGCCTTTTTTGTCCTTTATCATGCCCATCTTTGCACTAAACGTTCCTTTGATATCTCCAATTTTCTTGAAGAGATCTCTAGTCTTCCCCATTCTATTGTTTTCCTCAATTTCTTTGCACTGTTCATTTAAGAAGGCCTTCTTATCTCTCCTTGCTACTCTCTGGAAATCTGCATTCAGTTGCTTATATCTTTCCCTTTCACCCTTGCTTTTCACATTCCTTCGTTCCACAGCTATTTGTAAAGCCTCATCAGACAGCCATTTTGCTTTCTTGCATTTCTTTTTCCTTGGGATGGTTTTAGTTGCTGCCTCCTGTACAATGTTACAGACCTCCGTCCATAGTTCTTCAGGCACTCTGTCTACCAAATCTAGCCCTCTAAATCTATTCATCACCTTCACTGTGTATTCACAAGGAATATGATCTAAGTCATATCTGAGTGGTCTAGTGGTTTTCCCTATATTCTTCAATTTAAGCCTAAATTTTTCAGTAAGAAGCTCATGATCTGAGCCACAGTCAGCTCCTGGTCTTGTTTTTGCTGTCTGTATAGAGCTTCTCCATCTTTGGCTGCAAAGTATGTAATCAATCTGGTTTCGGTATTGACCATCTGGTGATGTCCATGTGTAGAGTCGTCTCTTGTGTTGTTGGAAAAGAGTGTTTGCTATGACTAGCTTGTTCTCTTGACAGAACTCTATTAGCCTTTGCCCTGCTTCATTTTGTGCTCCAAGGCCAAACTTGCCTGTTATTCCGATTACTCCTTGACTTCCTACTTTAGCATTCCAATCCCCTATGATGAAAAGGACATCTTTTTTTGGTGCTAGTTCTAGAAGGTGTTGTAGGTCTTCATAGAACCAGTCAACTTCAGCTTCTTCGGCATCACTGGTTGGGGCATAGACTTGGATTACTGTGATGTTGAATGGTTTGCCTTGGATACGCACTGAGATCATTCTGTCGTTTTTGAGGTTGTACCCCATTACTGCCTTTCCCACTCTCTTATTCACTATGAGTGCAACTCCATTTCTTCTAAGGGTTTCTTGGCCACAGTAGTAGATATAATGGTTACCTGAATTAAATTCACCCATTCCTGTCCATTTCAATTCGCTGATTCCCAAGATGTCGACGTTCAATCTTGTCATCTCATGTTTGACCACATCCAGCTTGCCTTGGTTCACAGATCTTACATTCCAGGTACCTATACAATATTGTTCTTTACAGCATCGAAACTTCTTTTCGCTTCCAGATACATCCACAGCTGAACGTCCTTTCAGCTTTGGCCCAGCCGCTTCACTCTTTCTGGAGCTACTTGGAAATGCCCTCCGCTCTTCCCCAGTAGCATATTGGACACCTTCCGACCTGAGGGGCTCATCTTCCGGCGTCATATCTTTTAGCCTTCTAACATTGTCCATGGGGTTTTCCTGGCAAGGATACTGGAGTGGGTTGCCATTTCCTTCTCCAGTGGACCACATTTTGTCAGAACTCTCTGTCATGACCTGTCCGTCTTGGGTGGCCCTGCACGGTATAGCTCATGGCTTCACTGAGTTACGCAACCCCCTTCGCCACAACAAGGCAGTGATCCATGAAGGAGCCATAGACTGCATGTCCCGGTAAACAAGTGTTACATTGATTTTCTTCAGCCACAAGGTAGCAGCTATGCTATTTAATTGCTTCCCCTGGAAGCTGTTGCACAGGTAGCCCAAACAGTGATTGGGATGAATGAAATAGGAACATCACTTTGGGTCAGTCTTGGTCTCAGAATACAGAGAAATCTGTCTCCAGAGACATCTTCTGGGATAAGGAGACCAATCCAATTGCATGCAAAATACCTCAAGAGTTGAATAATTCCATTATCCCTAAGCTCTTCATTTGGAGTCATCCAGAAGAAGGGTGGGAACTGAGTTTTTTCACTCAGTGCAGGGTCAGAAGTGCCATAACTGAACTGCCGAGAACAAAAAAATAATATATTTTAGATGAGGTACTCTTTTTTCTCAATAAAGTACAGTGGTACCTCGGTTCACAAACTTAATTCGTTCCGTGACTCTGGTCGCGACCCAAATTGGTCTTGCTGATTAAGACTTACTGATTGGCATCTTAAATTACAAAGGAAGGACGTGGCATATCAATAAAAAAGATTTAACTACATTCCTAACATATTTTTGTTACATATGATGATATGTAAATTTTCTATTCATTAAGGATTTCTGGGGTTGTACATGCATTTGTAACGTTCACACTGTAATGAGTTTACTTGCAGAAACCATCCAGAAAGCCTCAGAAAATAAATAGAATCATCCACGATTTCATTTGTCTTTGAATATATTTCCATGTTATATCCATAGCTGTTTCCTCCCTCTTCCCCCACTTTTTCACTTATATCCCTCCCAAATACCAATCAAATCTTGTAGGTGTTTAAGATATTGGCCATCTGGGTGGTGTTCTGAGAAAGGAAATCACCAATGACAGCCATGAGCTTCTGATCCTTTAGAATAGAATTTCTCAACCTTGATAACTTTAAAATGTGTGGACTTCAACTCCCAGAATTCCTGGTAGGAGAATTGCTGGCTGGGGAATTCTGGAAGTTGATGCTCACACTACTTAAAGTTACCTAGGGTTGAGAAACACAACTTTATAGAGTTATAATTTGGCAGACAGCTTTGTTCTGTGAAGAGCAGGGCCAAAAGATACCCATTGGCTTTCAATGAATTAAAAGCATCGTCATAAATTTTGGAACACAAAGTGATGTTTGGTAACAAGCTTTTATCCTTGTTGATCTTGGGAAGGGCAAAAGTAAAGGCTCAGACATGCTGGAAATGTTTCGGCAAGAGCCTGAAGAAGTGTTTTATTCGATCCTACAAACTTACACCATCGGGAGTCATGGGAGAGTCATGGGGGGAGCCACGGGGGGGGGACACAAGATAGGTGCTTCTCAGAGAAAGACTGAAAAGATTCTACTGGATCACAATATTTTTGTCTTGTAAGATAGATGAGTCTCCAGAAATAGCATCTTCTGCATGATGGAACTGTATTTGTCAGGGTATTGCTGTAGAAGGTTTTAAAGTGGCCACTGTGTGCCCCATTCTCTGTATGGACATATGAGGGACTGAGCCTTTTAGAAGTGGCAGAATTGTTTTCCTCATCAACCAAACAGAAGATTTAAATAGCATTTTTCTCTGCTAGCCAAAGGGGAGAGACAGAAAGAGAGGGAGAGAGTTTTGCAATCAAAACATGCTGTCTATAATGCCTTAGCAAAGTGGTGGACAGAAAAGATAAGTATTTCTCCAAATTAGGAGGTTGTGAGATGAGAAGGGAGATTTTGGCTACTAATCTATAGCTTCCTCTTTTAACCAACACTGTTTCCTTTGTACTGGAAATCAAGACTCAGTTCCCAAACTCTGTTATGATCCTAAGGGAATCAGTGTATTTCTCTTCTGACTTGATGAAGAGCAGACAAGGGATGGCTTTGGACCATATAGTTCCATTAACTGGGAAAGAAGTTGAACAGCTTTGAAAGGTGATTCTCCACCACTTAATTATCAAAATTATAATGATTAAGTTTGTTTTTTATGGAAGCACAGAACCGAGTGACACTTAACAATGTTTAATATTAACAACCACGTGATGCTCAGTAGGTTGTATTATGACTCACTGGTTATAATTATTATAGTCAATAACTTCAGCTATGCATAAGAGCAACAGAGACTCTATTCCATTGTTCCAGAGAAATTGTGTTGATGAAGATGTGGCTCTACTGCTGTGACTGGGGCCAAATTACTTTGGCATTCAAAGCCTGGATGTTTCTGCTCTCCTTCCTTATCCTGCCTCAGGCTTCTTTCAGCAAGATCCTTCACTCCATGTGTGATAACGAGCCAAAATTTCAGTTTAATTCCCCCACTCTCTCCAGCGATATTGTCATTGCAGAATTTGTATCTACTTCATTTCTTGATTTGTCTTTACTCAACTTTATGGAACGCCCAGCAGGATCCTTCATAGGATAGCAAGTAGTTCTGTATTTCCACTTTGCTTTACTGTGATTGCATTCAAGTGAATCTAGTTAATATTGTTCCACTTTAGATGAGAATTAAACCTGGTTTAGACATGAGTCTTATTTATATCTCTCCTGGTTAATCATAACTCAGCTATTGGAATAGTCTCTTGTAGGCTCCTGGTTTTTCATGTGGGTGTTGCTATATATGAATTAATCTGCCTATGGGAAAAAACTCCCAAGTTTGGTTTTAATAACATTCTTCCTCTATTTTTTATTTTGTATCCAAAAGAAAAATGAAAAAGAAGCCCTGTCTAAAATATTTACCGTGTCATGTATTAATCATATATATCTATCCTTCTCCCATATAATAGATATATGCTTCTATGTAATAATTACATTGTTATCATTGTTGTCACTTATTTATTATTTCCAAACACTTCTACCTGGCAAGGACCCACTAAAGCACAATACACCCCCCCCCCATTTCTGTATTTAAAATTAATGCTTGCTTTTATTTCAAATAGATTCAGCTTGTTTGAGTTTTGTACCTTTCATGTACTAAGACTCCTTGATTGTCTGATGCGTGCAAAGCTGGGACACATTTAAATAAATGAGTGTGATAAAATGTTACATCTTGAGTAACAGTATCCCCAACCATTGGCACAATCCATCAATTTCTGTTTCTCAAATTGCATAGCTGCCCAACAGATATGAAATAATCCTCTTTATTGTGCAACCTGTTTTAAACCTCTCATCATGTGGGGCTTAGATGCCCAAATGATCTTCAAATGACATTCAGACACTCCATCTTAGCTCCTCATTCTATGCCTTCCTCACCTCTGGGACTTCTTAGCTACTAGATTTTAACAATTCAAGATATTTTTTTTTTTTCAAAGAGGTGCTTCAGAACATGAGTGCATACTTCAGTTCTCCAATACTGATTAAAGCAGACAGACTCATTATTTTTTGGCATGGAGAAAAACATTATGAAAGAATGTATTTAATTAAAATACTA
Organism: Python bivittatus; assembly: GCF_059951505.1. Lineage (NCBI taxonomy): Eukaryota > Metazoa > Chordata > Lepidosauria > Squamata > Pythonidae > Python > Python bivittatus. The sequence continues at coordinate 364,316 of NW_028277063.1, forward strand.
GTCTCATTTTAAGTTTATAATGAAATTCTTCTTGCAGCACATTGACTAAAACCTTCCAGCATGTCCTAGCCTTCACTTTCACCATTCAGGAAATCAACATGAATGAGAATTTATTACAAAACATCACCTTGGGCTCAAAAGTGTATAATAATGCATTTAATTCACTGAAAGCCAGTGGGTCTCTTTTGAACCTCCTCTTCCTGGAACAAAACTGTCTTCCTAATTATAATTTGGTAAAAGATCAGAAGCTCATGGCTGCCATTGGTGACCTCCCATCCCCAAACACCATCCAGATGGCCAACATCTTAAATGCCTACAAGATTCCACAGGTATCGGGATCCATAGAAATGCTTAGAATTAAATGAGTCGTGCCGAGAAATTGTATGGGGACAAAAAGGGGGGGAAAACTCAAAAGCAGCTCAAGTATTGGGGAACTCAAAACCTTCTTTTATGTCAGCAAAGTGCAACGTATGAATTATCACTGCCACAGCACTGATCCTTAATAGATACAAATGTTACGTATCAGATGCCAAAACAGTATAGATGAGACTATACCCTTTTTCACAATGCTACTAAAAATCTTCATCATTAAAGCACCAGATATTCTCCTCTTAAAATGTAAACTCCCAGATGAGAGTTGACTCTTGCTACGAGAAGACTATTCTCTCCCTCTCAGTCTTCATGAAGACTTTCCCTTGTCATTGAATCCTACCTGACTACTATTTCTGATCACCCCAATTAGAGTCTGAGAGATTGTCCCCATGACGTACTCCAGAAAGCAGTGGCTGGAATATTAATGGTGGTGTGGCTGCCTAGGCCAGGTTTGTTGTGAGGATAGGCTTGTTGATTCCCCAAATTCAGTATGTCTCCACTTCTATCTAGGCATCTTATGGAAGCAACTGCCAAAAGATGCTTGTTTCCTCCATCTTTCTGGGGTGGCTGATGCAATAGCACTTCAATTGACTAACTGGGGCTAGAGCTTCTTAGAGGTTTTTGCATCAAGACAGATTGAGCTAGAAAAGTATATCCCAAGCTGGGGAATCCTATGCTGTCCTTATTTGCCTTTGGTGTGAGCCGCACTGTGGCTTTCACTCATTCCTGCATGATACCTCAGAAGAGACTTGATTACAAAGTGTTATACTTTTAAATATATTTTGCACACTTAAAGAATAATGTTCCTTTAAGAATGAATTATTACTTCATTGAGATACATACCTAGTCTAAAGTGCATCATTATTATTCCCACCCACAGCTCAGTTATGGCTCTTTTGACCCTGCACTGAGTGATAAAACTCAGTTCCCCTCTTTCTTCTGGATGACTCCGCATGAAAGCCTACAGTATGAAGGGATTGTTCAGCTCTTGAAATATTTTGGATGGAATTGGATTGGCCTCTTCATCCCACAAGACATCACTGGAGAGAGATTTTTCAGAATTCTGAGACCAAAGCTCCTCCAGAATGATATCTGCATTTCTTTAATTCGATTCATCCCAATAGTGATTCGGTATATCTCCAATAAATTCCAGCAGAAGCAACTCGCTAGCATTGCAGCTACCTTATGGTACAGTAAAATCAATGTAATGCTTGTTTATGGAGACCTACAGTCTATGGATGGTTTGCGAATCATTCTTGAAAATTATGAAATGATTGGCATGGTAATAGAGAGGGTTTGGATCATAAGTGGTCAATGGGACGTCACCTCTGTTTTTGAGCCCCAGAGATTCCCAGCATTGTCCTTCAACGGCAGCTTGTCCTTTGCTGTACATGCAAACGTGGTCCCAGGCTTTCAGGAGTTTCTTGAGAACCTAAATCCACACCACTCTAACGTGTACTTCCTTCATGAGTTCTGGTGTAGTACATTTTTTTGTTCACTCCCAGCATATAATCTAAGGCAGCCAAATAAAGGAAACTGCACTGGGAAAGAGGATTTGAGGGGTGTCCATGGAACCATCTTTGAAATGCAGATGTCTGGCCAGAGCTATGCTATTTACAATGCTGTGCATGCTGTGGCACATGCTCTCCATGCCATGTATGCATATAGAGCCAGGCAGAAGACAATGGACAATGGAGAGGAGTGGAAATTGCTGAAAGGCCAACCTTGGCAGGTTAGTGATGATGCCATTCAACAGCAACATTGCTGCAATTGTGAATAGAGACAAGTTCAATTTGCTAATTATATATCTCTTCTGATCCTATGCACGTCTACAGAGAAATAGTTCCATTATATTACTTTTTTATATCCAAGTAGACATGGAAACAGTAAAATTCTCAGGTTCTTCATTAAGTGTTGCTTGACCATGAAAGAATTTTAACCTTTTTTTATTTTACCATAATCTCATGACCCTGTCCCATCTTCCCCTCCCTGGAAGATTGACTAATCTCACCAGTCAGAAACAAAATGCACTCTTTGGCTCTCAGCCTTTTAGCAATATCAATGATAGCTGAGAAAAGTACCTCTTATACTAAAGTCCAAATGCAGATTGAATTCTGTGACCTCACTTGACAATAAAGAATGAAAAGATAGAACAAAATCTATCACCTACTTATATCTTTAAAGAAACCTATACTTTGAGACAAAGAGATACCTAAACAGAACTATTGACAAACAGATATAGAAGTTTCTGGGCCTCTCTCATGTCTCTTTTTATTAAATCTCAAATAATCTAAATAATAAAATGGTAACAATTCTGTGTGTGTGTGTGTGTGTAGACATACAGGCAGGCAGGCAGACAGACACATAAATACATACACATTTGGGCAGGCCTAGGGATTTGAAAACAGAAAAAAAAGTGCATTTCTATATCACAGGATGAAACTTTTTTTAATAATAATTTGATTAGAGCTTACAATTAGAAAAAGTAAAAACTAATACAAAGTCCAAGAAACAAGAGAAAAAGAAAAAGTGTGGAAAAGAAAAAAGGAAAAAGGAAAGTATATAAAGAAGTAACTTCCCCCTTCATCACAACAACTATAAACAATTTTAGGAACTTCTCACCATCTCTTAAAACACAACAAAGGCTCTCTTTTTCCCACATCTCATCGTTTAGCTATATGCAAAATCCAAAAGCCTCACCCTTCTTTCTTAAGCAGCAAAAGTCTATTAAGAGTTACCACAGATACCTACATGCCTATTTGATCCTTGATCAAACAAGCCAACTCTATTTTCATTCTCTGTACTTTTAACAACCTTGGTTTTAAGCCCTTCAAATAATGCCCTAGAAGTTGATTTCTTTTTGTTTTTTCTTTATCCCTTCTCAGAAAATCCTTCAAAACTTTAACAGATCTCTCTTCTACATTCAGTAAAAAAAGATTCTCCAAATCAACCCTTAAGTATTCTTTTTCTTTAATTGTAATCTTTACTTTCTTCTACTTCCTTCTGGTGTCCAACCTTCAAAGACACACCCTATCATGGTTTTTTTTTCAAAGAACCCAGGATTTTTATAATTAATTTCATTTTTTTCATTCCAAATCCATCTGGACTCTTAGTCTCTTTTTAGCTTTCAAAAATCAACACACTAAACAGCCTTTTGCTGTTTATTCCAAAAAGTAATATTTTGCTGAATCCTTAAAGTCATATTTAAAACTTCTTTCAAAGGAGAAGGAAACTGCAATGAAACTTGCCATTCCAAAGGTTCTTAATTATTCAAAAGCAGCAAATAATAATTCCAAGGGTCACTAAAATGTGGCTCGGTTGAGCCTTTTGTCCATAAAGGCTGCATTAGACTATGAGCATAGATGGATTCCTTCAACTCCCAGCCACTCATAAGCTGACCACAAAAACCTTGTTTCCTGGGGTCTATTCCTGTGTAGCAGCTGTCGGGAGTGCATGTGGGTGATCTCATGTTCTCTTCTTTCTCCAGAGAGGTTTCGCTGGCCAATCTCCACCATAACCACTGCCCCCCTTCAGCAGGGACATCTATCCCGCCATGCCCTTACTGGAACTCTCTGACAGGATTGTGTTTGCCATTCCCCCAATGCACCAAATCCTGCCAATTTGTCATTATTCTTATCTACTGGTGAGGTTTTGCCACAAAATCGGGGGGGCTAAGGAAAATCAACATCAAAAGGTTCTTAGGCTGCTTTTAAACATGGAGGAGATTTCTGACAGAGTGAAATCAAATGTGGGAGATTAAGAAAGTGGAGAAAAAAACTCTCAATTTGGTATATTAAACATGAAGCAGTTCATTCTACCTCCCAGTCCTTGATCCAGTTTCTCATTTATAACTCTTCCCGTTTAGCTTCGTTTATTTCTGAAAAATGTCCGTTTTAACAATAGTGCTGGGGAAGAAATAATTTTCGATACCAACGGAATTGTGAGACTAAAATACGACATCGTCAACTTGATCACATTCCCCAATCGATCTTTCCATAAAGTCCCAGTTGGAGGAATTGAGTCCCAAGCTTCTCAAAGTCAAGGACTCACCATTAATGAAAGTGCCATTGTATGGCACCCAAAGTTTACTCAGGTGAGTTGAAAACTCCCCAGAAACACGCGGGTTCTTTCTGTTCTGGACTGGGGTGTTTCAACACTAGAAATGGGGAAACCCTTCCAAAGTCAACAGAAAGCTTCCCACTGAATCCAAACATCGTTCAGGAGCTGGAAGAAATTATAGAGTTCTCAAGCCTCCATTCTGCAGTCAGCAGTGCAGTCAGCAGACCCATAAGACACGGAAGCAGAGTTGTGGTTACCAGTCACTTCAGCTGGTGTGAGCATTCCCCTCCTGTGGAGGTTCGGATATATTCATCTGTGTCAGACCTCATTCCCTCCAGTCTGAAAGGAAGGACTTAATCCAAGGCAGAGCTCTGACTAAATGCATTCATAAGAAAGAAGGTCCTGATGAAAACACAAGAATTCCACCAAGTTCTCTGCTTTCAAATGAGAGACCTAGATATAGTCATTCTTGGAGGAAGAACTCCTATTCATTTCGTCACACTTTTTCAGGAGCTCGCCTCTTCTGAGAAGGTGCAACATTGTTTGGGGGCCCACTCTTATTTTTATGAGCAGGAGAACTAACTCTCACACTTTGCCACCATTGCTTTTCACCTCCACCTGAAGGAGCTTGGTGCAGCTGCCAGCCCTTTCTCTTTCAAGGCCTTCCTGCACTGAGGGCTTTGAAAGACCATGACACATAAAGGCAGCCTGGTCTCTGAAGCTCATTTGGGGCCTACTCTGCAGTTCCCCAGTCCACTGAAAAGCTGCCCTTTCTGGCATTGCTTCTCATGGAAGAGCAGAGGAGGCAGCTAAGCCATTCTAATATAAGCCTTATCATGGAACTCCACTCTATTTCACAGTGTAGGGGACATTAATAAAGTCCTTGCTTGAAATTTTAAAATCAGCTGAAGAAGAACTCCTGGAAGTTCCAAAAGTATACTAGAGGAACGTACAAGTTCATAATATATTCCTCCAATCTACTTTTCGAGCTTCCAGGAGTTCTTAAAGGGCTAATATTAGAGAATGACTGCTGCCCAATTGAGGAAAAACAAGGAGATGCTCTATTGTAAATGTCTGCTTTTCTCATTCCCATTAGGTACCCCCCACTTCTCTCTGTGTGGAAAGCTGCCATCCTGGACAACAAAAATTAACTAAGCAGGGCCAGCAGGTGTGCTGTTATGACTGCATTCACTGTGCGCAGGGAAGGATTTCTGTCCAGATTGGTAAGAACAAAATATGTATATTCTTCTTTTTAAAACTGTGTTTTACCTTACTCAAATCATTATTGTTTTCTGAATAAATACTTAAGAAAAAGAACAGATTCTTCAGGAGTATCCTCCTTGTCTTCAGCTGATTTAATGATTTAGAAGTCCTTAATGTTTAAACAAATTGGGGAGATTTCTGCCAAGGGATTCATCTATCCTCAGGAAATGTGTTGTACCTTAACATGAAAATTAGGGAAATAAATCTTTGTCACATCAAACATTTTAAAAATAATTGATTCTTTCCATACAGAGCAGAGGTCACTTATCAACTTCACATTTCAAAAGGGTGGCATCAGAGTAAGTTAAGGGGGAAATCTGGGTTCAGGAACTGTCTCGTAGCTGGAAGGACCACAGCATTCCTAGCCTTGTCTAAAAAGGTGTTCAAACTCACCTCTGCATTAAGAAGAGATATCCACCAAGAAATATTTGCTAAAACTTTGATTGAAATTCAGTATGCAGAATGTTTACATACCTTCTTTATGCATTCTAGATGCCAAGGAATGTGAAAAATGCTCAGAAGACCACTATCCAAATGAGAAGCAAGATCAGTGCATTCCCAAAAGTGTCACCTACCTATCTTATAGAGAACTCCTGGGAGCAGTTCTGGCTACTTGTGCCGTTTCTTTCTCAGGAATCACCATTGTGGTGATGGGGACTTTCATCCGCTACCAGAAAACTCCCATCGTCAAAGCCAACAACTGGGGCATCACCTGCACCCTCCTCTTCTCACTGCTGCTGTGTTTTCTCTGCTCCTTCCTTTTTCTCGGCTACCCAGGAACAGCCGCTTGCCTCCTTCGACAGGCAGTTTTTGGAGTCATCTTCTCCATTGCAGTGTCCTGTGTGTTGGCCAAAACCATCACTGTGATTCTGGCCTTCATGGCCACAAAGCCGGGGAATCGCATGCGGCCATCTTAGTCATTGTTCTATGCTCCCTTATTCAAATGACCATTTGTGCTGTGTGGCTGAGCATTTCTCCTCCTTTCCCAGAGTTGGACATGCACTCCCAGTTGGGTGAGATTTTAGTACAATGCAACGATGGCTCAGAAATCATGTTCTATGTTGTGCTGGGCTACATGTGGCTTCTGGCTATCGTCAGCTTCACAGTGGCCTACTTTGCTCGGAAGTTGCCCGACACTTTCAATGAAGCCAAGCTCATCACCTTCAGCATGCTGGTCTTCTGCAGTGTTTGGGTGTCCTTTGTGCCCACCTACTTGAGCACCAAGGGGAAATTCATGGTGGCTGTGGAGGTCTTCTCCATCTTGGCCTCAAGTGCTGGCTTACTGGCTTGCATTTTCCTACCCACGTGTTACATTATTGTGCTGAGAGCAGAGTTGAACACTAGAGAGCAGCTAGTCAGAAAAAAAGAATGATCTAATCTCAAGGACAGCAGGAACAGTGGTCTAATTCCTAGAAATTTGTCTCTAGAGATAACAATCAATGGGTCATGGGGTTTTCGTTCAGGAATACATGTCTTTATTCTCTACTTTTGTGCTGTAAGAAGCTTCACATACACAGAATATCCAGGAAAAGAATCGTGCACAAACTTTCCCAGGTTGAGGACTTTTTTGTCTTTGACTAATAAGCTGGAAACTACCCTCAGAAATGTAGTGGGTGGGATCACCAAGGCTAATCTTAATTATTCAATAAGATTTTATCTTCCTTAAATTGAGTTACTATAAAATGGTAATGAGATGACTTTATAGTGATGTATTTATTAATTTCCCCTTTCCAACTCATTTTCTATTAAATGCCACCTCTAAAAGATCAATGGCGCAAGGATCAAGGTTTGTGGGACCTGCAGAGCTTCAGGTAGTTCCTCTCTGCAATAAAGAATCCAAAGCCCCAATGGATTCTGAATTCACCCTAAATGGGCTTACAATGACCAAGGTCCAATCTCTCCAAATTGTCTTTAACAATGCAATTTTGATGGCTGCTGTAAAGGCATGCTGATATAACCCTGATGAAGGAATGGATGTCCTGGGAAAGTGGAACATGAAAAAGAAACTCAAAGTAATCTCGCCTTGTTTCTGCTTGGTATACAACGGATGAAAGAAACTCTGGCTGGCCTTCAACTTTCTGTTATTTTACCCAGAATAATCCATCATGTCCATGTGGTAACTAGCACTGCTTCCAGTTTCCCACCAAGAGATGCTGGCAGAGGAAAGCACTCTATTTGGGCTCCCCTTACAACACCGGAAAGAGATCCAGGAAGCAACTGCTTTGCTGTCTTCTTGTGCCCATCTGCATTTGACAGCCCATATCCAGAAGCCATCTGGGGAGGAAGAAAGAATGAAAGGATCTCTGCTCTAACACAGGAACAGGTCCAGACTTTGAGAGCTGATGTCCTTCAACATCTTTCGCCTTCCCGCTCTCATCTGAATTTCTTTGACTATCCTAAACAGAATCCACACCCCACTGCTTGACTCTGGCCACTGCCTCCCAACACAACATTCCGGCTCTCCTTCCTCCACATTAGCTGCTTTGCCCACTCAATTCTGTTACCAAACCTGGGGCCTTCACACCTGCATCCCTTACTCACAAGTAGTACAGTTGGGAGCTCCCTACCCTGCTGTGTTCAAACCCCCTACCTCTCTTTTTTCCCCTTCATTCTCTCCTCCACCAACCCACACAGCTGCGGCCCGATCAATATTGCTCAGCTAGATTTCTCCCCTCTCCTCAAAACTTCTGTTCACTCATTCAAGCCTTTCCCCCATTGCATTTCAAACCCTCCTGGGGTTGAGACTAGGTCAATTCTCACTGCAGCTTGCAGGATCTTTCTTCCTCAATATGTAAAATATATAGAGATTGATTAGTGTCAGCCCATATTGGATAATGAGTATGAAAAAGGGTTTTGAACCATCAGTATAGCCCCTGGATCCTCATGTGGATGATGGTGTTTTGCTGCTAGAGAACAATATTTGACAGAGGAAAGGGATTATGGGAATAGACAAGTTGAACTCTCTGTGAGGAAGTGGAGCAAGAAGCATTGTCCATGTTTGGCAAAAGCGGCTGCAGCCAGGCAGCGATATTCCCCTGGCCCCCTCTTCTCCAAGGCTCACCACATGTCATGTGCTGTAAAATGGGCTGTAAAAGTTTCATTTACTCACAAGCAACTACATCAGCTTTCCAGCTGCCTGCCTAATTGAGCCACACTCTGGCGTCTTCCAGGATGGCTGATGTCCACGGGCACCCTCACCCCACCCAGGCTCTTAGCCTACAAAAACAAATGCTAAGGGAGAACATGTGTGGGTGTGTGCGTAGGAGATAGGAGAGCAGTGAGCAGGTGAGGGAGCAGAAAAGCAGCTGGAGATTGCCAGGGAGGCAAGAGGATTGTAAGTCAACTCTCACGACCACAGCTGTGGGAAGCAGCATATCTTACTGGGATTCCTGCCTGGAGCTTGGCTTGGAGCTCAGCAGCAACAGAAAAGGAACAATTACATTTAGGAAGCTCCTTATCTCAAACAGGACAAGAACAGTTGGGAAAAACTGAAAAGACTTAAAGGTTGTATGCTACTTTATAGACTTTGAGACTCTTGTTTGAACTGAGTACTAAAACGTGGGGATAAAGGGCTGTGTATCACCTTGCAAGTCCTAGATGGGTGAAATGGAATATCCTGTAGTTTTTGGGGAAGGTGTGTGCTGTCATAAAGAATTTTATATATATTTGCTGCACTGTGGTGTGTGCAGTCCCCAGATAACAATGAACCCTCACAAGTTCCCAGCTAACTGATCAAAGAGCAAGGAGGCCCATGGGCTGAAAAAAACCCTCAGGCACACCTGTTTTATGAGAACTTTCTGAAAGGATCTAGAATTTCCAATGGGCTGAAATAGGACAGAGGAATGGAGAGATCAAGAGGTGGAACCACTTTAATGTTGTTGTTGTTTTTCTCTCTGAGTGTCCAGTTGGAAGGATTGTTAAAAAGACACCTGGGAAGGCTGCTGCCCTGAAGGAAGAAGGAGACAAGATGACATCATTGCTGAAGATGGAGATTCCATCCGGGGATTCCATACAATGGCACTTGCATTCATGGTTAGTCCCTCCCTGTGAGAACTCTGGGCTTCAATCCCTCCAACCTGGACTTTCTGGAAGGATCGTTTGAGGAATGCAACCTAGTTGGTCTTCCTCCCAATATCTCATTCTCATCTGAAACTATTTCTTCTCCGGCACTATTGTTAAAGCAGACATATTTCACAAATCAATGAAGCTAAATGGGAAGATGTATAAATGACCCACTGCTTCAAATAGGGGGCACCAGGATCAAGTTTACAGTTATGATCTCCTTAATTTTTTAATTAATATCCATAATTTTCAGTTGAGAGTAATTCTATGTCCCATATTACTAAACCAGAGAGAGAGAGAGAGATGTTGTATACTAGACAGCCAGTGACCTGTTGGATCATCGTTTCAGAGATATTTCCTTACCTAAACAGAGAACCAGAAAGATCAAGGGCAAAAAACCAGGGTGAGCGTGAGCAGCTTGTCACTTGCTCCTGGCTTCCCTATTGACTATGCTAGTAGGAAGCCGGCAGAAGTCTTCCTTCCTTCCTTCCTTCCTTGCTTCCTTCCTTCCTTCCTTCCTTGCTTCCTTCCTTCCTTCCTTCCTTCCTCCCTCCTTTCATTTCCATATATTATATAGGCTTGTGCCATTTTCCCTGCCCTCATACCCTCAGGATAGCCCCAGTGAAGCTTCCTCCTCCCCCTGCCCTCCTCCCCCTCCCCCTCCTCCTTGGCCTGTCCCTTTGCTGAGTGGAGGGGAACCGAGGCAGACGTGGTCTGTGAGGAAAACTGCATCCCCGCTTCACATTCCAGTGTGCTCCTAAGGGCCCCTTCCCTCGATGGAGGAAGTGGATACATCCATCGACCACCGGCACCCCCCAGCCAGCCCTACCTTGGCAACAGGCCTCCAAGTCGCTCCCTCGTCCTTCCCTCACTGCCAACTGCCATTAAGAGATTTCAAATCTCTGTTTCGGTTCCAAAGCAGCCAATGGTCGCTCTCTCGCCGGTCAAGCCTTGCTACCAGCCGAATGGGGACAGGGGACAGAGGGTGGAGGGACAGAGTCAGGATACGCCCATGACAATCACATGACCTGGGCCGACTGCTGCAGTGCATTGCTGAAAGAGCCATGAATTTCCCCAATTTCAATCCCAGAGGAGTCGTGGGTCCTTACACTCTGTAAGCTAGCCCATTTGAGGTACCTTTCTTGGGAAGGTGTTCCCCTCCCACGCACCGTATCACCCAGTTCAAGGTTACAGATAGGAGAGTTTTAGTGGTATATCAATGTCTTTGTATGTATTTCTATCTATACACTCATGGAGAGTCACATACATATGCATACACAGAAACACACACATATACACTGACAGTTATTTTTTCTTTCTTTTTTTCAGCTTGTTCAAACCTTCAGAAAGATCCCAGACAGTCTGGACATTGCAATATAGAAGCCTCTCCACATATTTGTCAAGAGTTCTGCCTAAGAGTTCGTATCGCCACTGAGAACTTTGGATCTAATAACTTGGACAGAAGAAGAACCTACATTTCTGCGAGAACCTTTGTGCCCCAGTCTCTAGCAGTTGGCTTAATGAAACTGGTCAGCTCTGACCTTTTGAATTAGTTTTGTAACAACTGAGAGGCAAGATCGGATACTGCAATTCCAGGTTTACCTCAGGGTTCAAAACCTGAATCATCATGAAATTGTAGCAGATTGTATCATCTCCAGATAGATCATGAAATCTGTTTTTTTCTTCTATATTTACAGTGTAGATAAAATTGTTTATCTATTTTGTTCAGTTATTCCATTTTTAATTATTTTTTTCTTTTTTCTTTTATTTTCTTTTTCCTTCTCTTTTTATAATGGAAATAGTTCCATTATATTACTTTTTAATATCCAAGTAGACATGCAAACAGTAAAATTCTCAGGTTCTTCATTAAGTGTTGCTTGACTGTGAAAGAATTTTAATATTTTTTTAATTTGAACCATAATCTCATGACCCTGTCCCATCTTCCCCTCCCTGGATCACTCACTAATCTCAGCTGAAAGAAACAACATGCACGCTTTGGCTCTCAGCCTTTTAGCAATATCAATGATAGCTGAGAAAACTACCTCTTATACTAAAGTCCAAATGCAGATTGAATTCTGTGACCTCACTTGACAATAAAGAATGGAAAGATAGAACAAAATCTATCTCCTACTTATATCTTTAAAGAAACCTATAATTTGAGTCAAAGAGATATGTAAACGGAATTGTTGACAAACAGATACAGAAGCTTCTGGGACTCAATCGTGTCTCTTTTTATTAAGTGTCAAATAATATAAATAATAATATGGAAATAATTCTATGTGTGTGTGTGTGTTTGTGTGTAGACATACAGGCAGGCAGACAGGCAGACACATAAATACATGCTCATTTGGTCAGGCCTAGGGATTTGAAAACAGAAAAAAAAGTGCATTTCTATATCACAGGATGAAACTTTTTTTAATAATAATTTGATTAGAGATTACAAATAGAAAAAGTAAAAACTAATACAAAGTACAAGAAACAAGAGAAAAAGAAAAAGTGTGGAAAAGAAAAAAGAAAAAAGGAAAGTATATAAAGAAGTAACTTCCCCCTTCATCACAACAACTATAAACAATTTTAGTAACTTCTCACCATCTCATAAAATAAAACAAAGGCTCTCTTCTTCCCATATCTCATCTCTTATCTATAAACAAAATCCAAAAGCTCATCCTTCTTTCTTTATCAGGAAAAGTCTCTTAAGAGTTACCACAGATGTCTATTTTATCCTTGGTCAAGTAAGCCAACTCTATATTCCTTCCCTGTACTTTTCACAATCTTGGCTTTTAATCCCTTCAAATAGTGTCCTAGAAATTTATTTCTTTGAATTTTTTCTTTGTCCCCTCTCAGAAAATCCTGCACAACTTTAACAGGTCTCTTTTATACATCCAGTAAAAAAAGATTATCCAAATCATTCTTCTGGTTTCATATTTGTATGTCCCCTTTAAGTATAAAGATATCAACCAGTTTCATTTGTATGTCCAATATGTCATCTTTTTCCATATTGTTCTTGTAACTTAGGATATTCAAATCCACATTCAAATCCATTTCAATCTTATCTGGTATAACGTGTTCCTCTTCTGAGACATCATTAACAAACCATCTATCTATGGTATCAGACATTCTTAAAATTAATTTCTGAGTCCTTTGTTCAGAAATATCCTTCAAAACATCCACCGTTAAAATATTTTGCTCCATTCTTTGTAAAAAAGTTGAATTTAAGTATTCTTTTTCTTTAATTGTAATCTTTACTTTCTTCTACTTCTACTCTAGTGTCCAAACTTTGAAGTCCCATCATGTTGTTGTTGTTTTCAAAGAACCCAGGATTTTTGTAATTAATTTCAAATTCTTTATTCCAAATCCATCAGGATCCTTAGTTTCTTTTTCACTTTCCAAAATCAACACACTAAGCACCCTTTTTCTGTTTATTCCAAAAAGTTATATTTTGCTGAGTACTTAAAGGTATGCTTAAAACTTCTTTTCGTAATGAGAAGGAAACTGTTCTGAAGGTTCCTAATATTTCAAAAGCAGTAATGAATAATTGCCATGGTGATTAAGAAATGGGGCTTGGTCAAGCTTTTTGTCCACAAAGGCTGTATTAGACTGTGAGCATAGAGTGATTCCTTCAACTCCCAGCCACTCATAAGCCAACCAGAAAAACCTTGGTTCCGGTGGTCTACTCGTGTGGAGCAGCTGTTGGGAGTGCACGTGGGCAATCTTGTGATCTCTCTTTTCTCCATAGAGATTTCGCCAGCCAGGATCCCACATCTGGCCACCAATCTCTGATCTAAACGCCATTCCCCTTTGGCAGGGACATCTACCTCACCATAGCTTTACCAGAAGTCTCTGACAGGATTGTGTTTGCCATCCCCCAAACCCTCCAAATCCTGCCAGTTTCTCATTGTTCTTATCTACTGGTGGTCTTTTGCCAAAACATCGTGGGGGGAATAAGGAAAATCAAAAGGCTCTTCTTGTCTTACAATTTGACTTCATTTAATCATTTTTCCACTATCTTATGTTCTAAGACAGGCTGCTTTTAATCCTGGAGGAGATTTCTATTAAATAGGATCAATAAAATGTTATTTGCCATTTTGTGCTCTTTTCCCTTAGACTCATAGATAAGATAACATTCTGGATGTGTAAATGATAGCTGAGAAGACTTATAGTAAAGTCCAGATGTAGACTGAGGCCTGTGAGATCACTTTTAAATTAAGAATTAGGAAACATATATTTCCTACCTACCTTCTTAAAGTAACAGGTAGTTTAACTCTAGAGTTGCCTAAGGAGAATTTACATTGACAAAGGTATAAGGAAGTCTCTGGGCCTATATGTTGTTGGCTTTTTTTTATGAAGTCCTTAATTATCTAACTTAATACTTATTATCTGTGCATGAGTGTGTGTATATGTGTGTGCTGGCATGTGTGTTATGTGTGTGTGTTTCTGGAGGGAGAGAGAGAGGGAGAAATCAAATGTGGGAGTTTAGAATAGAGAAAAAAACAACTGTCAATTTGATATATTAAAGCATGAAGCTATTCATTTTACCTCCCATTCCTTGAACCAGTTTCTCATCGATACCTCTTCCCATTTAGCTTCGCTTATTCCTGAAAAATGTCCGTTTTAACAATAGCGCTGGTGAGGAAATAATTTTTGATACGAATGGAAATGTGAGGCTAAAATACGACATCATCAACTTGATCACATTTCCCAATCGATCTTTCCAGAAAGTCCCAGTTGGAGGAATTGAGTCCCAAGCTTCTCAAAGTCAAGGACTCACCATTAATGAAAGTGCCATTCTATGGCACCCAAGGTTTACTCAGGTGAGTTGAAAACTCCCCAGAAACACGCGGGTTCTTTCTGTTCTGGACTGGGGAGTTTCAACACTAGAAATGAGAAAACTCTTCCAAGGTCACCAGAAACCTTCCCACTGAATCCAAATATCTTTCAGGAGTCAGAAGAAATTACAAAGTTCTCAAGTCTCCATTCTGCAGTTTGCAGTGCTGTCAAGGCACAGAAGCAGAGTTGTGGTTACTAGTCACTTCAGCTGGTGTGAGCATTCCTCTCCTGTTGAGGTTTGGATACATTCATCTTTGTCAAACCTCATTCCCCACAGTCTGAAAGGAAAGAGTTAATCCAAGGCAGAGCTCTGACTAAATGCATTTCTTAGAAAGAAGGTCCTGATGACAACACAAGAATTCCACTAAGTTTTCTGCTTTCAGATGAGATACCTATGTATAGGCATTCTAGGAGGAAGAACTGCTATCCATTTCATCACACTTTTTCAAGAGCTGACATCTTTTGAGAAGGTGCAGCAGTTGGCAAGAGTTGGCTGAATCTTAATTTTATGAGGAGGAGAACTAACTCTCATAGTTTGCCACCATTTGTTCTGGCCTCCACCTGAAAGAGCTTAGTGCAGCCCCCAGCCCTTTCTCTTTCAAGGCCTTCCTGCAGTGAGGGCTTTGAAAGACCATTGCACATCAAAGCAGCTTGTTCTCTGAAGCTGATACTGTGCAGTTCCCCAGTCCACTGAAAAGCTGCCCTTTCTAACATTGCTTCTTATGGCAGAGCAGAGGAGGCAGATAAGCCATTCTAATATACGCCTTATCATGGAACTCCACTCTATTTCACAGAGCAGGGCACATTAATAGAGTCCTTGCCTGAGATTTCAACATGAGCTGAAGAAGAACTCCTGGAAGTTCCAAAAGTATACTAGAGGAACGTACAAGTTCATAATATATTCCTCCAATCTACTTTTGGAACTTCTAGGAGTTCTTAAAAGGATAAAATTACAGAATGACTGCTGACCAATTAAGGAAAAACAAGGAGACACTCTATTGTAAGTGGCCATTTTTGTCATTCCCATTAGATACCCCCCTCTTCTCTATGTGTGGAAAGCTGCCATCCTGGACAACAAAAATTAACTAAACAGGGCCAGCAGGTGTGCTGTTATGACTGCATTCACTGTTCAGAGGGAAGGATTTCTGTCCAGATTGGTAAGAAAAAAATATGTATATTCTTCTTTTTAAAACTGTGTTTTACCCTACTCAAATCATTACTGTTTTGGGAGCAGTTCTGGCTACTTCTGCAGTTTCTTTCTCAGGAATCACCATTGTGGTCATGGGGACTTTCATCCACTACCAGAACACTCCCATCGTCAAAGCCAACAACTGGGGCATCACCTGCACCCTCCTCTTCTCACTGCTGCTGTGTTTTCTCTGCTCCTTCCTTTTTCTCGGCTACCCAGGAACAGCCACTTGCCTTCTTCGGCAGGCAGTTTTTGGAGTCATCTTCTCCATCGCAGTATCTTGTGTGTTGGCCAAAACCATCACTGTGATTCTGGCCTTCATGGCCACAAAACCAGGGAATCAGATCAGGAAGTGGGTAGGGAAAAGGCTGGCCATCTCCGTCATTTTTCTCTGCTCCTTTATTCAAATGGCCACTTGTGCTGTGTGGCTGACAACCTCTCCCCCTTTCCCAGAGTTGGACATGCACTCCCAGAAGGATGAGATCTTGGTGCAATGCAACGAAGGCTCAGAAATCATGTTCTATGTTGTGCTGGGCTACATGTGGCTTCTGGCCATCGTCAGCTTCACGGTGGCCTTCTTTGCTCGGAAGTTGCCCGACACTTTCAATGAAGCCAAGCTCATCACTTTCAGCATGCTGGTCTTCTGCAGCATTTGGGTGTCCTTTGTGCCTACCTACTTGAGCACCAAGGGGAAATCCATGGTGGCCGTGGAGGTCTTCTCCATCTTGGCCTCAAGTGCTGGCTTATTGGCTTGCATCTTCCTACCCAAGTGCTATATTATTGTGCGGAGACCAGAGCTCAACACCAGAGAGCAGCTAGTCAGGAAGAGTGGTGCAATTTGAAGAACAGGATAATGGATGGCTTGATTCTTATGTTTTGATTCTAGATAACATAGTAGATCAAAGGATTCCATTCATGAATAGATGACCTTTTCTCTAATTAATGTTCTATGTGAGTATTTCTTTATACACACTACGACGCAAGCAGGCATGCACCATGTTTATAGCCAGTGAAGCTAATTGACCTTTGCTCAGTTTGCTGAGAACCTCAGTTAGAAATGAATGCTCTTGCTTTGATTTCTGTTCACTCCTGAAACTGGTTCTGCAGTCCGAGTTGGGCACTGGGCTGAGCATTCAGGGGACATAAAAGTTCCTTAAGAAAATCATATATGACAAATGAAAGGAGGGCAACAATGAGGGGTATTTTTTTAACAACTACTGAAAATGGAACTCCACCTAAAAAAGAAAATAATATGGAGTGATGTTAGATATGCATTCATCTATTTTTTCGCCCTCACTCCCTTCCTTCCTGACCATTCTGCCTCATCACCACCTAGACTTCTTGGAGGCCAGAGAAATCACTCTTGTACCTGTGGAAACATTTACTGGCTCCAATTCTCCTACTGTCAGGTGTTGGGAAAGGAAGGCTACCATATTTAAATAGCACTTAGATGACTACAAATATTACTTATTAAATGAAACACAGACTATCCTTTTCTATCATTTACAAATACTTATTAAGTGTAGAACGTCTTTTCTCTGTTTTCTGCTGGAGAGCAATGCTACGTTTTGAACTTACACTGAATTGATTTAGAGGACAAGAGGAAATTGACAAGAGGAAAACAAATTATAAACAGCAAGATCCTTGCTGTCAGGACAGGTTATTGTTTAACCTCAGAGGAAAATTGATTATGACCAACTGGCTCTGGAAATTAGGTTCAGTTGGTATTTAACCTCTGAGTAAGAAGTGTGAGCAGAATCAGACAAGCGAGTTTCAAAGGTCCTGGGCATGAGTAAGTGGACAATGTACATGTACAGGGGAAAAGAAGGGGAAATAGAAGTCAGATCTCTGATTATTTAAAGGATGTGTGTGTCACCTGATTAAAATTTATCGCTTGAAGAAATGTCTATAACTTGGCCATGATAAAAGTTCAGCGGGTCTTCTCCTAAGGGAGAGGGCAGTGTGTTGTTCTGCTAAGAAAATAAAGTTTTTACTATTCCAATTCTTGTCTGGTTATTGACTCTCCACGTATCCAGGATCCTGACAGCAGGCAAGATGGAGGAAGAGCCACCACCAAGTTAATGGTCAGAGAAGTGGGACTTAAGCCTGGGCCAAGAAAATGACTTGAGAAAAGATCTCAGACCAGCCCCTTCCTAGTTCACACACAGATCAAGTGACGGAGGAAGAAGCACGTTCGGACATGAAAGATTCTGTTATTATAGCTGTTAAAATAAAAGTAGTCCTGACTTAAATGGCATTGGTTTCTTACTCTGGTTGATTTTCTTGGGCTAACATGGCCCCATACCTGGGTGAGGGAACTTTTGGCCACCAGTTTAAAAGTCCTGAGTGAGATTGGCCCCAACCCTTCCGACCTTTGGGAAGGCCCTCAAAACCTGGATGTGCCATAGGACTAGGGGATCCCAAGGAAGTATGGAGCCCATTAAATGCTTCTACTGTATGTAATTACAGTGAACTTTTCTCTGTCTTTTTATTATTGTATTTTAAAAGTAGGTTTAAGTTTTAATTGTTTTAATGGTAGAAGATTTTGATTTTACTTGTGTTTTAACTTTGTACATGACCCAGAGTCTCATGCAAGTGATAAGAGCAGCCATATAAAAGGAAGGAAGGAAGGAAGGAAGGAAGGAAGGAAGGAAGGAAGGAAGGAAGGAAGGAAGGAAGGAAGGAAGGAAGGAAGGAAGGAAGGAAGATGACACCAGCAGACCCAGCTGGGAAACTTTCATGAATCCAAATCAAAATAAGATACAATGAGGTTCCTTGAGGAAACTTTGCCCAGAAGAAGGGATTACTGGTATACCAGGGGAAATGCTGCTGGCCAGCAACAGGAACAGAATTATTGTCTGTGCCTTGTTTTGTTTGCTGCTTCTAATACTTTTGTGTCCCCTGAGGAGGACTTCTGGCATCCTTCCGTCTATGCTGTACTCCAACAACCTCCTCCTGAACTCTTTCTTTCTCCTTTTCTCCCACCTCCTGTGCCTTCCACTTCACATTCTTGGTTTCCATGCCCTCTCCATTCACAAATACGTCAGCTACAGAGTCACTCTGTGCCCATCCCATTCTCAGACCAGGCAGTGTGGGAGTTCAACTTCTATATTCCCATATCCCCTTTTCTGTGCAGATCTTGTTCTCCAGCACGAAAACACCCATCATCCACATGAGGATCCAGGGACCATACTGATGGTTTAAAACCCTTTTGCAGACTCATTATCCAATATGGGCTGACACTAATCAATGTTTATATACCTACCTTACTGAGGTGGAAAGATCCTGCAGGCTACAGTGAAAATTGGACTAGCCTCAGCCCCAGGAGGATTTGAAGTGCAATGCAGGAAAGGCTGGATGACTGAAAAGATGTTTTGAGGAGAAGGGAGAAATCTAACTGAGCAATATAGATCAAACCCCAACTTTCCGGGCTGATGGAGGGAGAGAATGAAAAGGAAGAAAGGAAGGCAAGGGGGTTGGAACAGCCCAACTGTACTAAGAGAAAGCTCCCAACTGTACTAAGAGAAAGACTACTTGTGGGTAACGGATGCAGGCATGAAGGCACCAGGCTTGGTGAACAAAATTCAGGGGGCAAGAGAGGGACCACCTGAAGATCTTGCAGCTCCCACAAACTTTGATCCTTGCCCCACTGACCTTTTTAGGGTGGCATTTAATAGGAAATGAGTTGGAAAGGGGAAATTAATAAATACATCACCCTAAAGTCATCACATTAACATTCTATTGTAACTCAATATAAAGAAGATAAAATCTTATTGAATAATTAAGATTAGCTTTGGTGATGCCACCCACTACATTTCTGAGGGTAGTCTCCAGCTTATTAGTCAAAGACAAACAAGTCCTCAAGCTGGGAAAGGTTGTGCACAATTTTTTCCTTGATATTGTGTGTATGTGAAGCTTCTTACACCACAAAAGTAGAGAATAAAGACATCTACAGTATTCCTGAACAAAAACCCCTTGACCCATTCATTGTTATCTCTAGAGAAAAATGTGTAGGAATTAGGCCACTGTTCATGCTGTCCTTGAGATTGGATCATTCTTTCTTCTGACTAGCTGCTCTCTGGTGATCAGCTCTGGTCTCAGTACAATAAGGTAGCTCTTGGGCAGGAAAGTGCAACCTAGTAAGCGACCACATGAGGCCAAGATGGAGAAGACCTCCACGGCGACCATGAATTTCCCCTTGGTGCTCAGGTAGGTGGGCACAAAGGACACCCAGGCACTGCAGAAGACCAGCATGCTGAAGGTGATGAGCTTGGCTTCATTGAAACTGTCAGGCAACTTCCGGGCAAAGAAGGCCACCTTAAAGCTGACAATGGCCAGAAGTCACATGTAGCCCATCACAACATAGAACATAATTTCTGAGCTTTCATTGCATTGCAGTAAGAACTCATCCAATTGGGAGTGCATGTCCAACTCTTGGAAAGGGGGAGGAGGACAATTAAAGGCTTTTTTACTGATGGCTTGGAGGTGACATGAAGGCAGTAACTTGAGGCTATCACAGAATACACATTTTGCTTGGATTCATTTCTTGCAATAAGGCCAAGAGTTGTCAAGGTGGTATAATGGTTAAGACGTTAACCTTGGATTGTGGAAAGCCACATTCTAGTTTACCTCCGTCACTGAGATTGGCTTGGAGCCTTTGGCTGCCCCCTCCCCCCAATCTTCATCAAAGTATTTGATGTTGTAAAGATGGAAAAAGGAAAGAAATGAAATCTTCTTGAAGTCCAACCATGAAAGACAAAAGTACACATGGTCTAGAGTCTGTAAGCAATTTTTCCAATCATAATAAACATGATAGTGTTCTTTTTTTCCAATGAAGCAATTTTTTTTGTAAGGCTAGAGAACCTCATAGGGGACTATGAGAAAGGACCATGGCAGTTAGCAAAACATGAATTAAGCAAGGGAGTGGAGGAAGGGGTTACAAAGGAAGTGACTTCAACTTGACTCTTGCTGTAAAGAGGAGGGAAAGAAAAATGCTTTCAGGCTTTCAAGATTCTCATGCTGGATCCTACATCCATATAGCAGAGTTCTAGCATTTCTTGTGTTATCTGTTTCCTGACCTACCCACCTCCAATGGGTTCACAGAAATAAGCTTAGCTTAAATGATAAGTCAAAGCAAGTTGGTGCTATGAATAGATATTTCTCTGTGAAATAAGGGAGAACTTATCAGTCATAATGGCTACAAATCTACCACTTCTTGATTTAACCAACACTTTTTGTTGTATTTGGAAAGAAAGACTCAGTTCCCAACACCTGCTACAATCTCAAGGGAATCAATGCATGTCTCTCTTCATCTGATGAAGAGAGACAAAAGAAAAGTTTGGACCTTATAATTCTCCTAATTGGGAAAACAGCTTTCATTATCTACATCTTAATTACCAAAAACAGAATGATTTAACTTGTTTTCTGTGGAAGCCCAGAGGCTAGTGAGACTTACCAAATGTTAATGCTAACAGCAATCACGTGGTGCTCAGTATGTTATTTTATGAATCAGTCTGGTCATAACTATTAGAGGGCCCATAGAGATCACAGAAGGCCAATCGAGCTTCTATTCAATTGTTCCAGAGAAAGTGTAGTGACGAAGATGTGGCTGCACCACTGTGTTTGGGGCCAAATGACTTTCACATTCAAAGGCTGGGTATTTCTGCTCTCCCTCCTCATCTTGCCTCAGACTTCTTTCAGCAAGATCCTTAACTCTATGTGTGGTAGCAATCCAAGGTTTCAGTCTTATTCCCCTGCCCCTTCGAGTGATTTTGTCATTGCAGAATTTGTGTCTAGTGTATTTCCTGAATTGTCTTCTTTCAACTTTATGGAGCACCCAGATGGATCCGTCAAAGGATGGCAAGTAGTCCTTTGAAGAAAACAATGATCTGTATTTCAACTTTGCTTTACTGTGATTGAATTCAAGGGAATGTTGTCAAAATTCTTCCACTTTAGATGAGAATTAAAACTGGTTTAGACATGACTCTTATTTAATTTTCTCTCCTGGTAATCATAACACAGCTATTGGAATATTCCCTGATTTTTGATGTGAATGTTGCTATATATGAATTACCTGCTCATGGAAAAACTCCCAAGTCTAATTTTAATAACATTTTCTTCTACTTTTATTTTGTATGCAAAAAGAAAAGAAAGGAACTCCAACAGAAATTACAATACATAACTGTTAATCTAATCTAGTCATATATCTATCTATATCCTGCTATATAACTACACTCTTAACATTTATATCACTTTACTTCTCAAAGGGAAGAAAGAAAAAGATTGATATGGTAGAATATCAAGCTGAAATACTAACCATCATCAATTCTTTTCAGATAAATAAAAATATGTTTTCTTAAAACCTTTGTGTTCTTGATGAGAAAAAAATTCATTTCCTCCCCAGGATGTTGTTTTTACCTTCAATATCTGTTCCTGCTGCCATCTTATTAATTCATAAAAAGTTGCTATTGTGTTTAAAAGAAGAGAGACATCTACCAAATACAATTAATCCACTAGAACATAATTAACATTTCAAATTACTTCT
Source organism: Python bivittatus (assembly GCF_059951505.1). Lineage (NCBI taxonomy): Eukaryota > Metazoa > Chordata > Lepidosauria > Squamata > Pythonidae > Python > Python bivittatus. The sequence goes on from NW_028277063.1 coordinate 386,632, forward strand.
ATTTCAAATTGGGTTTATCCATAAATGATCCTCCGTAGCACAATCTCTCTTCATCTTAATGAATTCCTGTAACATCATTGTTTAGACTTATTGAATTTTTATTACCTTGATATTATTTCAGAGTAACTTTCACACTTTTCCATGATTATTGGATGCATAGAAAGGTGGGATATATTTCTGCTTAACAAATGGCATCATTGTCCAAGATACATGAAATAGTTATTTCTGTTGATTGACCTGTTTTAAATGTAGACAACCATGAGATAGATAGATAGATAGATAGATAGATAGATAGATAGATAGATAGATAGAGAGAGAGAGAGAGAGAGAGAGATTCAAATGGTTTTGCCTGACAGGGTTGTGCCATTCCCTCCGCCTCAACCTCTCATGTACTCTGTTTTAAACAATTAGGGCTTTCTCTGTTTCATGAAGTGCTTCAGAACTTGAGCACACACTCTGCTTCTCTAATATTTATTAAAACATTCAGGATCACACAAAAAATCACAAAAGAAATCTGTATAATGAAAATACTTGTCTTATTCTCAAATTTTAGAACTAAAAGAAACTCTTCTTGTAGGTCATTGCCTAAAAACTTCCAGCATGTGCTAGCCTTCACCTTTGCCATTCAGGAGATCAACATGAATGAGAACTTGTTACCAAACATCACTTTGGGCTTCAGAAACTATGACACTGCTTTTAATACATTGAAAGCCAGTGGGTATCTTTTGGGCCTCCTCTCTGTGGAACCCCACTGTCCTGCTAATTACAGGGGCAGAAAGAACCAGAAAGTCATGGCTGTCATTGGTGACCTCCCCACTGCAAACACCATCCAGATGGCCAACATCTTAAATGCCTACAAGATCCCACAGGTATCTGGGCTCACAGTAATGCACAGGAAAGAATAGGGTAGTGGCTAAAAAACTATATGAGGACAAAAAAAGGGGGGAACCCCTCAAAAGCAGCTGATGTAATGGGGAATTCAGTGGGATAGATTTTTTTTACCCCAGACAAATGCTAAGTAACCATTACCATGACAACAATAATTAGTATGTAAGAAACAGTGTAACTGTCATAGTTTCCATGTTGCCACCACAGTTTAAAGATGTTTATCATTACCGCACAAGATATCTTATGCTTATAACATAAAAAGCCAGATGAAAGTTATTGGACTGTCACAATGGGTAATCAATACTCTCAAATTCTTACTGAATAAGAATCCTCTCTTCCTATTCAGTTCATTCTGCTCTCTATTTCTGGTTAGCACAATCAAAGCCTGAGACGGCTTTGTCCCAAAAGTGCTGAATGGAATGCTAATGGGGGTCTGGTTGCAAAAGTTGTGGGGATGGACTTGTTGCTCCCCAAAGTTAGCATGTATCTCTCCCCACCAAGACTAGTTATGGAAGCAAGAGCCAAAAGAATTTGCTTACTCCTTCCTTTTGGTGTGCCTGCTGAAACAGATACCTAGTCTAAAGTACATGATTATTATTCCCAAACTGCAGCTCAGTTATGGCTCTTTCGACCTTGCCTTGAGTGATCAAATTCAGTTTCCCTCTTTCTTCTGGATGACTCCAAATGAAAGCCTCCAGTATGTTGGGATTATTCAGCTCTTGAAATATTTTGGATGGAATTGGATTGGCCTCCTCATCCCGGATGATGTCCCTGGAGAGAACTTTTTCCGAACTTTGAGACCACAGCTCCTCCAGAACGATGTGTGCATTTCATTAATTCTATTTCTTCCAAGAGTGAATAGCTATTTTTCCAATACTGTCCTGCAGAAGCAACTAGGTAGCATTGCAGCTGCCTTATGGTTCAGTAAAACCAATGTAATACTTGTTTATGGAGACATTCAGTCTATGGATGTTTTGCGAATGATTCTTGAAAGTCATGAAATTCATAGCAAAGTTCCATTAGAGAGGGTTTGGATCATATCAGCTCTGTGGGATGTCACTTCTGTCTTTGAAGCCCATAGGTTCACAGGACGTTCCTTCAATGGCAGCTTATCCTTTGCTCTACACACAAATGAGGTCCCAGGATTTCAGGAGTTCCTTGAGAACCTAAATCCACATGACTCTCAAGTGTATTTCATACATCAGTTCTGGTGTTCTGCATTTATCTGTTCACTTCCAATGTATAATATAAATGTGCCAGGCAAAGGAATCTGCACTGGGGAAGAGGATTTGGGGAGCCTCCCTGGGACAGTCTTTGAAATGCAAATGTCTGGCCAGAGCTATGCTATTTACAATGCTGTGCATGCTGTGGCACATGCTCTCCATGCCATGGATTCATCCAGAGCCAGACAGAAGACAGCGGAAAATGGAGAGAAGTGGAATTTGCTGAAAGTCCAACCTTGGCAGGTTAGTTATGGTGCCTTTCAATGGGAATGTAGCTGAAATAACATACTCATTTCAACTTATACAAACATCATTTCAATTTATCCAAGCGTCTATAATTTTTTTACCTCATTCCCATCCAATTTATCTGGAAGAGTCTGATTGAAGTAAACATGGTTTAATTTCAATTAGGCATGCAAGGAATAAAATCACCAAGCTCTTCATTGAGCTGCTCCTCTTGAGTGGAAGAATTACATGTGTAAGGTATGTTTTAAAATTGCTCTTCATACTGTATTTTTCCATGGTGAGTAATAGGATGGCAATACTTGTCTTACTCTAAGATATATCTTAGTATAAGCCTTTTCTGTCCCATGCCTGAAGAACAACTGATTTAATCAGCTGAACCCACAATCAAGTTTTCTGGGACAGAATTCCAACAAATATGATGTGACCTCCATTGTATGTACTGGCCATATTGCTCTGGAATTGTGGGAAAGCTCATTTTTGGGCAATCGGAATGCTTCGGGAGAAGTTTTCATTCTCTCATGACGTACAAACTTTGCTTGGGGAATCTATCAGACAAAATGTATTATTATTATGTTGTTGTTGTTGTTGTTGTCCTGCAAGGTAGAATTTTAGATTTGGAACATAGAAAACACTATTAACTCAAAAGTTTGGATGTTCATAAAAATCAGGCTGAGCTCAATTTGGAAAGTCACAGCATGGAACTGTTAATCCTGTTGCCTACTATTAGCACCAATTTGTCACTTCTATCTCTTCTCTTTTTAGCTTCGCTTATTTCTGAAAAACCTCCACTTCAACAATAGTGCTGGGGAAGAAATAGCTTTCAACGAGAATGGAAACGTGGCAGCAAAATACGATCTCATCAATCTGGTTACATTCCCCAATCAATCTTTCCAGAAAGTCCAAGTTGGAGGGATCAAGCCCCAGCGTTCTCAAAGGGAAGGGTTCAGCATAAACACATCTGCCATTGTCTGGAACCCCAAATTTAAGCGGGTGAGTTGAACAAACCAACTAAACAAAGAGGAGTTACTTTCTCAATTCCTAACACTCAAAACAAGTGATCTGGGAGTGGGGCTAAGGTCACTTGCTATCTTCCCACTGAATTGTGAATATCTGTTGCAGCCTAGAAAAATTATGATGACCTCAATGTTACATTACACTTTCAGGCCCTAGGAAAAGACACCTCTACTCACTGGACTTTGGACCTCCTGGGTCTAGAGGCCTCTGATGAGCTTATGGAAGTGGATGGTTCATCCCTTGAAAGCTGACACTAAAGGGAGGGTTTATCCTTTTTTCAATAGTAATTGTATTAAAAATTATTGTTACAAAGATAAAAACTAATACAAACTAAAAAAGAAAAAAAATAGAAGTTGAGAAAAAGAAAAATAGAAAGAAAAATACAAAAGGAAGGAAAAATAAGAATATATTATATGTATATGTATATGTATATGTATATGTATATGTATAAAGAAGTGACTTCCCTCTTCAGCACAAGTATAAACAATTTTAGCAACTTGTCACCTTCTCTTAAAATACAACAAATGGTCTCCTCTTCCCGTATCCCATTTCTTATCTGTAAACAAATCCTTAAGGCCTCATCATTTCATCGCCAAAAGTCCATTCAGGGTTACCAGAAATAACAACATATCTGTTTTAGCCTTCATCAAATAAACCAACTTTATATTCCTTCCTTATACTTTTAACAATCTTCAGCTTTAGTCCCTTCAAATAATGTCCTAGAACTTGATTTCTTTTCATTTTTTCTTTCTCCCTTCTCACAAAATTCTTCAAAGCTTTAACAAGCCTTTTTTGTAAATCCAATATAGGAAAATTATCCGAGTCACTCTTTTGTTTTGTTATTTCTATATATCCCTTTTAATTCTGAAGACATCAGCCAGTTTCTTTAGTCCAAGATAGCATCTTTTTCCATATCACTCTTGTAGCTGGTCATTGTTAAATCCACTTCAGATCAGCCTCAATCTTGTCACCTAAAAATTGTTCCTCTTTCATAATGTCTTTTAAACACAGTCTATCAATAGAAGCAGACACTCTTAAAATTAACTTCTGGGTCCATTGTTCAAAAATATCCTTCCATATGTCCATTGTTAAGATTTTTTCCTTCATTTTGTCTTTGTAAGTCAGATTTAAGTGTTGTTCTCATTTAATTGTAATTTTTAGTTCCTTCTGGATGTTTCTAACTCTCATCCTATCATGTTATTTTAAGAGAATTCAAAACAAAAGCTTTCCCCACAGGAAGGATTCTTATAATCAATTCCAAATCTTATTTCAAATATATCTGGACCCTTAGTGAAATTGTGACTTATCAAAGTCAAAGAACTCATCACCCTTTTGCTGTTTATTCTAAAAAAAAAAAAAGTCCTTAAACTTGTATTTAAAACGTCTTTCGCTAGGGATTGAAGGAACCTCATGCTGTAAAACCTTTTGATGCAAAGGTTCCTAATAGCTGAAAAGCAGTTAACAAACAATTTCTGAAAGTGATTAGAAAAGGAAGTAGGCAAACCCAATGTCCACCCAAGGTGCCACCGTGGTTTGAGCAAGATGGCTATTCCCTCTTGTCCCAGAGCTATAGCTCTTACCACACTTAACGATGTTACCCATAATGTCACTTGCTCATTTGCCACTTTGGTATATGCGAGGCTGTGAATGATGACCTATTGTGCTCTACATTGGAGAAACCAGCCACCTCTCTAATGAATCAGTGAGCACAGAACTGAAATCTGAAATGGCAATGTTGAAACAAGGAACCCTACTTCAGAATTTGAGTTCTCCTCAAATCTCTCCTTCAGCACTCTGCCTCTGCCTATCTGGTGGGCATCCTGGAACATGGGCTTTCTAACTGTGGGACTCACAAAGTCGGGAAACGCCTGTCTTCTACGGGCTCCCTAGGACACTGCCTTTGTCTGGTCCCCAGCCCATGAGTGAAAGTCATCTTTGTGTTCATGTGAAAATAGGGGTTTTCTCCTCTTCAGCTGGCCGAGACCACTGCAGTTCTAAACCACTCATGCATTTATCTGACTTTTTAGTCAATGGTTGAATCAGTTGACCCACAGAGCTTGGAAAAAATCCGAGCACTTCTTTTACACTTCAGGCTCATTTCAGCATCCTACTTCCCTGAAGTTCTTCAGGGGAGACTTTTCTGAGAGGAGTCCCTTATTGGCAAATAATGTCTTGCTTTAATTTTTTTCAAATACTGAAATATTTTTTCCCTTTTGGGGAGCATTTGCTCCATTTATATTCCGTGTTAAATATTTGTAACCCATAATCAGTTCAAAAATTTAGAGAAATCCTTCATCCGAACCCGAACAAGAACAATGTAAGTTAACTTGTGTCCCAATAAATCTGCAATATTCATCAGTCAATACAAGTTCTGGATTCAATAAAGGGTTAATATACCACACAACTCCATTTCTCTTTTTGGTATCTGCTGAAATACATTCTTCTCTCAAAGATTTATAGGTCAGATATTTTCTAACTTTTTTCTGAGATGAGTCTCTTGTAGGCAAAAAAAAGTCTTGCTTTAATAGTTTCAAATAATACTTTTTTTCCTACTTTGGGGGAGCATTTGCCCCATTTCTATTCCATATTTAACTTTTGAAATCCATAATCCATTCAGAAATTTAGAAAAATCCAAACCTGTCCTCATTTTGAACGTCTGTTAGAGGAGAATTCGGGGTTCACCCCGCCTTTGACTCAATCCAGCAAGCAGCCCTTCGGCTCCAAACTGTAGTATTATTAGAAATTAGAGGAAGGTGGTTGTTTTAAGGTTCATACTGAAAATGACTGCTGACTGAGTAAAAGCAAGGTTAGAATCTATCTTTATTCTTTATTTTTGCCATTCCCATTAGACACCACCTTCTGCTACCTGTGTGGAAAGTTGCCATCCTGGATACCGGAAATTACGTAAGGAAGGGAAACAGGTTTGCTGCTATGACTGTGTCCAGTGCTCAGAAGGAAGCATTTCCATCATGACTGGTAAGAAAAAATGATCTATATTTCTTTAAAAAGAAATGGTGCCCTGCTCTAAAGTTTGGGTTTTCTAATAGAGTTTTACAGAAAAGACTAGATTGATTGGGATGCCTCACCTGCTTCTTGTCTTAGTCCTTTTTCAAAGTAGGACCTTTTCTTTATCCTGGTGCGTAATGTGTTCTTCAGGAAATGTGGTCTATTGACAATTCTGCTTTAGGAAAACCTTTCTAAAATTTATGTTTCTCAAATAAATTTTAGAAATCTTTTCCTAAAGCAGAATTTTCAAAAGAGGGTTATTCAATTTATATTAAGCCAACTCCACTTACCAGAGTCACCTTTCAAAGAGCTAGCAGGGAAATCTGCTCAGAATACATCCACTCCTTTATGTGAGAAAATTCCAAAGAGAGCTGCAGCAAGGAATCCTCATTAAAACATGAATTACAGTTCAGTAAGTAGAATGTTTACCATCTTATTTATGGCTTACAGATTCCAACCAATGTGAGAAGTGCCCAGAAGAACAATATCCAGATGAGAAACAGCATCAATGTATTCCCAAAATGATCACCTACTTATCCTACACAGAAGTCCTGGGAGCAGTTCTAGCAACCTGTGCAGTATCTTTTTCTGCAATCACAATGGCGGTGATGGCCATTTTCCTTCACTACCACAACACTCCCATTGTCAAAGCCAACAACCGGGGCATCACCTGCACCCTGCTCTCCTCCCTGCTGCTGTGTTTTCTCTGCTCCTTCCTTTTCCTCGGTTGCCCAGGGACAGTCACTTGCCTTCTTCGGCAGGCAGTTTTCGGAGTGGTCTTCTCCATCGCAGTGTCTTGTGTGTTGGCCAAAACCATCACTGTGGTTCTGGCCTTCATGGCCACAAAACCAGGGAATCAGATCAGGAAATGGGTAGGGAAAAGGCTGGCCATCTCCGTCATTGTTCTCTGCTCCTTTATTCAAACGGCCACTTGTGCTGTGTGGCTGACAACCTCTCCCCCTTTCCCAGAGTTGGGCATGCACTCCCAGAAGGATGAGATCTTGGTGCAATGCAACGAAGGCTCAGAAATCATGTTCTATGTTGTGCTGGGCTACATGTGGCTTCTGGCCATCGTCAGCTTCACGGTGGCCTTCTTTGCTCGGAAGTTGCCCGACACTTTCAATGAAGCCAAGCTCATCACCTTCAGCATGCTGGTCTTCTGCAGCGTTTGGGTGTCCTTTGTGCCCACCTACTTGAGCACCAAGGGGAAATCCATGGTGGCCGTGGAGGTCTTCTCCATCTTGGCCTCAAGTGCTGGCTTATTGGCTTGCATTTTCCTGCCCAAGTGCTATATTATGATGCTGAGACCAGAGCTCAACACCAGAGAGCAGCTAGTCAGGAAGAAGCATGCTTTGATCTCAAGAACAAGATAAAAGATGATTTTGGCACTAGATATGGCAGTTAATGAGTCCAAAGATTTCAGTCATGAATAGATATTTTTACATGTTTTTATGATGCTATTTTTCAGGTACACGCATTCACTAGTGAAAGACGGGTGCATTATTTTTTCTAGGCTGAGAACCTAGTCTACTATGATCCTTCGGTTAGGAATCTTGCTCAAAAATGTGATGGACAGATGTGGAGAGCCATATTCTAGTTCACCTCCATCACTGAGACGGGCCTGGAGCCTTTGGTTGCCCCCCTTCCCCAACCTTCATCAAAATGTTTGATCTTGTAGAGATAGAAAATGGAAAGAAATGAAATCTTTTTGGGGTCCAATCATGAAAGACAAAAGTACTCATAGTATGGAGTCTGTCAGCAATGTTTCTAATCATAATAAATGTGATAGTGGGTTTTTTTCAATAAACCAACATTAATATATTTTAGGTAAAGCTAGAGAGCCATACAGGGGACCATGGAAAAGGTTTTGCAGTGAGCAAAACTGAATTTAGCTAGGGAAAGGAGGAACGGGTTAAAAAGAAAGTGACTCCACCTTGACTCTTGGTATCAAAAGGAGGGAAAGAAAAATGCTTTCAGGCTTTCAAGATTCTCATACTGGATCCAACATTGATATAGCGGAGTTCTAGCATTTCTTGTGTTATCTGTTTCCTGACCTACCCACCTCCAAAGGTCTACAGAAATAAGCTTAGCTTAAATGATAAGTCAAAGCAACTTGGCGCTATGAATAGATATTTCTCTGTGAAATAAGAAGGGAGAACTGCCGTGGTCATACTGGCTACAAATCCATCACTTCTTGATTTAACCAACATTTTCTTGTTGTGTTTGGAAAGAAAGACTCAGTTCCCAGCACCTGCTACAATCCCAAAGGAATCAATGCGTTTCTCTCTTCATCTCATGAAGAGAGACAAAAGAAAAGTTTGGACCTTATAATTCTCCTAATTGGGAAAACAGCTTTCATTATCTACATCTTAATTACCAAAAACAGAATGATTGAACTTGTTTTCTGTGGAAGCCCAGAGGCTAGTGAGACTTACCAAATGTTAATAATAACAGCAATCACATGGTGCTGAGTATGGTATTTTATGAATCAGTCTGGTCATAACTATTAGAGGACCCATAGAGATCACAGAGGGCCAATCGAGCTTCTATTCAATTGTTCCAGAGAAAGTGTAGTGACGAAGATGTGGCTCCACCACTGTGGTTGGGGCCAAATGACTTTCACATTCAAAGGCTGGGTATTTCTGCTCTCCCTCTTCATCCTGCCTCAGACTTCCTTCAGCAAGATCCTTAACTCCATGTGTGGTAGCCATCCAAGGTTTCAGTCTGATTCCCCTACCCCCTCCAATGATATTATCATTGCAGAATTTGTGTCTATTACGTTTCCTGAATTGTCTTCACTCAACTTTATAGGACAACTAACAGCAATCTTCAGAGGATGGCAAGTAGTCCACTGTTTGAACAAAACAATGATCTGTATTTCAACTTTGCTTTACTGTGATTGAATTCAAGTGAATCTAGTTGAAATTCTTCTACTTTAGATGAGAATTAAAACTGGTTTAGACAAGACTCTTAATTAAATTTCTCTCCTGGTTAATCATAACTCAGCGACTGGAACCAGCTTGTAAACTCCTGGTTTTCCATTTGGATGTTGCAATTTATGAATTACCTGCTCATGGGAAAACCTCCCAAGTCTGATTTTAATAACATTTTCTTCTACTTTCATTTTGTATGCAAAAAGAAAAGAAAGGAACTCCAACAAAAATTACAATACTTAACTGTTAATCAAAAGTCGTTATATATCTATATCCTGCTATATAACTACATTCTTAACGTTTATATCACTTTCCTTCTCAAAGGGAAGAAAGAAAAAGAGTGATATGGTAGAATATCAAGCTGAAACACAAACCCATCATCAATCTTTTTCAGATAAAAGAAAATATGTCTTCCTCAAACCTTTATGTTCTTGATGAGAAAAAAATTCATTTCCTCCTCAGGATGTTGTTTTTACCTTGAATATCTGTTCCTGCTGCCGTCTTATTAATTCACAAAAAGTTGCTATCGTGTTTAAAAGAAAAGAGAATTATTTTAAAAGAGAATTGTATTAAAATACAATTAATCCACCAGAACCTAATTAACATTTCAAATGACTTCTATTTCAAATTGGGTTTATCCATAAATGATCCTCCGTAGCACAATCTCTCTTCGTGTGAATGAATTCCTGTAACATGAATGTTTAGACTTATTGAATTTTTATTACCTTGATACTATTTCAGAGTAACTTTTGTATTTTTCCATGACTGTTGGATGCATAGAAAGGTGGGATATAGTTAAATAACTAAATGTGTTAAATTTTGAGGACCTGCATTTCAACCGTTAGCACAACCCATCAATTTCTGCTTAACAAACGGCATCATTGTCCAAGATACATGAAATAGTTATTTCCGTTGATTGACCTGTTTTAAATGTAGACAAGCATGATATATATCTATATCTATATATATTCAGATGGGTTTTGGCTGACAGGGTTGTGCCATTCCCTCCTCTTGAACATCTCATGTACTTTATTTTTAGCAATTATGGCTTTCTCTGTTTCATGAAGTGCTTCAGAATTTGAGCACACCCCCCGCTTCTCTAATATTCATTAAAACAGGCAGGGTCACACAAAATATCACAGAAGAAATCTGTATAATGAAAATACTTGTCTTATTCTCAAACTGTAGGACTAAATGAAACTTTTCTTGCAGGCGATTGCCTAAAAACTTCCAGCATATGCTGGCCTTCACCTTTGCCATTCAGGAGATCAACATGAATGAGAACTTGTTACCAAACATCACTTTGGGCTCCAGAAACTATGACACTGCTTTTAATACATTGAAAGCCAGTGGGTATCTTTTGGGCCTCCTCTCTGTGGAACCCCACTGTCCTGCTAATTACAGGGGCAGAAAGAACCAGAAAGTCATGGCTGTCATTGGTGACCTCCCCACTGCAAACACCATCCAGATGGCCAACATCTTAAATGCCTACAAGATCCCACAGGTATCTGGGCTCACATTAATGCACAGGAAAGAATAGGGTAGTGGCTAAAAAACTATATGAGGACAAAAAAAGGGGGGAACCCTCAAAAGCAGCTGATGTAATGGGGAATTCAGTGGGATAGATTTTTTTTCCCCAGACAAATGCTAAGTAACCATTACCATGACAACAATAATTAATATGTAAGAAACAGTGTAACTGTCATAGTTTCCATGTTGCCACCACAGTTTAAAGATGTTTATCATTAAAGCACTAGTTATCTTATGCTTATAACATAAAAAGCCAGATGAAAATTATTGGACTGTCACAATGGGTAATCAATACTCTCAAATTCTTACTGAATAAGAATCCTCTCTTCTTATTCAGTTCATTCTGCTCTCTATTTCTGGTTAACACAATCAAAGCCTGAGACAGCTTTGTCCCAAAAGTGGTGAATGGAATGCTAATGGGAGTCTGGTTGCAAAAGTTGTGGGGATGGACTTGTTGCTCCCCAAAGTTAGCATGTTTCTCTCCCCACCAAGACTAATTATGGAAGCAAGGGCCAAAAGAAATTTGCTTACTCCTTCCTTTTGGTGTGCCTGCTGAAACAGATACCTAGTCTAAAGAACATGATTATTATTCCCAAACTGCAGCTCAGTTATGGCTCTTTCGACCTTGCCTTGAGTGATCAAATTCAGTTTCCCTCTTTCTTCTGGATGACTCCAAATGAAAGCCTCCAGCATGTTGGGATTATTCAGCTCTTGAAATATTTTGGATGGAATTGGATTGGCCTCCTCATCCCGGATGATGTCCCTGGAGAGAACTTTTTCCGAACTTTGAGACCACAGCTCCTCCAAAACGATGTGTGCATTTCATTAATTCTATTTCTTCCAAGAGTGAATAGCTATTTCTCCAATACTTTCCTGCAGAAGAAACTAGACAGCATTGGAGCTGCCTTATGGTTCAGTAAAACCAATGTAATACTTGTTTATGGAGACATTCAGTCTATGGATATTTTGCGAATGATTCTTGAAAGTTATGAAATTCATAGCAAGGTTCCATTAGAGAGGGTTTGGATCATATCAGCTCTGTGGGATGTCACTTCTGTCTTTGAAGCCCATAGGTTCACAGGACGTTCCTTCAATGGCAGCTTATCCTTTGCTCTACACACAAATGAGGTCCCAGGATTTCAGGAGTTCCTTGAGAACCTAAATCCACATGACTCTCAAGTGTATTTCATACATCGGTTCTGGTGTTCTGCATTTATCTGTTCACTTCCAATGTGTAATATAAATACGCCAGACATAAGAAACTGCACTGGGAAAGAGGATCTGAGGAGTCTCCCTCGAACCGTCTTTGAAATGCAGATGTCTGGCCAGAGCTATGCTATTTACACTGCTGTGCATGCTGTGGCACATGCTCTCCATGCCATGGATTCATCCAGAGCCAGGCAGAAGAGAGCGGACAATGGAGAGAAGTGGAATTTGCTGAAAGTCCAACCTTGGCAGGTCAGTTTGGGTGCCTTTCAATGGGAATGTAGCTATAACAACATATTGATTTCAATTTATACAAACATCATTAACTATAGTATTTTTTTACTCCAATCCCATCCAATTTGTCTGAAGTTTCTGATTGAACTAAACCTGATTTAATGTCAAGTAGGCATGCAAGGAGTAACATCACCAGGCTCTTCATTGAGTTGCTCCTCTTGAGTGGAAGAATTATATGTTTAAGATATCTTCAAAAGTTGCTCTTTCTAATGTTTTTCTCCATGGTGAGTAATAGGGAGGATAGGATGGAAATACTTTTCTTACTCTAAGATATGTCTCAGTGTAACCCTTTTCTGTCTCATCCCTGGAGAAAAACTGATTCAATCTGCTGAGCCCACAATGGAACTTTTTGGTCATGTTTTCTGGGGCAGAATTCCAATGAATATGATGTGGCCTCCATTGTATGTCTTGGCCATTTTGCTCTGGAATTCTGGGGAAGCTTATTTTTTGGCCATCTGAATGCTTCAGGAGAAGTTTTTACTCTCTCCTGAAGCCCAAACTTTGCTTGGTGAGAATGTCTAATAACAACAACAACAACAATAGTAGTAGTAGTGGTAGTAGAGAAGGAGGAGGAGGAGGAGGAGGAGGAAGTAGTCTTGCAAGGTAGGTTTTTGCATTTGGAACATAGAAAACACTATTAACTCAAAAGTTTGGATGTTCATAAAAATCAGGCTGAGCTCAATTTGGAAAGTCACAGCATGGAACTGTTAATCCTATTGCCTACTATTAGCACCAATTTGTCACTTCTATCTCTTCTCTTTTTAGCTTCGCTTATTTCTGAAAAACCTCCACTTCAACAATAGTGCTGGGGAAGAAATAGCTTTCAACGAGAATGGAAACGTGGCAGCAAAATACGATCTCATCAACCTGGTTACATTCCCCAATCAATCCTTCCAGAAAGTCCAAGTTGGAGGGATCAGGCCCCAACATTCTCAAAGGGAAGGGTTCAGCATAAACACATCTGCCATTGTCTGGAACCCCAAATTTAAGCGGGTGAGTTGAACAAACCAACTAAACAAAGAGGAGTTACTTTCTCAATTCCTGACATTCAAAACAAGTAATCTGAGAGTGGTGCCAAGGTCACTTGCTATCTTCCCACTGAACTGAGATCATCTTTTGTCGCCTGGAAAAAGGATGACGTTCTCAATGTTACATTACACTTTCAGGCCCTAGGAAAAGAGAGCTCTGCTCACTGGGCTTTGAACCTCCTGGGTCTAGAGGCCTCTGATGAGCTTATGGAAGTGGACGGTTCATCCCTTGAAAGCTGACACTAAAAGGAGGGTTTATCCTTTTTTCAATAGTAATTTTATTAAAAATGACCATTACAAAGATAAAAACTAATACGAACTAAAAAAGAAAAAAAATAGAAGGTGAAAATAGAAAGAAAAATACGAAACAAAGAAAAAAATAAGAATATTCCATATATCTATATCTATATCTACTGTATATCTATATGTATAAAGAAGTGACTTCCCTCTTCATCACAAGTATAAAGAATTTTAGTAACTTATCACCTTCTTTTAAAATACAACAAACGGTCTCCTCTTCCAATATCCCATTGTGTGTCTATAAACACATCCTTATAGTCACATCACCTCAGTCCTGATCAGCAAAACTCCATTCCGAGTTAACAGAAATAACAACATATCTATTTTAACCTTCATGAAATAAAAAACTTTACACTCCTTCCTTTTAACAATTTTCAGCTTTACTCCCTTCAAACAATGTCCTAGAACTTGGTTTCTTTTAATTTTTTCTTTCTCCCTTCCCACAAAATTCTTCAAAGTTTTAACAAGCCTCTTTTGTAAATCCAATATAGGAAATTATCCAGGTCACCCTCTTCTTTTCTTATTTCTATGTATTCCTTTTAATTCTAAGGATATCAGTGGGTTCCTTTAGTCCAAGGTAGCATCTTTTTCCGTATCATTCTTGTAGCCTGTCATTTTTAAATCCACTTCAGATCTTCCTCAATATGGTCAGGTAAAACTTGTTCCTCTTTCATAACGTTTTTTAAACAAACTCTATCTATAGAAGCAGATACTCTTAAAATTAACTTCTGGGTCCATTCTTCAAAAATATCCTTCCATATGTCCATTGTAAAAACATTTTCCTTCATTTTGTCTTTGTAAGTCAAATTGAAGTCTTGTTCTCCTTTCATTGTAATTTTTAGTTCCTTCTGGATACCTCTAAGAGACTTCAAAGTCTCATCCTATCATCCTGTCTTAAGCGAATTCAAAACAAAAGCTTTTTCCCACAGGAAGGATTCTTATAATTAATTCCAAAATCTTATTCCAATTCAATCTGGACCCTTAGTCCATTTGTAACTTTCCAAAATCAAAGTTCTAATCACCTTTTTGATGTGTATTCTAAAAAATTGTTTTTAATGTCCTTAAACTTGTATCTAAAACTTTTTTCACTAGGGATTGAAGGAACCTCGGCTGATGCTGTAAACCCTTTGGATCCAAAGGTTCCTAAAAGCTGTACAGCATTTAACAAACAATTTCTGAAAGTGATTAGAAAAGGAACTATGCAAGCCCAATGTCCTTTTGAGGTGCCACCGTGGTTTGAGCAAAATGGCTATCCCCTCGTCTCCTGGAGCTATAGCCCTTACCCACTGTATGATGTTACCCATAATGTCACTTGCTCATTTGCCACATTGGTATATGCTAGGCTGGGAATGATGACCTATTGTGCTCTGCATTGGATAAACCAGATACCTCTCTCATGGAAAAGTGAGCACAGAACTAAACTCTGAAATGGCAATGTTGAAACAAGAAACCCTACTTCAGAATTTAAGTTCTCCTCAAATTCTCTCCTTCAGCACTCTGCCTCTGCCTTTCTGGTGGGCATCCTGGAACATCAGCTTCCAAACTGTGGGACCCACAAAGTCTGGAAATGTCTTCTGTCTACAGCCTCCCCAGGACACTGCCTTTGTCTGGTCCCCAGCCCATGAGTGAAAGTCATCTTTGTGGTTCATGTGAAAATAGGGGTTTTCTCCTCTTCAGCTGGCCAAAACCACTGCAGTTCTAAACCACAAATGGGTTTATCTGACTGTTTACTCAATGGTTGAATCAGCTGACCCACAGAGCCTGGAAAAACTCCCAGCCCCTCTTTTCCGCTTCAGGCTCATTTCGGCATCCTACTTCCCTGGAGTTCTGCAAAGGACACTTTTCTGAGATGAGTTTCTTCTTGGCAAATAATGTTTTGCTTTAATTTTTTTCAAGTATTGAAATAATTTTTTTCCTTTTGGGGAGCATTTGCTCCATTTATATTCTCTGTTAAATATTTGAAATCCATAATCTGTTCAAAAATTTAGAAAAATCCAAACCTGTCCCCATTTTCAACGGGTGTAACAGAAGAATTCAGGGGCTCACTTCTCCTTTGACTCAATCCAGCAAGCAGTCCTAGGAATTCAAAGTTTACTATTATTAGAAATTATAAGGAGCTGGTTGTTTTAGGGCTGATCCTGAGAATGACTGCTGACTGATTGAGTAAAACCTAGGTTACAATCCATCTTCATTCTTTATTTCTGCCACACCCATTAGACACCACCTTCTGCTACCTGTGTGGAAAGTTGCCATCCTGGATACCGGAAATTACGTAAGGAAGGGAACCAGGTTTGCTGCTATGACTGTGTCCAGTGCTCAGAAGGAAGCATTTCCATCATGATTGGTAAGAAAAAATTATCTATATTTCTTTAAAAAGTAATGGTGCCCTGCTCTACAGTTTGGGTTTTTTAATATAGTTTTACAGAAAAGACTAGATTGATTGGGATGCCTCACCAGCTTGTTGTCTTGGTCCTTTTTTAAAGTAGGACCTTTTCTTTATCCTGGTGCGTAATGCGTTCTTCAGGAAATGTGGTCTACTGACAATTCTGCTTTAGGAAAACCTTTCTAAAATTCATGTTTCTCAAATAAATTTTAGAAATCTTTTCCTAAAGCAGAATTTTCAAAAGAGGGTTATTCACTTTATATTAAGCCAACTCCACTTACCAGAGTCACCTTTCAAAGAGCTAGCAGGGAAATCTGCTCAGAATACATCCAGTCCTTTATGTGAGAAAATTCCAAAGAGAGCTGCAGCAAGGAATCCTCATTAAAACATGAATTACAGTTCAGTATGTAGCATGTTTACCATCTTATTTATGGCTTATAGATTCCAACCAATGTGAGAAGTGCCCAGAAGAACAATATCCAGATGAGAAACAGCATCAATGTATTCCCAAAATGATCACCTACTTATCCTACACAGAAGTCCTGGGAGCAGTTCTAGCAACCTGTGCAGTATCTTTTTCTGCAATCACAATGGCGGTGATGGCCATTTTCCTTCACTACCACAACACTCCCATTGTCAAAGCCAACAACCGGGGCATCACCTGCACCCTGCTCTCCTCCCTGCTGCTGTGTTTTCTCTGCTCCTCCCTTTTCCTCGGTTGCCCAGGGACAGTCACTTGCCTTCTTCGGCAGGCAGTTTTCGGAGTGGTCTTCTCCATCGCAGTGTCTTGTGTGTTGGCCAAAACCACCACTGTGGTTCTGGCCTTCATGGCCACAAAACCAGGGAATCAGGTCAGGAAGTGGGTAGGGAAAAGGCTGGCCATCTCCGTCATTGTTCTCTGCTCCTTTATTCAAACGGCCACTTGTGCTGTGTGGCTGACAACTTCTCCCCCTTTCCCAGAGTTGGACATGCACTCCCAGAAGGATGAGATCTTGGTGCAATGCAACGAAGGCTCAGAAATCATGTTCTATGTTGTGCTGGGCTACATGTGGCTTCTGGCCATCGTCAGCTTCACGGTGGCCTTCTTTGCTCGGAAGTTGCCCGACACTTTCAATGAAGCCAAGCTCATCACCTTCAGCATGCTGGTCTTCTGCAGCGTTTGGGTGTCCTTTGTGCCCACCTACTTGAGCACCAAGGGGAAATTCATGGTGGCCGTGGAGGTCTTCTCCATCTTGGCCTCAAGTGCTGGCTTATTGGCTTGCATTTTCCTGCCCAAGTGCTACATTATTGTGCTGAGACCAGAGCTCAACACCAGAGAGCAGCTAGTCAGGAAGAAGCATGCTTTGATCTCAAGAACAAGATAAAAGATGATTTTGGCACTAGATATGGCAATTAATGAGTCCAAAGATTTCAGTTATGAATAGATATTTTTACATGTTTTTATGATGCTATTTTTCAGGTACACGCATTCACTAGTGAAAGACGGGTGCATTATTTTTTCTAGGCTGAGAAACTAGTCTGCTATGATCCTTCGGTTAGGAATCTTCCTCAAAAATGTGATGGAAAGATGTGGAGAGCCATGTTCTAGTTCACCTCCATCACTGAGACGGGCCTGGAGCCTTTGGTTGCCCCCCTTCCCCAACCTTCATCAAAATGTTTGATCTTGTGGAGATAGAAAATGGAAAGAAATGAAATCTTCTTGGGGTCCAATCATGAAAGACAAAAGTACTCATAGTATGGAGTCTGTCAGCAATGTTTCTAATCATAATAAATGTGATAGTGGGTTTTTTTCAATAAACCAACATTAATATATTTTAGGTAAAGCTAGAGAACCATACAGGGGACCATGGAAAAGGTTTTGCAGTGAGCAAAACTGAATTTAGCTAGGGAAAGGAGGAACGGGTTAAAAAGAAAGTGACTCCACCTTGACTCTTGGTATCAAAAGGAGGGAAAGAAAAATGCTTTCAGGCTTTCAAGATTCTCATACTGGATCCTACATTGATATAGCAGAGTTCTAGCATTTCTTGTGTTATCTGTTTCCTGACCTACCCACCTCCAAAGGTCTACAGAAATAAGCTTAGCTTAAATGATAAGTCAAAGCAACTTGGCGCTATGAATAGATATTTCTCTGTGAAATAAGAAGGGAGAACTGCCATGGTCATACTGGCTACAAATCTATCACTTCTTGATTTAACCAACATTTTCTTGTTGTATTTGGAAAGAAAGACTCAGTTCCCAGCACCTGCTACAATCCCAAGGGAATCAATGCGTTTCTCTCTTCATCTCATGAAGAGAGACAAAAGAAAAGTTTGGACCTTATAATTCTCCTAATTGGGAAAACAGCTTTCATTATCTACATCTTAATTACCAAAAACAGAATGATTGAACTTGTTTTCTGTGGAAGCCCAGAGGCTAGTGAGACTTACCAAATGTTAATAATAACAGCAATCACATGGTGCTGAATATGGTATTTTATGAATCAGTCTGGTCATAACTATTAGAGGGCCCATAGAGATCACAGAAGGCCAATCGAGCTTCTATTCAATTGTTCCAGAGAAAGTGTAGTGACGAAGATGTGGCTCCACCACTGTGGTTGGGGCCAAATGACTTTCACATTCAAAGGCTGGGTATTTCTGCTCTCCCTCTTCATCCTGCCTCAGACTTCCTTCAGCAACATCCTTAACTCCATGTGTGGTAGCCATCCAAGATTTCAGTCTGATTCCCCTGCCCCCTCCAGTGATATTATCATTGCAGAATTTGTGTCTATTACGTTTCCTGAATTGTCTTCACTCAACTTTATAGGACAACTAACAGCAATCTTCAGAGGATGGCAAGTAGTCCACTGTTTGAACAAAACAATGATCTGTATTTCAACTTTGCTTTACTGTGATTGAATTCAAGTGAATCTAGTTGAAATTCTTCTACTTTAGATGAGAATTAAAACTGGCTTAGACAAGATTCTTAATTAAATTTCTCTCCTGGTTAATCATAACTCAGCGACTGGAACCAGCTTGTAAACTCCTGGTTTTCCATGTGGATGTTGCAATTTATCAATTACCTGCTCATGGGAAAACCTCCCACGTCTCATTTTAATAACATTTTCTTCTACTTTCATTTTGTATGCAAAAAGAAAAGAAAGGAACTCCAACAAAAATTACAATACTTAACTGTTATTCAAAAGTCGTTATATATCTATATCCTGCTATATAACTACATTCTTAACGTTTATATCACTTTCCTTCTCAAAGGGAAGAAAGAAAAAGAGTGATATAGTAGAATATCAAGCTGAAACACTAACCCATCATTAATCTTTTTCAGATAAAGGAAAATATGTCTTCCTCAAACCTTTATGTTCTTGATGAGAAAAAAATTCATTTCCTCCTCAGGATGTTGTTTTTACCTTCAATATCTGTTCCTGCTGCCGTCTTATTAATTCATAAAAAGTTGCTATCGTGTTTAAAAGAAAAGAGAATTATTCTAAATACAATTAATCCACCAGAACCTAATTAACATTTCAAATGACTTCTATTTCAAATTGAGTTTATCCATAAATGATCCTCCGTAGCACAATCTCTCTTCGTGTGAATGAATTCCTGTAACATGAATGTTTAGACTTATTGAATTTTTATTACCTTGATACTGTTTCAGAGTAACTTTTGTACTTTTCCATGACTGTTGGATGCATAGAAAGGTGGGATATAGTTAAATAACTAAATGTGTTAAATTTTGAGGACCTGCATTCCAACCGTTAGCACAACCCATCAATTTCTGCTTAACAAATGGCATCATTGTCCAAGATACATGAAATAGTTATTTCTGTTGATTGACCTGTTTTAAATGTAGACAAGCATGATATATATCTATATCTATATATATTCAAATGGTTTTTGGCTGACAGGGTTGTGCCATTCCCTCCTCTTGAACATCTCATGTACTTATTTTTAGCAATCATGGCTTTCTCTGTTTCATGAAGTGCTTCAGAATTTGAGCACACACCCCACTTCTCTAATATTCATTAAAACAGGCAGGGTCACACAAAATATCACAGAAGAAATCTGTATAATGAAAATACTTGTCTTATTCTCAAACTGTAGGACTAAATGAAACTTTTCTTGCAGGCGATTGCCTAAAAACTTCCAGCATATGCTGGCCTTCACCTTTGCCATTCAGGAGATCAACATGAATGAGAACTTGTTACCAAACATAACTTTGGACTCCAGAAACTATGACACTGCTTTTAATACATTGAAAGCCAGTGAGTATCTTTTGGGCCTCCTCTCTGTGGAACCCCACTGTCCTGCTAATTACAGAGGCAGAAAGAACCAGAAACTCGTGGCTGTCATTGGTGACCTCCCCACCGCAAACACCATCCAGATGGCCAACATCTTAAATGCCTACAAGATCCCACAGGTATCTGGGCTCACATTAATGCACAGGAAAGAATAGGGTAGTGGCTAAAAAACTATATGAGGACAAAAAGAGGGGGGAACCCTCAAAAGCAGCTGATGTAATGGGGAATTCAGTGGGATAGATTTTTTTTCCCCAGAAAAATGCTAAGTAACCATTACCATGACAACAATAATTAGTATGTAAGAAACAGTGTAACTGTCATAGTTTGCATGTTGCCACCAGAGTTTAAAGATGTTTAACATTAAAGCACTGGTTATCTTAAGCTTATAACATAAAATGCCAGATGAAAATTATTGGACTGTCACAATGGGTAATCAATACTCTCAAATTCTTACTAAATAAGAATCCTCTCTTCTTATTCAGTTCATTCTGCTCTCTATTTCTGGTTAGCACAATCAAAGCCTGAGACAGCTTTGTCCCAAAAGTGGTGAATGGAATGCTAATGGGGGTCTGGTTGCAAAAGTTGTGGGGATGGACTCGTTGTTCCCCAAAGTTAGCATGTATCTCTCCCCACCAAGACTAGTTATGGAAG
Source organism: Python bivittatus (assembly GCF_059951505.1). Taxonomy (NCBI): domain Eukaryota; kingdom Metazoa; phylum Chordata; class Lepidosauria; order Squamata; family Pythonidae; genus Python; species Python bivittatus. Next base: position 407,625 of record NW_028277063.1, read on the forward strand.
CAAGGGCCAAAAGAAATTTGCTTACTCCTTCCTTTTGGTGTGCCTGCTGAAACAGATACCTAGTCTAAAGAACATGATTATTATTCCCAAACTGCAGCTCAGTTATGGCTCTTTCGACCTTGCCTTGAGTGATCAAATTCAGTTTCCCTCTTTCTTCTGGATGACTCCAAATGAAAACCTCCAGTATGTTGGGATTATTCAGCTCTTGAAATATTTTGGATGGAATTGGATTGGCCTCCTCATCCCGGATGATGTCCCTGGAGAGAACTTTTTCCGAACTTTGAGACCACAGCTCCTCCAAAACGATGTGTGCATTTCATTAATTCTATTTCTTCCAAGAGTGAATAGCTATTTCTCCAATACTTTCCTGCAGAAGAAACTAGACAGCATTGGAGCTGCCTTATGGTTCAGTAAAACCAATGTAATACTTGTTTATGGAGACATTCAGTCTATGGATATTTTGCGAATGATTCTTGAAAGTTATGAAATTCATAGCAAGGTTCCATTAGAGAGGGTTTGGATCATATCAGCTCTGTGGGATGTCACTTCTGTCTTTGAAGCCCATAGGTTCACAGGACGTTCCTTCAATGGCAGCTTATCCTTTGCTCTACACACAAATGAGGTCCCAGGATTTCAGGAGTTCCTTGAGAACCTAAATCCACATGACTCTCAAGTGTATTTCATACATCAGTTCTGGTGTTCTGCATTTATCTGTTCACTTCCAATGTGTAATATAAATACGCCAGACATAAGAAACTGCACTGGGAAAGAGGATCTGAGGAGTCTCCCTCGAACCGTCTTTGAAATGCAGATGTCTGGCCAGAGCTATGCTATTTACACTGCTGTGCATGCTGTGGCACATGCTCTCCATGCCATGGATTCATCCAGAGCCAGGCAGAAGAGAGCGGACAATGGAGAGAAGTGGAATTTGCTGAAAGTCCAACCTTGGCAGGTCAGTTTGGGTGCCTTTCAATGGGAATGTAGCTATAACAACATACTGATTTCAATTTATACAAACATCATTAACTATAGTATTTTTTTACTCCAATCCCATCCAATTTGTCTGAAGTTTCTGATTGAACTAAACCTGATTTAATGTCAAGTAGGCATGCAAGGAGTAACATCACCAGGCTCTTCATTGAGTTGCTCCTCTTGAGTGGAAGAATTATATGTTTAAGATATCTTCAAAAGTTGCTCTTTCTAATGTTTTTCTCCATGGTGAGTAATAGGGAGGATAGGATGGAAATACTTTTCTTACTCTAAGTTATGTCTCAGTGTAACCCTTTTCTGTCTCATCCCTGGAGAAAAACTGATTCAATCTGCTGAGCCCACAATGGAACTTTTTGGTCATGTTTTCTGGGGCAGAATTCCAATGAATATGATGTGGCCTCCATTGTATGTCTTGGCCATTTTGCTCTGGAATTCTGGGGAAGCTTATTTTTTGGCCATCTGAATGCTTCAGGAGAAGTTTTTACTCTCTCCTGAAGCCCAAACTTTGCTTGGTGAAAATGTCTAACAACAACAACAACAATGGAGAGAAGTGGAATTTGCTGAAAGTCCAACCTTGGCAGGTCAGTTTGGGTGCCTTTCAATGGGAATGTAGCTATAACAACATATTGATTTCAATTTATACAAACAACATTAACTATAGTATTTTTTTACTCCAATCCCATCCAATTTTTCTGAAGTTTCTGATTGAACTAAACCTGATTTAATTTCAAGAAGGCATGCAAGGAATAATGTCACCAGGCTCTTCATTGAGCTGCTCCTCTTGAGTGGAAGAATTATAAGTCTAAGGTATGCTCTAATGTTGTTCTTTCTAAAGGTGGTAGCCTGAAGGCCAGGAAGAACTGTGTTATCAAGGGGAGGAATGTACAAGGCCACCATCCTGTGAGAAAGAAATTTGGCACCAATATAACAAGGGGGGTGGGGGGAATAAGTAGAGGGAAATTTAGACAGGCTTTAGTTTTAGCAATGCTTTGCTTCAAGCTGCATGTACCAACTAATAAAGGAGCATTTATCTGAACCAGGCCTGGTTTCATGTGAATTCTTCTAAACTGGGGTTTGGACTTTGTGGACTTGACAATATATCTCAGTGTAAGCCTTTTCTGTCTCATCCCTGGAGAAAAACTGATTCAGTCTGCTGAGCCCACAATGGAACTTTTTGGTCATGTTTTCAGGGACAGAATTCCAATGAATATGATGTGACCTCCATTGTATGTCTTGGCCATTTTGCTCTGGAATTGTGGGGAAGCTCATTTTTTGAATGCTTCAGGAGAAGTTTTTACTCTCTCCTGAAGTCCAAATTTCCTTGGGGAATCTATCAGGCAAGATGTATAATAATAATAATAATAATAATAATAATAATAATAATAACAACAACAACAACAACAACAACAACAACGGCGATGGCGATGACGACGATGATGATGATGATGATGATGATGATGATGATGATGATGAAAGTAGTAGAAGTAGTAGTCCTGAAAAGTAGAATTTTACATTTGAAACATGTGTAGAAAACACTATTAAGACAAATGTTTGAATGTTCATAAATATCAAGCTGAGCTCAGTTTGGAAGGTCACAACATGGAACTATTAATCCTATTGCCTACTATAAGCACCAATTTGTCATTTCTATCTCTTCTCTTTTTAGCTTCGCTTATTTCTGAAAAACCTTCACTTCAACAATAGTGCTGGGGAAGAAATAGCTTTCAACGAGAATGGAAACATGGCAGCAAAATACGACCTCATCAACCTGGTTACATTCCCCAATCAATCCTTCCAGAAAGTCCAAGTTGGAGGGATCAGGCCCCAGCATTCTCAAAGAGAAGGGTTTAGCATAAACACATCTGCCATTGTCTGGAACCCCACATTTAAGTGGGTGAGTTGAACAAACTAACTAAACAAAGAGGAGTTACTTTCTCAATTCCTGACATTCAAAACAAGTAATCTGAGAGTGGTGCCAAGGTCACCTGCTATCTTCCCACTGAACTGAGATCATCTTTTGTCGCCTGGAAAAAGGATGACATTCTCAATGTTACATTACACTTTCAGGCCCTAGGAAAAGAGAGCTCTGCTCACTGGGCTTTGAACCTCCTGGGTCTAGAGGCCTCTGATGAGCTTATGGAAGTGGACAGTTCATCCCTTGAAAGCTGACACTGAAAGGAGGGTTTATCCTTTTTTCACTAGTAATTTTATTAAAAATGACCATTACAAAGATAAAAACAAATACAAACTAAAAAAGAAAAAAATAGAAGGTGAAGAAAAGAAAAAAAGAAAGAAAAATACAAAACAAAGAAAAAATAAGAATATAGTGTATGTATGTGTATATGTATAAAGAAGTGACTTCCCTCTTCATCACAAGTATAAAGAATTTTAGTAACTTATCACCTTCTCTTAAAATACAACAAATGGTCTCCTCTTCCAATATCCCATTGTGTGTCTATAAACAATTCCTTAAAGCCATATCACTTCAGTCCTGATCAACAAAGTCCATTAAGGTTTACCAGAAATAACAACATATCTATTTTAACCTTCATCAAATAAACCAACTTTATATTTCTTCCTTTTACTTTTAACAATCTTCAGCTTTAGTCCCTTCAAATAATGTCCTAGAACATGGTTTCTTTTCGCTTTTTCTTTCTGCCTTCCCACAAAATTCTTCAAAGCTTTAACAAGCCTCTTTTGTAAATCCAATATAAGGAAATTATCCAGGTCACTCTCTTGTTTTCTTATTTCTATGTATCCTTTTTAATTCTGAAGACATCAGTGGCTTTCCTTAGTCCAAGGTGGTATCTTTTTGTATATCATTCTTGTAGCCTGTCATTTTTAAATCAACTTCAGATCAGCCTCAATCATGTCACCTAAAACTTGTTCCTCCTTCATAATGTTTTTTAAACATGGTACATCTATACAGGCAGACGCTCTTAAAATTAACTGTTGGGCCCATTATTTAAAAATATCCCTCCATATGTCCATTGTTAAAATATATTGTTTCATTCTATATTAGTAAGTCAAACTGAATGTTCTTCTCCTTTAATTGTAATTTTTAGTTCCTTCTGGATACCTCTAGGAGACTTCAAAGTCTTATCCTATCATGCTTTTTTAAGAGAATTCAAAACAAAAGCTTTTTCCCATGGGAAGGATTCTTATAATTAATTCCAAAATCTTATTTCAAATCAATCTGGACCCTTAGTCCATTTGTAACTTTCCAAAATCAAAGTTCTAATCACCCTCTTGCTGGTTTATTCTAAAACAAAACAAAAAAAATTAAGTCCTTAAACTTGTATTTAAAATGTTTTTCAGTAGGGATTGAAGGAACCTCAGCTGATGCTGTAAAACCTCGATCCAAAAGTTCCTAATAGCTGAAAAGCAATTAGCAAACAATTTCTGAAACTGATTAGAAAAGGAAGTATGCAAATCCAATGTCCTTTTCAAGGTGCCAACCATGGTTTGAGCAAGATGGCTATTCCCCCCGTCCCAGAGCTATAGCTCTTACCACACTTAATGATGTTACCCATAATGTCACTTGCTCATTTGCCACTTTGGTACGCTAGGCTATGTCATGGTGCCCTAATGTGCTCTGCATTGGAGAAACCAGACACCTCTCTAATGAATCAGTGAGCACAGAACTGAAATCTGAAATGGCAATGTTGAAACAAGGAACCCTACTTTGAGTTCTCCTCAAATCTCTCCTTCAGCACTCTGCCTCTGCCTATCTGGTGGGCATCCTGGAACATGGGCTTTCTAACTGTGGGACTCACAAAGTCTGAAAACGCCTGTCTTCTACGGACTCCCTAGGACACTGCCTTTGTCTGGTCCCCAGCCCATGAGTGAAAGTCATCTTTGTGGTTCATATGAAAATAGGGGTTTTCTCCTCTTCAGCTGGTCTGCCAACTGCAGTTCTAAACCACTCATGCATTTATCTGACTTTTCAGTCAATGCTTGAATCAGGTGACCCACAGAGCCTGGAAAATATCCGAGCACCTCTTTTCCGCTGCAGGCTCATTTCGGCATCCTACTTCCCTGGAGTTCTGCAGAGGACACTTTTCTTTGATGAGTCTGTTATTGGCAAATTATGTCTTGCTTCAATAAATTTTAAATATTGAAATATTTTTTCCCTTCTGGGAAACATTTGCTCCATTTATGTTCCATGTTGTATATTTGTAACCCATAATCATTTCAAATTTTTTTTTAAATCCCTAATCCTAACCTGAACCAGAACCATGTAAATTAACTTCTGTCCCAATAAATCTGCCATGTCCATCAGTTAATACAAGTACTGGATTTAATATGGAGTTAATATACAAAACAACTCCATTCCTCTTTTTCGTTTCTGCTGAAATACATTCTTCTCTCAAAGATTTATAGGTCAGATATTTCATATCTCTTTCTTTGAAATGAGTCTCTTGTAGTCAAATAATCTCTTGCTTTAATTTTTTCAAATAATGATTTTTTTTCCCTCTTTTGGAGAGCATTTGCCCCATTTATATTCCATGTTAAACATTTGAAATCTAAAATCTGTTCAAAATTTGGAAAAATCCAAACCTCTCCTCATTTTCAACGGGTGTAACAGAAGAATTCAGGGGCTCACTTCTCCTTTGACTCAATCCAGCAAGCAGTCCTAGGAATTCAAAGTTTACTATTATTAGAAATTATAAGGAGCTGGTTGTTTTAGGGCTGATCCTGAGAATGACTGCTGACTGACTGAGTAAAACCTAGGTTACAATCCATCTTCATTCTTTATTTCTGCCACACCCATTAGACACCACCTTCTGCTACCTGTGTGGAAAGTTGCCATCCTGGATACCGGAAATTACGTAAGGAAGGGAACCAGGTTTGCTGCTATGACTGTGTCCAGTGCTCAGAAGGAAGCATTTCCATCATGATTGGTAAGAAAAAATTATCTATATTTCTTTAAAAAGAAATGGTGCCCTGCTCTACAGTTTGGGTTTTTTAATATAGTTTTACAGAAAAGACTAGATTGATTGGGATGCCTCACCAGCTTGTTGTCTTGGTCCTTTTTTAAAGTAGGACCTTTTCTTTATCCTGGTGCGTAATGCGTTCTTCAGGAAATGTGGTCTACTGACAATTCTGCTTTAGGAAAACCTTTCTAAAATTCATGTTTCTCAAATAAATTTTAGAAATCTTTTCCTAAAGCAGAATTTTCAAAAGAGGGTTATTCACTTTATATTAAGCCAACTCCACTTACCAGAGTCACCTTTCAAAGAGCTAGCAGGGAAATTTGCTCAGAATACATCCAGTCCTTTATGTGAGAAAATTCCAAAGAGAGCTGCAGCAAGGAATCCTCATTAAAACATGAATTACAGTTCAGTATGTAGCATGTTTACCATCTTATTTATGGCTTATAGATTCCAACCAATGTGAGAAGTGCCCAGAAGAACAATATCCAGATGAGAAACAGCATCAATGTATTCCCAAAATGATCACCTACTTATCCTACACAGAAGTCCTGGGAGCAGTTCTAGCAACCTGTGCGGTATCTTTTTCTGCAATCACAATGGCGGTGATGGCCATTTTCCTTCACTACCACAACACTCCCATTGTCAAAGCCAACAACCGGGGCATCACCTGCACCCTGCTCTCCTCCCTGCTGCTGTGTTTTCTCTGCTCCTCCCTTTTCCTCGGTTGCCCAGGGACAGTCACTTGCCTTCTTCGGCAGGCAGTTTTCGGAGTGGTCTTCTCCATCGCAGTGTCTTGTGTGTTGGCCAAAACCACCACTGTGGTTCTGGCCTTCATGGCCACAAAACCAGGGAATCAGGTCAGGAAGTGGGTAGGGAAAAGGCTGGCCATCTCCGTCATTGTTCTCTGCTCCTTTATTCAAACGGCCACTTGTGCTGTGTGGCTGACAACTTCTCCCCCTTTCCCAGAGTTGGACATGCACTCCCAGAAGGATGAGATCTTGGTGCAATGCAACGAAGGCTCAGAAATCATGTTCTATGTTGTGCTGGGCTACATGTGGCTTCTGGCCATCGTCAGCTTCACGGTGGCCTTCTTTGCTCGGAAGTTGCCCGACACTTTCAATGAAGCCAAGCTCATCACCTTCAGCATGCTGGTCTTCTGCAGCGTTTGGGTGTCCTTTGTGCCCACCTACTTGAGCACCAAGGGGAAATCCATGGTGGCCGTGGAGGTCTTCTCCATCTTGGCCTCAAGTGCTGGCTTATTGGCTTGCATTTTCCTGCCCAAGTGCTATATTATGATGCTGAGACCAGAGCTCAACACCAGAGAGCAGCTAGTCAGGAAGAAGCATGCTTTGATCTCAAGAACAAGATAAAAGATGATTTTGGCACTAGATATGGCAGTTAATGAGTCCAAAGATTTCAGTCATGAATAGATATTTTTACATGTTTCTATGATGCTATTTTTCAGGTACACACATTAACTAGTGAAAGAGGGGTACATGATTTTTTCTAGACTGATGACCTAGTGTATTATGATCCTTTGATTAGGAATCTGGCTTAAAAATATAATGGATGGTGTTAGGACAAAACTAAATTTCATTTTGTTTATTTCTACTTAATTAAGGTTTATATTCTTTATATGATGATATTCCTGTTACCTCATTAATAATTTGCTGTTTGACACTCTATTACTTTCACACTTATTCTGCTTGTCAATGTTTTGAAATGTCAGAGTAACAGAAGCAAATTCCGTGCTATTCCTGTTTTTATGATGGTGCCGTAATTTGTAAAATGTTAAATTGCCTTCGCTGACTATATTCATCATTCTCTGGAAAGGAAACATATACAGAAGGTGGAAGCAGTGGAATGTGCAAGTGTTCTTAGTTAGTGCTAAGAAGGAGATGAGGATTGTGTGCACTTTCCTGTCCAAGGTCTACATTATTATCCTGAAACCAGAAATGATTTCAAAGGCAGCATAAATGGTGGCCTAATTCCTATGATTTGGCTGTAAATAACATGACAAGTTATAGGTCAAGGAACTTCATTCAGGAATAGTTGTCTTTTTTCAATGTTTCATTTTTTTTTCTAATGTAAGAAACTTCAGCATACACATAATAGTGAGGAAAAGAACTGTGCACAATTTTTCCTAGCTTGAAGACTTCTCTGCCTTTGAACAATGAGCTGGAAACTACAGTGAAAAATATAGTGGGTGGCATCACCAAAAATAATCTTATTTATTAAATAAGATATCTTATTTACATTGAATTAAAATAAAATGTTAATATCATGAGTTTATAGTCATATATTTATTGATGTTCTCTTTCCAACACATTTACTATTTAATACCATATTTTAAAGTTTTGGGGATCATATTCAGAGTTTGTGGGAATTGCAGGAGCCTCAAATGGTTTCCCTCTGCCATAAAAAATACTGACTGGGGCTTTCCAAAGCCGCAATGAATTCTGAAGTCCTCCTAAATGGGTTTACAGTGACCAAGGTCCAGTCTCTCCAAACTGTCTTTACCAGTGCAACTTTGATGGCTGGTTGTAAAGAAATGTTGAGTTAACCTTGATGAAGGAATGATGTCCTGGGAAAGTAGAAAGTGAGAAAGAATCTCAGAATATCCCCACCTTGATTCTGCTTAATACAGAAAGGGTCAAAGAAATTCAGGCAGGCTTTCAAGATAGCCTACAACAAGAAGAATAGAGCGCTGTTGGAGTAAGACAAAGAGTGAATCCGATGGAATACAAGGAAGAGTCCATATCTGGGATTATATTGTGGTGGAAATGGCAGCAAAACGTCATTATTACTCTACCCTCATGGTGTCTGCTGATAGCCATCCAGCTAATATAAATATAAATATAGCCACCCAGGTAATGTTGACAATGTCCTGACTCAGGGTGCATTCAGGGCTGGATGGAGAGGAACAGACTCAGATTAAATTCTGGCCAGACTGAGTGGCTCTAGATGTGGACATTTCTTACCTTTGATCCTGAATGTTGCAGCACTTTCACTTTCAAGACTAGTGTACAAGTTTGGGGTTCTCCTGGATCATAGCTGCTGTTTGAAGAGCAGGTGGTAACTGTGGCCAGGAGGGCCTTTGCACAAGTCCCTTGTTTGCCAACTGCACCATTCCTAAAATGGGAGGCCCTCCCATTTTCCCACTCACACTCTAGTCACCTCATGCCTGGACTCTACATGGGGCTGCCCTTGAAGACCATTGAGAAGCTACAGCTGGTCCAAAACACAGCAGCTCAGGCAGTCAAGGGTGTACCTCAATACTGGCATCTCTATTCAACAATGTCATCTAGTGAGACCCCAGAAGCACACTTTAGCTGTCACAATGCCAGCCCTCTTGAAGAGCAATCCTAGAGGCTTGTTTGGTTCCCACCCTATGAGGGTGCCAAAAGTCTTTAAAAACCTGGCTGTGCTTCCAGACCTAGGTTAGACTGTTGGTTGGCCCTGGTGTAATGGTCTATGGAAATGACCTTGGGAGCCAGGAGGAAGAGCCACAATCTAGACAACCATCATGCAAAAGGTATCTCAGCCCACAGGAGGAAAAGAAGCATGGGAAGCATCTCAGAAGGGACCCTCTACTTTTCTGGAAAGTAGAATTAAAGGAAGGGATAGGTACTTTCAGACTTGCAAGATGCTGTTGCTGTGACCTTACTAGTGTTATTACTCATGGTTTGGGCTTCTTGTCTGGACAACCTTGAAGAGCCGACACCTGGTGAGTTTTTTTGGCAATTATTGGGTGTTTTTGTTCTTTTCTTTCTTTTCTTCCTTTTAACTCCCAGAGTCACCTGGGAGATGGGCTGTCTTCCAAATCTAAATAAATAAATAAATATTCCTGGAACCCTTACATTGGCTGTTCCCTGACCTGGCCTTCCTTGAACGGCTTCCACTGATATGGCTCTTTCTTCACAACCCCAGAATTGCAAGGAAGGGGGTTTCTTCCCCAGATGGAGAGGAGTTTGCATTGGGAGAAGTGTTCATCTCTTCTTGATGTGGCCTTTGAACGCTCCTGAAGCCAGTGGTACAGCCAGAGCTGGGCCTTGGGGCAGAGAGTATAAGGCAAGTATTAAAATACCTTAAGAAAATAAGATATAAGGGAAAAAAAGAGTCTTTGGGTTGGGAATCATAACAATGCCTTTTAAAGTATACATGTACTTCAACAAAACGATGATTCATTCTTAGCAATATTACTTCAACTTGCAATATTTATGCAGTTTCATTATATTGTCAAAACACTCTCCTTGCCATCTTCTCTCTTGCATGGTGTCATGTAGGAATGACTGAGATCCAAACTGAAGCCCAAACTAAAAATAAATAAGGACCCACAGAGACACATTTACTCACTTAGGTTAGAATACATAGTTCGAGCTCAGTCACTCTTGATGCAAACATTTCTATGAAGCTCTAGCTGCCATTTCTCAACCAGGACACTATTGCGGCAGCGACACTACAAAGAAAGGGAAAGGAAGCATATTTTGGTCCTTATGTCCATAATATACCCTGACTGGGAGGGAGAAAAACCAAATTTGTGATGAATGTGGCCATTCTTATATCAAACCTGACCTTTGCAGCCAAACCATCATTAACATTCCAGGCACTGTCTTTTGCACACTATCATGGAAACAAGGTCTCTCAAGCTCTAATTGGGCTGATCAGAATTAAGGAACAGACAAGACTGAATAACAAGGGAAGACTCTTCTTTATTAAAAATGTGAGTGAGAGAATTGATTACACAGAGTGAAAGTCTAATAACTTTAAATTAGTGTTTTACATCACAAGGGCAAGATATATGGTGCTTTAATAATCATGGGAAGCAAGGCCACAGTAACAAACATCCATCAGAAGGAACTCCAAAGAAAGTGACTCTGTTAATGAAATAATGTATCCTTGTCCTCTCAATACACCTTTGTTTTTGTAGCTCCAATTCCCTGCCTTATAAAATCTACCCTCTACCGGACCTCACTAACCACCTGCATCAGTCACAAGCATCATCAATCCAATGGCAATGGTCAATCCTGCATGTCATCTAATTAGCGCCCCCACCCTTTTCAGGTTCACCCTTCAATAATACAATCAATCAAGACTGAATGGAATCAAATACATTGCCAAGATTTCCACAAAAGCTACAAAATAGCTTTATAAAGAGTTAGAAAGATAGATAGTCACTCTAATGGATGAATCCATTAACATTCTTTCTTTAGCAAACAGGCACATAATTAACCTTCCATCATACTAAATTTTGCACATAACACATGGACCAGTCTTAACTCTGAAACTTTCAGGGATGGTAGCAATCTTCTTTTCTTTTTTACATCTATCACATGCTACTCCTAGCTCCTTCTCATGCAGTATCAATCATACCTTTTCCTTACCATTTGCTCCTTCTTATTTAATTCAGGATGCATTATAATAATGTAGCATTTGGGAAGGAAAATACAACCCAATAAACCCAAAGCAGAGGCTAATATGGAGAAGATCTCCACAGCTACCATGAATTTCCCCTTTGTGCTCAAGTAGGTGGGGATGAAGGACAACCAAACACTGCAAAACACCAACATGCTGAAAGTGATGAACTTGGCTTCATTGAAAGTGTCAGGCAGTTTCCTGGCAAAGAAAGCCACCGTGAAGCTGACAATGGCCAGAAGACCCATGTAGCCCAGCACAACATAGAACATGATCTCTGAGCCTTCGTGGCACTGCACTATGATCTCACCCACTTGGGAATGCTTCTCTAATTCTGGAAAGGGGGGCTGGGTCGCCAGCCAAACAGCACAGATGCAAATCTGAATCAAACAACAAACCACAATGACCAAGTCTGCTAGCCTCTTTCCCACCCATTTCCTCATCTTATTCCCTGGTTTCGTAGCCACAAAGGCCAAAACCACAGTGATTGTTTTGGCTAGTACGCAGGAAACAGCAGTGGAGAAGGTGATGCCAAACACAGCCTGCCTTAAAAGGCAGGTTACCTTCCTAGGTCTTCCTATGAAGAAGAAGGGGCAGAGAAAACATAGGAGCAGAGAGGAGAGCAGGATACACGTGATGCTCCAGTTGTTGGCTTTAACAATGGGAGTGTTTGAGTGTAACCTGAAGATCCCCATCACAATGACTGTGGCCATAGAAAGGAAAAGAGCCAAAACTGTCAAAGCTGCTCCCAGGCCATCTTCATAGGACAGGTAAGTCATTACTTTGGGAATGCATTCATGCTGATTCGTGCTCGGATACTGATCTTCTGGGCACAGCTCACATTCAGCTGCATCTGAAGATCACAAGCAAAGATTCAGTAATCAGATAAAACTTGCAGAAATATTATCCACACCTTGTTATCTTTATACATTACCTGATGGAGAAAAACAAGTTTGGAAGTCTACAAAAGTCATTTAAAAACCACAAAACAATATGAGGATAACCTTTTACTACACTATTCAAGAAAATAGATGGTAATAAAGTAACTAAATGTAGGTAAGGGAGAAAAATACTCCACTAGAACAAAACTCAAAATATCTGCACGTTCTCCTACGTAAGTAGCTCTGAGTCCTTCACTTACCCATTTGTGTTGAGATCCTCCCTGAAGGGCACTGAATACAATCATAGCAACAGATCTGTTTCCCCTGCTGAATAAGCATGCTCTGTCCAGGATGGCAGCTCTCAACACAGGTCGAATTTGGCACCATCTGTTAATATTCTCCAAAAAATAAAAGAATATTTAGAATGAGAATTAGAGGAATTTTCTCCTCTCCGTGCTAAATCTGAAGTACATATGTTTGGAGCAGATAGATCTTGGAAATTATGTCAGTAGAAAATACCTGAGGAAGGCATCCAGGCATTAATGTCTTTCAAAGATTCATGACACCACAATCCTCTGATGACCATAATTCTTCAGCAAATATTTACTGCCAACGTGAGCAGAGGTTAGATGACTGAAGAAGCAGCATTGTAGGAAGAGAGCCATCAGTTGCATTGGTTGATGTAGGATTTATATTAGGGTAAGGAAAGCGGAAGGGATGGGAAGTTTGGTTATGAAGATGGAGGCTGCACATGACACAGATTGTAAGTTCCTTATCAATGAACAATTGTAATGTGTAACAATCTATTATGTTTGTTGATACCTTCTGACATGGGCTGAAACCTTTTAATGTATGTGAGGTCACCAAATCTCTCATTCAATAGTGGTCTTAAAACTCAGTTTTCCCAAAAAAATCACTTTGAAGTCTGCCATAGAGTGCCCTGGGAGGTGGAATTGCTCTGTCATTACTTTGCTCTCCTTTTGAGACATTAATGTTTTTCTACAAAATGAGTCCCAATTGTCCTATTGGGGCACGGCTGGCAGATTAAGGCATTCATCGTATTAGAGGAAGAGTATGTGAAGGTGCCTCTAAACTTGTGTGTCCACTAGTTGGGCCTGTAACTGTTGGTGTGGATTGTAGAGGGATAAAGCCTGGGTTTGTTGCAGGGCCTGGTTCTCATGTCAGAAAAAGCCCTACCAGACTCCTTCGGAAGGAGCAGCCATGGATAGATTTTCTTTTTTAACAGTTCCTTCCCAACTTTTTCAAACTTTCTTGGATTGTTTAACTAGTAGTTTTTTCAATGAGTGAAACGTTACACTAACAGGCTTAAACCACTCATTTCAATTACAAATGGTTAAGCTTCACAGATTTCTCCTCTCTTAGGTTAAAATTCAACCAAACACTCCCCTAAAAACAACAGTCCCCAAAGAGTAAAGAACATATGGATCTTGGAGATACCATCATGTAACTATTTCTCCCTCATTACAAATAAGAAATTCATTCCCATGTCAAATTATCTAATCAGTGCTCTTCCTTTCTACTTTCTGCAAAAGAGACACGCCTTCCTTTCCATCTTTTTCCCTAAAAGCCCAGAGCTTCGATGCTCCAGACATTTTAGTCTTCCTCTACATTTCAGGACCAGATCAAATCTAGTTGTGAAATAGAAGTATGAGAACAATATAGTCAAAATTGTGTTTTTCTCTTTTCTGATACATCTTCCAAATTCACATAGCTCTTGTCACTTTCCAGACTGTGGTTTTGAAACACCACTCAGAGGAAACTAATATTAAGAACAGGAAAATATAATAGTTCCAACCTGATGAAACTTGGGATTCCAGGTAATGGTACTTGCATTAATGGTGAATTCTTTTCCAACTGGAACATGGGAATCAATTCTTCCTACTTGGACTCTCTGGAAGGTTTCATTAGGGAACGTCACCAAATTGATGAGGTCATAGCCTATTGCTAAGTCTCTATTTTCATCCAGAAATATTTCATCTCCAGCATTATTGTTAAAGCGGACTTGTCTCAAAAAATAATTAAGCTAGATGGAAAAGGGAAAAGTTGATTACCATTCTAAATTGTAGAAAATATCACCTGAAATGTCAGTGATCTGACATTTAAATAGAGATTTCCCACAATACTGCAAATTTGTGCTTTTGAAGAATGCCAAGAATTGAAAAGGTTTATCCAAAGAGACATGAAAGTTTAGCCATATCAGCAATATTTTTCACCTGAGCCTCTCCAGCTCACCATAGATTCATCCCACTTGCTCTAAACCATGTAAGATGACAGAAACAGTGTCCTCATAGTGGAATTAAGCAATTGATTGTTTTAGTTAATTCAATAAGGAAGAGATTCATAATGCATTAAATTATCCACTTTGGCATCAATTTCACTGGCACATCTGCATTCTCAATTTCTAAATCACTTTAAGTATTTCTTTAAAGAAATCTCTCTTTTCTTTGATAATTTATCACCAAAAATGTGGCACTCCCAATTTAGATAGCTCTCAACATTCTTCTACATTTTTTAACTGAAAAGTGCAAAAACTGCATCACCTTATTAGAGGATAATTAATAACCAATTAATAAGGTCACCTTTTTTTCTTTTTCCTTTGTAATTTCCAAAGCTGATTATGCTTACTAGCTTTTATCTGTTGTTCCATCATGTATGCTTTTGTTTTAGTTCTATTTTGATTTTTTTTTTAAATATATTTTGGCATTTTAAATTAGTTGACCAATTTAGTTGTAAGTACCTGCCATGGGTGATCTTTTTGGAGATTCCATTGGCCTTGCTTTCTGCTTCCCCTCCATTTCCATCTCCTGGAAGACAAAGCATGGAGAGAATGTGCTACAGCATAAACAGCATTGTAGATGCTGTAGCTCCAGCCAGACATGCCCATTTCAAAGACAGATCCAGGGAGGCTCTCCAGCTTCTCTTCCCCAGTGCAATTTTCCATTTTCTCAACATACCGTCTGTGAGCATTGAGTGAGCAGAAGAATGTCGATGTCCAGAATTCAGAGAGGAAATAAAATGAAGACTTCAGGGGATTTATTGTCCCAACAAACTCTTGGAATCCTGGCACTACGTTTGTATGGAGTGAGAAGGACAATGTCCCATTGAAGGATTTTTTGCTAAAACCTCCCCCAGGGATCAGAGCAGTGAAATCCCACTCACATGTTGTGATCCACACCTTCTCCAGAGGCTTCTTATAGCCAATTTCCTTTGAATATAAAACCAGTTGTAACCCCTCCAGAGACTGACCATCTCCATATACAAGGAACACATTGATTTCACTCTGGGAGATAACAGATTGAATTGGAATGATTTGTCTCTCCAGTATATTCCTCGATGAAAACGTTGACATTATTGGGATCAACTGTATCCACGCTATGCAAATATTATTTTGCAAGAGCTTGGGCCTCAGAGTTCGAAGAAAGCTTTCACTACTCTCATTATCTGAAACAATGAGACTAATCCAGTTCCATCCAAAATATTTGAGGAGTCCAACAATCCCCACGTACTGAAGAGCTTCATTGGGGACCATACGGTAGAAAGAAGGAAACCCAATTTTGTCTCTCAGCATGGGGTCAAAGGAGCCATAACTAGCCTGGGGAAAATCATAGAACAATTTTAAATCCAAGAAAAGCATTTTATTCTGTATAAAATGTTTCCAAATATCTGCTAATATCACATTACCAATTTACTGTAAATTCTAGAAAACTGTTTTACAATATTCATCAGATAACAGAAGTACTTAAGCTGGGAGTTGTAAAGAAGATATGGAAGAAATTTGACTTCTCAAGTTTACATTGCTACCCTGCAGGAATCAAAGGGTAGTTTCTTAGTGTTTTCTTTCCTTAGTTGGGAATCATCATCGATGTAAAATGACAATTCAAGCAATAGAGAAATGTGTTTTTAATGTGGAGACTTAACAGTCACTCTCCTTCTAGTTCTATACATTTATTTCCAAACACTCACCTGTGGAACCTTGTAAGTACTTAAGATGTTGGCCATGTGAATCGAATTCTCGGAGGTGAGTCCCCCAATGATGGCCATGATTTTCTCTTCAGTGACACAGTGGTAATTGAGTGGATTCCCTCGTCTTAGGAAGAGAAGGTCCAAAGTGGTCCAAGTAGTTCTCCATGAATTGTAAGCATTGTCATAAATCTGGGACCCTAATGTGGTGTTGGGTAAAAGATCAGGATTTGTGTTGATCTCTTGAATGGCAAAAAGAAAAGCAAGGACATGCTGGTAGTTCTTAGAGATCAGACTGCAAAGTGAATGTTGAATAATGTTAAATTTTAACACCTGAGAATCAAATGGCTTGCATCTTAGATCATTGCTTGCCCATAGAAGTAAATTCAGTGTTGTTCCCTATATGATGGGAAACTCTTTCTGAAACAAATGGTCCAGGTATTCCCCTAAGGCAAGATGAATAGGTTTATTCCTTCTGTTGTATCGCTTATGTGCATACTATATATGTATATTAGATTCCTTTCTTAAATTTATATTATTTTCATTTGTCCTTTATTATATGTCTCACTTGTGTAATTCATACAGCTCTTTAAGGTGTCGTAAAGAAGCATCTGCTATTAAATCAGAGATTATGGGGGAGACAGACAGGCAGATAGGATCCAGTCTTCCAGGTATGGAAGGATCTTGTCTGTCTGTCTGTCTGTCTGTCTGTCTCCCCCATAATCTCAGGATCCAGTAATAGACATATTTTGTAAGGGTTCCCAATCAGAATTCTTGATAGGAATTAGGGAGGTAAGAATTCCTATCTCCTATTATTCCACCTAGCCCAAGGTACTATGCCCTACAATGAAAACAGTATCTTAGAATTAATATTGTTTGCTGTAGTGGTTAAGGCTCCAGACTAGAAAGCAGGAGATTGTGAGTTCTAGTCCCACCTTAGGCATGAAAGCTGGCTGGGTGACTTTGGGCCAGTTACTCTCTCTCAGCCCAACCCACCTCACAGGGTTGTGTTGTGGGGCAAGTAGGAGGACGAAGGAGTATTAGGCTTGTTCACCACCTTGAGTTACTTATAAAGTAGTAAAGGCAGGATGAAAATAAATAAATAAATAAAAATAAATTATTTAATATTATTATTATTTCTTCCATATTTGTACCAATGGCTCTAAATTGTACAGGAAGTACTACCATCATGGTTCTTAGCAAATCCATCTTCACACAGAGATCAATAAGCTATCTATGTATTTTCCATCAAAAGTTAAGAACTGAGACCTGGAAAGATTTCCTAAGTCACGTGTAATGCAAGTTTGCCCCAGCTCAATTTCTCCTATAAGAGTACTGGGGATTAGTTGGCATATAAAATATCAGGGAAAAAATGGAGAAGTATGGAAGACAGAAAAAGAGCTCTATCAATATTTGGAAATAGTCATTTATTTCTAAATATTGATAGATATTCAGAGGGGAAATCTGGAGACGGGGGGATTTGCCATAACTGCTGCAGACGCAGACGCAGACACAGCCTTTCAGAGGGCACTAAGTTAGACCACTTCTCTTGCTAACGACTTCAGAGAGTGCTCATTAACTGCTTCACTGAACTTAGACAAGTGGACAAGGTTGGAAAAACCAAGCGAGTGAGTATCTTCAAATCTTAATATAAGAAAATGAACATTTATTTTTATAACCTTTAAGAATGTAAAATACACAGCAAAAAGCAAGGCAAAGTTTTGGCTACAGAAAGTTTTTAAAAGACCAAGGGCTCAGAAAACATTGGAACGTCGAATTTTGAATATTAAGACTTTTTGAAAAATTATTTTTAAAGAATAAATGCATGTTTGTGGGGGGGGGGAAATATCTTGGCATTGAGAAATATCTTTGAGGAACTCCACCGAGGATTGCACTGAGACTTTGAATCAATTATGGCAGCTATAGACAGGCAATCTATCTATTTGGGAACAGTCTGCCTTCAGAACAAGATGTCATAGAACAAGATACACAACAAATTCCACTTGAGAACAATATGAATGAAACTTTCGATAAGAACCTGCCATTGGATGCAAAAAGAAAACTGTATGAGATTTTAAAAATTAAGAAAGAAATAAAAAAGACAATCCATAGGGTAATGGGAATAATTCTTTTTTTGTTGTTGTTGAATTTACAAGAGATTGCTTAAAGTATGGAAGAAATTCATAATAAGCATCAACAACTACTGTTGAGAAAGACTGTTCTATATAAAAAAAGGGAATACAGAGTTGGCTTATTTGACCAGGGTTCAAATGGCACATGTTGTTATTCTGGGTGGCTCTTTTTGGATTTACGGATATTTTGACTGGAAAATGTGATGTGCTGGATATGCTTATTTGGTGGTTACATTTTTTTACATTATAGCTATTTTCTGTATCCTATTGGTTTAGTATCTCAATGCTTAGTATGTAATTCTGTAAAAAAAAATTTAAAGGCGAAACTAGCTCTTTTTGTTAGATTAAATTTTAGTCCTTTTTTCATTAGGATGCTGGGATTACTGTATATTTGTGAATAGTTTAGAGTTTAGATATGAAAAGTTTATTTGGATGCGATAGGTTGTCATTTGGGGTGATTATTTCTGGAATGGTGGGCATTTGGAATGGGTTGTGTATTGGAGTTTGCTACTTTTAAGGAGAAATGGTCTCTTTTTGTTATGTTAGACCTTAGTTTTTGTTTCTTTATGTTAGCATAATATAAACCATTTTATGCCTTCTAAATGGGTTTTGTGATAGCTAAGACTCGAGACGTGGAAAGTTGAGTTTTATATTTGTTAATTAATTTTAATATTTTAGAGCTCTATTTAGACATTGTGCTGACAATTGGATAAGGAGAAGATGTTACTTATTTGTTTTGCTTATTACTAAGAGATGAGTTATGGGATGAAGAAATGTATATTGTTAAGAGGGGTGAAGAGATTATGAAATTGTTTATATTGTCATGATGAGGGTGGGGAGTCGCATTCTTAAAAGAGGGGGATTCTTCGCATTTTTTCTTTCTTTTCTTTCTCCCCCCCCCCTTTTACTTTGTATTATATTTTATTGTTCTGTCCAAAAACCTTAATAAAATTATTGTAAAAAAAGAAGAAGTCATTTATTTGGTGAAAGTGAGAATGATCATCAGGCCCTAACAGAATCTTCCAAGAATGAAATACCACTGAATAAGGTTTTTAATTAAAGAATTTCATGGGGTCAGGTACAACTTAAAAAAAAAACAAAAACAAAGAATTACTTACTAAGCTTCTGTTGCAGAAGAAATTGGATGTTCCACATACTTCTGTTCCCTGAAATTACCAAGTGTCAGGGATACAAATTCTCCAATTATAATTTCAACTGAAGGATTTGATGGATTTGTAGAAAGTTTTCTCCTCTGAGCATCCTTTAGCTCTAAACATTTTCTCAAATAGTCATTGAGCATTACAAGCAGGAAGATTAGAAGAAGAGCTAGGCGCTCTTGAGATAAGCCCCAACCCAATCTTGCTATCATGATAGACAACAACCCTCAGTCTTGGCCCAGAATTCAGGAAACAAAAGGAAAGAATTGTGCTGTTGTCAAATGCCGCTCACAGACAAGGGTGCAAAAGACCTTTGGACAGGGCTTTTATGTACTAAGCACAACTTCTCGGAGTTGAAGTGGCTTGCACTCATTGACTTTCCACCTGCAGCCTATTTCTCAAATTTCTTCCACTAATCACAGTCATTGTAGTAATTGCAGGGTATCAAATCCCTTTTGACAAAGAAAACAATCTCATCATAAACTAAGATTAAGTTGCGATCTGGCTTTTTTCCAAGGCCATTGGGGCTGGCTGAGTGGAGTCCCATGGTGCTTGGTCACCATTTTATTTTGGACATTCATATTTTATTTTGTGTATGTTTTAACATTATATATGGGGGGGGGGGAGTTTTTGGTTGCTTTTTCTTTTTTATTCTATGCCACCCAGACTCACATTGCTTGAGTTGGCTGACCTTATAAATCTACTAAATAAATAAATAAATCAACAAAGAGAAGATGCTGACATGATCCCCAGAGAGGATATAGCCTTCTTGCTTTTGAACAGGAAAACAGATACTGGAAACTGTATTGAGACAAAAAGTCTCTTGGACAATCAAGGGTGCCATATGCTGAATGGAAAGAAAACAGATGATGAAAGTCCAAACTATATAGGAGAACTATATTCTCCTAGTCAATGATCAAAGAATCCGCCAGCAATTAACCAACATTAGTTGACCCTGAAAAGTCAGGCAAGGTGGGACCTGTTAGCACTTTGACAGGAGATCACCAGGATACTCTGGGAAATTTAAAACAAAAGCAAAAACCCACCATCTGCCAACTTCTCATCTTGAGACAGGTGAATGAGGGCCAAAGCCAGCTGTGATTTCTCTCCAATGGGTCTACATAGCAGAGGAACATCCAAGGGTAGATTTCAGGTTCCCAAACAAATGAACATCTGAATGCCTTCCACTGCAATTGATTCTCTCCCAACCTCATTTTGGCATGGAAGTTGCCTGATAGTTCTATGATGCAGGGCTATCAATAGGAAGCCTTTCCCCCTTCCAGTACACACTTAACAATGGACTTATATTTCCTTTTCCTTTCAATGTAAACACAATTGCATTGTGGACCACCACAGCTTCCAAATGTTTTTGAAGGGCAACCACAATGAACAGCCCATTGCAGTAGTCCAACTCATCATGAGCAGTGCCCCCACTCCAGCAATAAGCACAAGTGGCACACCAGATGATTTCATGCAAAGCCCTCCTGGCCACAGATGCCCCCAGCCACTTCCTCTTCCAGAAGGAGTCCTTAGCCATACAGGCAGCAGCCATCTTGTCTCTCTGGAATTTTTGACTTTGGGGGACTAGACTGATTTTAAAAGCAAACCACATGGTCTCCACAGAGAACAAAGTCTCTCAATCCATAACTTTCCTGGAGGTAAGACTGAACTAAATGCCTTCTACAATAGACTCACCAACTGTCAACTTCCCAAAGAATGCTGGACAATTTCCATTGTTCTTAATTTGGTCAATAATTATCATTTTTCTGAGCATATCAGAAAACAATCCAAAAAGTAACTGCTGTATGCCATAAATTACTGAAGCATGCTTAGTTAGTCAGAGCCTTTCCTCAAAGATGTTTGCCTAAAAAATTATGTTTTTAAAAAGATTTTTCAATAGAAATTGAAAGTTTTATTTGCAGAGTTTTGCTTTTCTTTTGAGACTACGGTATCGTCTAGCCCTCTGAAGGGTGGAACATTCTGCTGTGGTGGGTAGGTAGAAAAGACTATTGACTCCCTGGGTCATGGAAAATTAGGAAGTAAGGAGCACAACTCTGAGGAGAAATAACCTGGGAGTTGGCTCCCAGTTTACAAGAAAGAAGAACTCAGAATCCTGAGAGGGCAAAGATTTTTATAGGATTTGGGAATTGTAAGAGTGGGAAATCCTGAGAGTCTGTTTTGCTGGCAAATTTTCGGGAAAGTAGGCAGGCCCCTGTCAATGTACATGGGTCATTTCTATCATTAGCAAAAGCTGTGCTTTAGGATACACCCATAGACCTAGGAAAGTCCACTGTTAAGGAGATGGATGGAGAGAGGGAGAGAGGGAGGGAGGGAGGGAGGGAGGGAGGGAAGGTGGGATGGAGGGAGGGAGGGAGGAGTGGAGGGGTGGAGGGATGGAGGAATGGATGGAGAAGGGAATGTTGTGGTTCCTCACCTTGCTCTGGATTACATCCTTGTTAAAGTTGCCTTCTGGCTGAACTGTGAGCAATAGTGAGGCTTCTATTCTTTAGCTTAATTAGGATTATTGGGCTTTTTGCTTCCGGGGAAGAAATGGCAAACTGAAGATAGCTCTGCTAAAAGCAGAGCCTCAGTAAAATGAAGAGCTGGTGAGTAGGCTGGCTCTTTATAGTTCCTCTCTGGACAAGGAGAGGCCATGAGATCTCCCACAAGTGGTCCAGACAGTTGTTCCTCACAAGGGCACCACAAGTCAGTGGTCTCCAGAAGGTTTAGAGCTCTGGAAGATGAGGAAATCGCCATCTTGCTCTCTCAGAAGTTAGCACTTTTGAAAGGAAACAAAATTCTCATACTTCCTTTTCTAATCATTTATCACTTTCTAATCACTTTTGGAAGTTGCTTTTTAACTAACAAGTTTAACAGTACCAGGTGAGTTTCATTCTAAGGGTCCAGACCGATTTGAAGTAACATTTTGGAATTAATTCTAAGAATCCTTCCCATGGAAAAATGTCTTTGTTTTGAATTCTCTTTTTAAAAAAGGATAGGGTGAAACTTTGAAAGTTGGACACTAGAGGGAACCACGATGAACTAAAAATTACAATTAAAGTAGAAGAACACTTAAATTTGACTTATGAATACAGAATGAAGCAAAATATTTTAACACTGGGCAAACTGAAGGATATTCTTGAACAATGGACTCAGAAGTTAATTTTAAGAGTGTCTGCCTCAGTAGATACACTGTGTTTCAAAGATGTTATGAAGGAGGAGACAAGACTGAGACTGAAATGAAAGTAGATTTAAAAATGACAGGCTACAAGAATGATATGGAAAGAGACGGTACATTGGATATACAAGTGAAACTGTTGGTTGTCTTAAAAATTAAAAGGGATATACAAATAACAAACCAAAAGAGTGACTTGGATAATTTCCCTATATTGGATTTATGAAAGAGACCTGCTGAAGTTTTAAAGGATTTTGTGAGAAGAGACAAAAAATGAAAAGAAATCAAGTTCTATGACATTATTTGAAGGGATTAAAGATCAAGAATGTTAAAAGCAAAAGGAAGGAATATAAAGTTGGTTTATTTGATCAAGGTTAAAATAGATATGTTGTTATCTCTGGTAACCCTTAATGGACTTTTGCTAACTAGGCCTGAACGAGGAGGTTTTAAGGATTTGTTTATAGACGAGAGATGAGATATGAGAAGAAGAAATCATCTGTTGTATTTTAGGAGAGGGTGATAAGTTACTAAAATTGTTTATACCTCTGATGAAAGGGAAAGTCATTTCTTTATTTCTTTTCTTTTTCATTACTATATTCTTATTTTTTCTTTCTTTTCTATTTTCTTTCTATTATTTTTCTTTCTTCTTTTCCGCACTTTCTACTGTTTCTTTTTATTCTCTTATTTGTTTTAGTTTGTATTAGTTTTATTTTTTAATTACAATGTTTCATAACATTATTATTTTTTTAAAATCCCATTTTTTTAAAAGTCATCGGAGAACAATCCAAAAAATAAGATCAATGACTTGTAATTTAGCAAGGGTCATATTTGGTGGATTGATATCTCCCTTTCTGGAACTTCATGAAAAGAAGGTCAATTTTTAAATGATATTTAGTGGAACATTAAGAGAGTTTTATTGTCAGCTTTTTGCTTATGATTAATATTTAATTTTTTTGTGCCTAGGGCAGGTCATGCCTGAAATGTTGATGTTCTGACTAGATGGAAAAGGTCATTCTTTATGTAACAGGACAGTTAATCATTTATGATGAACAATGAAAACAAATTGCATTTATTGGAAAAATGAGCTACCTTCGGTCAAAATCAGTTTTCTCCAATCTGCATTCCTCCCACTACATTAGCATTTCAGATTCCCAGCTAGAATATCAGTGCGCAATTTCAGATATGAAAAATACGTAATTCAAAGGAAATCAGTAAAAATGGACCTAATTTCTATTTAATTTTTGTTATTGACAGTATCCCTGAAATAATAACAGAAATTATAAAACACCATACCAAACAATTCAAACTTAAACTTAAGGGTCATCTTGAAAGTCTGAGGGCTGAAAATTACCAAATCAGTTTTGGAAAAAGGTCCTAGAATGGTTGTATGATTCACTAAGATGATGTAATCTCACACCAAAATGCACTTGACACTAAATTAACGTTATGCTGTTGATGTCTTATCCGGTGGCTGGAGTCTGTGGGGATCTGGATGAGGAACCATAGGCTTCAACTGAACCCTGATAAGACTGAGTGGCTCTGGGTTTGGTGCCTTCTCATTCTGGGACTATACCATCCTTGGTACTGAATGGGGTTGCACTGCCCCAGACAGACCGGTGTGCAACTTTGGCATCCCCCTGGGCTTGCAATTCCTGCTCAAAGAGCAGGTGGCAGTCATGACTAGGGGGGCCTTTGCACAGCTTCGAGTTGTGCATCAGTTGCACCTGTTCTTGGATCAGGAATCTCTGTTCATGGTCACTCATGCCCCGGTCACCTCTTTGGTAGACTACTGTAATATGCTGTACATGGTGCTGCCCTTGAAGAGTATCCAGAAGCTTCAGCTGGTACAAAACACAGTGGCATGGGCAGTTTTATGTGTGCCCCTAGAATGGCACACATTACACCTCTGCTCCATAAGCTGCATTGGCTTCCAGTTTGTTTCCGAGTCCAATTCAAGGTGTTGGTTTTAATCTTTAAAGCCTTTCATGGCATGGGGCCGGGTTATTTGAGGGATTGCCTCTTCCCAATTACTTCTGCCCATCCCATCAGGTCCAGCAGAAAAGGCATGCTCCAGGTCGTGTCTGCTAGGAACTACATTTGGCAGGACTCAGGAGATAGGCCTTTTCTGCCCTGGTCCCCACCCTGTGCAACATCATCCCCCCACCAAATGAGACTGGCCCCCACTTTGATGTCCTTCTGAAAGACACGTAACACTTGGTTATGTCAACAGGCTTGGGGGTCTCATGGAAACGGGCATTTAATGAGATGGCTACATCTGTGAGATGGGTGGCATACAAATATGATAAATAAACAAACAAACAAAGACAAAGGGAAGGAGACGATGAGCCTAGGATGCAGCAGGGAACAGTGCGAGAGGACAGGGCCTGCCAAGAGATGGGGTGACATAAAGAAAGGACGGTGATCAAAAGTACAAGAAAGCAGTAGAGACCCATGTAAAGGTAACAGAAGTTGATTAGAGAGGAAGGTTGAGACACTGAGAAAAGCAGAAAAATATCACTGGCTATCTTCCTTTGTTGTTTACTTAATAAACATTCTCTGCATATACTTGGGCGTTCCAAAGTTTAGGATCAGTGGTAGCAATTTTCATTTTTTTTTTCTGTTTTTCCAAAAATCTTCCAATATTGTCATAAACAAAGAATAATTTTTTTTCATCAAAGTGTGAGCCAAGAGTTGTAGGGAGAGTGGAGAATAATCAACAGGAAAAAATGCGTATGCAAGTAAACGGCCTAGGTTAGGGCAAGCAAAACATCCCCCTCCCTGCTTTGAATTTCTAACATTCTATTCTTTATTTAATGAATGTTTTTAGATTCCCAGAGTTCTCTGAGATCCCTTAGCTAACTACATAAACTGAACTTGAGATATTATGCTATAAAGAAAAATAAACCCGCTAGCCTGGGGATCAAATATTTCATACAGACTGGTTGCAACCAAAATGTTTGATTCCGTACATTAGTTCCAGTGAAATGATACATCTAGGATTTAATTCCAACACTCTACAACTGACCGCTATCCAAGATAATGTGAAGGAAGAACTGATCACATATTGGGATTCTGTTAAGTAGCAATATTGTTAAAACAGACTGTCTTCAGGAGTGGGCCATTAACAGCCACAGCATTTATTTATGCAGCTACAAGCGAGTTCTTCACACGGGAGTAGAGAATATACAATTACTTGCTAACATTCTCAATAATATGGGGTTAAAGAGACCTTTTCAATACAAGGAAGATAGAGATTTCTTTCTCATGGATTGTGATCCGGCAGTTAGGTTTGCACTTTGTTTCTTCTTCTACAACTAAGATCAAACATTTATTAATGTCAAAACTCATGAATTATTTGTAATGAGATAGTTAGAGAGATAGAAAGCTACAGAGATGAATGAATCATTAAGATTTTTTTACTTAGCAAAAAGCCACAATTAGCATTCAACCATTCTGAGCCAATCTGAATCTTTCCGAGACAGTCCTTTTCAGCCACATTGGCAACCTTATTTCTCTATTTTACATCTATCACATGCTACTCCTAGCTCCTTCTCATGCAGTATCAATCATACCTTTTCCTTACCATTTGCTCCTTCTTATTTAATTCAGGATGCATTATAATAATGTAGCATTTGGGAAGGAAAATACAACCCAATAAACCCAAAGCAGAGGCTAATATGGAGAAGATCTCCACGGCTACCATGAATTTCCCCTTTGTGCTCAGGTAGGTGGGGATGAAGGACAACCAAACACTGCAAAACACCAACATGCTGAAAGTGATGAACTTGGCTTCATTGAAAGTGTCAGGCAGTTTCCTGGCAAAGAAAGCCATCGTGAAGCTGACGATGGCTAAAAGACCCATGTAGCCCAGCACAACATAGAACATGATCTCTGAGCCTTCATGGCACTGCACTATGATCTCACCCACTTGGGAATGCTTCTCTAATTCTGGAAAGGGGGGCTGGGTCGCCAGCCAAACAGCACAGATGCAAATCTGAATCAAAGAACAAACCACAATGACCAAGTCTGCTAGCCTCTTTCCCACCCATTTCCTCATCTTATTCCCTGGTTTCGTAGCCACAAAAGCCAGAACCACAGTGATTGTTTTGGCCAGTACGCAGGAAACAGCAGTGGAGAAGGTGATGCCAAACACAGCCTGCCTTAAAAGGCAGGTTACCTTCCTAGGTCTTCCTATGAAGAAGAAAGGGCAGAGAAAACATAGGAGCAGAGAGGAGAGCAGGATACACGTGATGCTCCAGTTGTTGGCTTTAACAATGGGAGTGTTTGAGTGTAACCTGAAGATCCCCATCACAATGACTGTGGCCATAGAAAGGAAAAGAGCCAAAACTGTCAAAGCTGCTCCCAGGCCATCTTCATAGGACAGGTAAGTCATTACTTTGGGAATGCATTCATGCTGATTCGTGCTCGGATACTGATCTTCTGGGCACAGCTCACATTCAGCTGCATCTGAAGATCACAAGCAAAGATTCAGTAATCAGATAAAACTTGCAGAAATATTATCCACACCTTGTTATCTTTATACATTACCTGATGGAGAAAAACAAGTTTGGAAGTCTACAAAAGTCATTTAAAAACCACAAAACAATATGAGGATAACCTTTTACTACACTATTCAAGAAAATAGATGGTAATAAAGTAACTAAATGTAGGTAAGGGAGAAAAATACTCCACTAGAACAAAACTCAAAATATCTGCACGTTCTCCTACGTAAGTAGCTCTGAGTCCTTCACTTACCCATTTGTGTTGAGATCCTCCCTGAAGGGCACTGAATACAATCATAGCAACAGATCTGTTTCCCCTGCTGAATAAGCATGCTCTGTCCAGGATGGCAGCTCTCAACACAGGTCGAATTTGGCACCATCTGTTAATATTCTCCAAAAATAAAAGAGTATTTAGAATGAGAATTAGAGGAATTTTCTCCTCTCCGTGCTAAATCTGAAGTACATATGTTTGGAGCAGATAGATCTTGGAAATTATGTCAGTAGAAAATACCTGAGGAAGGCATCCAGGCATTAATGTCTTTCAAAGATTCATGACACCACAATCCTCTGATGACCATAATTCTTCAGCAAATATTTACTGCCAACGTGAGCAGAGGTTAGATGACTGAAGAAGCAGCATTGTAGGAAGAGAGCCATCAGTTGCATTGGTTGATGTAGGATTTATATTAGGGTAAGGAAAGCGGAAGGGATGGGAAGTTTGGTTATGAAGATGGAGGCTGCACATGACACAGATTGTAAGTTCCTTATCAATGAACAATTGTAATGTGTAACAATCTATTATGTTTGTTGATACCTTCTGACATGGGCTGAAACCTTTTAATGTATGTGAGGTCACCAAATCTCTCATTCAATAGTGGTCTTAAAACTCAGTTTTCCCAAAAAAATCACTTTGAAGTCTGCCATAGAGTGCCCTGGGAGGTGGAATTGCTCTGTCATTACTTTGCTCTCCTTTTGAGACATTAATGTTTTTCTACAAAATGAGTCCCAATTGTCCTATTGGGGCACGGCTGGCAGATTAAGGCATTCATCGTATTAGAGGAAGAGTATGTGAAGGTGCCTCTAAACTTGTGTGTCCACTAGTTGGGCCTGTAACTGTTGGTGTGGATTGTAGAGGGATAAAGCCTGGGTTTGTTGCAGGGCCTGGTTCTCATGTCAGAAAAAGCCCTACCAGACTCCTTCGGAAGGAGCAGCCATGGATAGATTTTCTTTTTTAACAGTTCCTTCCCAACTTTTTCAAACTTTCTTGGATTGTTTAACTAGTAGTTTTTTCAATGAGTGAAACGTTACACTAACAGGCTTAAACCACTCATTTCAATTACAAATGGTTAAGCTTCACAGATTTCTCCTCTCTTAGGTTAAAATTCAACCAAACACTCCCCTAAAAACAACAGTCCCCAAAGAGTAAAGAACATATGGATCTTGGAGATACCATCATGTAACTATTTCTCCCTCATTACAAATAAGAAATTCATTCCCATGTCAAATTATCTAATCAGTGCTCTTCCTTTCTACTTTCTGCAAAAGAGACACGCCTTCCTTTCCATCTTTTTCCCTAAAAGCCCAGAGCTTCGATGCTCCAGACATTTTAGTCTTCCTCTACATTTCAGGACCAGATCAAATCTAGTTGTGAAATAGAAGTATGAGAACAATATAGTCAAAATTGTGTTTTTCTCTTTTCTGATACATCTTCCAAATTCACATAGCTCTTGTCACTTTCCAGACTGTGGTTTTGAAACACCACTCAGAGGAAACTAATATTAAGAACAGGAAAATATAATAGTTCCAACCTGATGAAACTTGGGATTCCAGGTAATGGTACTTGCATTAATGGTGAATTCTTTTCCAACTGGAACATGGGAATCAATTCTTCCTACTTGGACTCTCTGGAAGGTTTCATTAGGGAACGTCACCAAATTGATGAGGTCATAGCCTATTGCTAAGTCTCTATTTTCATCCAGAAATATTTCATCTCCAGCATTATTGTTAAAGCGGACTTGTCTCAAAAAATAATTAAGCTAGATGGAAAAGGGAAAAGTTGATTACCATTCTAAATTGTAGAAAATATCACCTGAAATGTCAGTGATCTGACATTTAAATAGAGATTTCCCACAATACTGCAAATTTGTGCTTTTGAAGAATGCCAAGAATTGAAAAGGTTTATCCAAAGAGACATGAAAGTTTAGCCATATCAGCAATATTTTTCACCTGAGCCTCTCCAGCTCACCATAGATTCATCCCACTTGCTCTAAACCATGTAAGATGACAGAAACAGTGTCCTCATAGTGGAATTAAGCAATTGATTGTTTTAGTTAATTCAATAAGGAAGAGATTCATAATGCATTAAATTATCCACTTTGGCATCAATTTCACTGGCACATCTGCATTCTCAATTTC
Source organism: Python bivittatus (assembly GCF_059951505.1). NCBI lineage: Eukaryota > Metazoa > Chordata > Lepidosauria > Squamata > Pythonidae > Python > Python bivittatus. The sequence continues at coordinate 437,210 of NW_028277063.1, forward strand.
TAAATCACTTTAAGTATTTCTTTAAAGAAATCTCTCTTTTCTTTGATAATTTATCACCAAAAATGTGGCACTCCCAATTTAGATAGCTCTCAACATTCTTCTACATTTTTTAACTGAAAAGTGCAAAAACTGCATCACCTTATTAGAGGATAATTAATAACCAATTAATAAGGTCACCTTTTTTTCTTTTTCCTTTGTAATTTCCAAAGCTGATTATGCTTACTAGCTTTTATCTGTAGTTCCATCATGTATGCTTTTGTTTTAGTTCTATTTTGATTTTTTTTAAATATATTTTGGCATTTTAAATTAGTTGACCAATTTAGTTGTAAGTACCTGCCATGGGTGATCTTTTTGGAGATTCCATTGGCCTTGCTTTCTGCTTCCCCTCCATTTCCATCTCCTGGAAGACAAAGCATGGAGAGAATGTGCTACAGCATAAACAGCATTGTAGATGCTGTAGCTCCAGCCAGACATGCCCATTTCAAAGACAGATCCAGGGAGGCTCTCCAGCTTCTCTTCCCCAGTGCAATTTTCCATTTTCTCAACATACCGTCTGTGAGCATTGAGTGAGCAGAAGAATGTCGATGTCCAGAATTCAGAGAGGAAATAAAATGAAGACTTCAGGGGATTTATTGTCCCAACAAACTCTTGGAATCCTGGCACTACGTTTGTATGGAGTGAGAAGGACAATGTCCCATTGAAGGAAATTTTGCTAAATCTTCTCGCAGGGTTCTGAGCAGTGAAATCCCACTCACATGTTGTGATCCACACCTTCTCAAGAGGCTTCTTATAGCCAATTTCCTTTGAGTATAAAACCATTTGTAACCCCTCCAGAGACTGACCATCTCCATATACAAGGAACACATTGATTTCACTCTGGGAGATAACAGATTGAATTGGAATGATTTGTCTCTCCAGTATCTCCCTCGATAGAAATAGCGACATTATTGGGATTAACTGTATCCAAGCTATGCAAATATTATTTTGCAAGAGCTTGGGCCTCAGAGTTCGAAGAAAGTTTTCACCACTCTCATTATCTGAAACAATGAGACTAATCCAGTTCCATCCAAAATATTTGAGGAGTCCAACAATCCCCACGTACTGAAGAGCTTCATTGGGGATCATGCGGTAGAAAGAAGGAAACCCAATTTTGTCTCTCAACATGGGGTCAAAGGAGCCATAACTAGCCTGGGGGGTGGGGGATTTAATTCAAAGAAAAACATTCATTTTTGAATAAACTGTTTCTAAAGAACCTGCTAATATTACATTACAAATTTACTGAATATTCTAGAAAACCCATTTCAGTATATTCTTTTGGTGGAAGGATAGACCCGGCTACATTGTTCATGGGTGCTTGTTTGGAAGACTTGAAGTACCAGGTTAGGGAGATTTCATATCTATTTAGGCACTAAGAGTCAACACTGACTTGAATGCATTTAATCAGTCAATCAAGCAATTAATCAATCAGAGTATTTAAGTTGGGAGTTGAAAAGAAGGTATGAAAGAAATTTGACTTCTCACGTTTACACTGCTACCCTGCACCAATCAAAGGGTAGTTTCTTAGTGTTTTCTTTCCTTAGTTGGGAATCATCATAGATGTAAAATGACAATTCAAGCAATAAAGAAATGTGTTTTTACGTGGAGACTTCAAGAACAATCTTTCTAGTTCTATATATCTATTTTGAAACACTTACCTGTGGAACTTTGTAAGTACTTAAGATGTTGGCCATGTGAATTGAATTCTGAGAGGTGAGTCCACCAATGATGGCCATGATTTTCTCTTCGGTGACACAGTGGTAATTGAGTGGGTTCCCTCGTCGGAGGAAGAGAAGGTCCAAAGTGGTCCATGTAGTTCTCCATGAATTGTACACATTGTCATAAATCTGGGATCCTAATGTGGTGTTGGGTAAGAGATCAGGATTCTTGTTGATCTCTTGAATGGTGAAAAGAAAAGCAAGGACATGCTGGTAGTTTTTAGGGATTAGGCTGCAAAAAAAAAGAAGAAAGAAATCTGTAATCTTAAATCTTATCTGAAGATCAGATGGCTTACAGCTGAGATCATCATTTGTCTTTCTACACTAAATGCATGTTTTCTATATGATCAGGAAATCTTTTTCTACTAATGACCCAGTTATTCTCTAAAGGCAAAATGAATAAATGGTTATTCTTTCTTAATTCTCCTCATCCTCTCAGTGTGTTCATTTGTGTGTGATATATGTTGTATTTTAAAAATTCATTGTTTCCCATTCTTTTCAGTCTGGAGCTCCTGTTTCAACACAGTAGCTGGTCCTGATCCACTGCAGGGAGGGGTCCTCAGAGTTAGCAGTCAACTTCTCCACTGGAGAAGGAACACTCTCCTTGAAGGAACAGACGTTTGAAAAACACAGACATATTCAAACAAGCCACTTCTCTTACCTCCCTCAGTAAAAATGCTCACAGCCATCCCTCTAACATTCATCTTTGCAAGCTCTCTGCTTTTTGAGCTGCTCAATATCCTGGCCCATCTGGACCAAGTCTGCTTTTCTTTCTCTCAGCCTCTGGAAGCCATAATCTTCCCCCAGCCAAACTCACTCACTGCTCTTCCCTGGGGAAATTTTCTCAGTTTCTTTATCCACCTTGACCAAGTATGTTAAGCAACGCAAACCCCTTGCACCCACCAGACTGCCCACTCATCCTGTAGTGGCGAGGAAGGAAATGCCAACCTGGCAGAGTCACAGTGCTGCAGGAAAAAAAGCTTCATGCTTCTCCCCTGTACCTCTGACTCACATGTAATCTTCTGGCCTTTCCTTACAGGATCTGCACAGTCCACCAGCAGCCCCTTCTCCCTTCCCTCATCTCAACTATCTTGATTTCTCTGAGCACCCACAGATTCCCTTCTACCTTTCTGACTCCCTTTAGTGACAGATCTATGCAACCAAATCTGTAGCACTGAAGGCAACTCCTTTACTTTTCTCCACAAAGTTTTCATCAAACATCCTTCCCATTTGTACTAGATGTATCTAGTACTAGATGTATCTCTATGGTGACTTTCTGGGCTGCCTGCATGTTACATGCACATCTGTAAGGTGTTTTAACAAAGGAATATGCACCGAAATGAGAGAAGAACTGGAATGGATCCAAAGTACCATGTATGAATCTGTTACTTAACTTTGACTCTTGACTTTAGAAAACAGAAGAGCTTTCCTTTTCACCCATCAAAGTTATTCAGCTTTCTTTCCTATGTATAAAAACGAATAGCTGCTCTTTTAGAAATATTCCCAATACCAGCCTATCATTCTGTCCATACCCTTTGAAAGGGGTCTTGAAAAATGTGATGCCCTTCGACAGTTCTGTCATAATATTCTTAAACCTGGTGCTCTCAGGTTGTACCAGGGGTACAATCTGAGGCCAGCCTATCCCATGGACCAATAGAATTTCAAGCAAAAATTGTACATTTCAGTGAGAAAATGATAAGTAATCCTCAGTGAATATAATGCCTCAAGATAACTTTTTTATTATCATTCCTTTCACATTGGGTGTCTGTTTCTAAATCTTACAAGACAGACACTCGCGTTCATTAGCAAATTCATCTTCACCTAACAGGTTAAGCTGCCGGTAGCATCAAAACATTTCCCCCCAAAAAATCATAAACTGAGACCTAAAGAGAGTTCTTAATAGCCAGATGTGAAACAAGTTTGCTCTTGGCTGAATTGGTGGTGCTGGAGTGGTGAGGAAATAGTTGAGATATAAATACTCAAAAACTGGACAAGCGTGGAAGAGAGAGGAAAGAGAGATGCCTGTTTTTAAATACAGTGATTTATTTTGTGAAATTAAAAATCAAGGGGCACACCTAATACATTATTTTCAAGGAACAAAGAACTACTGCATAGACGTTTTAGTGGAAGATAATCATCAGGACAAGTCCGGCATTCAAAAATAAATCAATGAAGAATTACTTACTAAGCAGCTTCAGTAAAAGAATGTGGATTTTCCACAAAGCGCTGCAGCTTGAAATTACCAAGAATCAGGGATACAAATTCACCAATTATAATTTCATCAGAAGGAACGGATGGATTGGAAGAAGTTTGCCTCCTCCAAGGATCGTTCAGGTTCAGACATTTGCTGGAAGAATCACTCAGTCCTCCTATGAGCACAATTAGATGAAGAGATAAGCCCCAACCCAACCTAGTCATGCTGATAGTCAGTCCCCACCTGGAACATTTGTCTTGGCAGAAGCTTTCGGGAAAAGAAGGGGAGAACTGTGGTGCCATCAAATCAGCTCATGGGTGGGGTGGGAGAAGATCTTTGAACAAGGTTTTTATAGACTCACCACAATTTACTAGAGTTGAAGTGGGCCTGGGGAGACCATTATTTTATACCTAACAGCTAGTTCTGAAATTTGTTCCACTAAATACCATAATTGTAGTAATGATAGGGCACAGAATCAGTTTTGATAAAGAAAACAATCTCAGCATAAGCCAGTAGGAGATGCTGACGGTAACCCCACAGAGGAGATAGATAGAAATTTATAATTTAATATAATTTAGAGGCCTCCCACGTCCAAATGGTTTTGGGAAGTTTATGCTTAAAAAAAAAGTGGGAACAAAAAAAAAATAAAGAGAGAAATCATTAGCATCCAGAAGGCAAGCTCTCTAGAACAAACAAAACACCCCACAGAAGCTCAACCACTATCTTGCCCCGAGGCCTGGGAGGATAGCGAAATCTTTAGTGATTTTATGAATGGCATCAGGATGGGAGTCATAGAGATCTCTGGTAGGGTTCTATTCCACAGCATAGGCACCACAGCAGATAAGTCCTGATAAGCCATACTGTTTAATGGAAGGGGCCCAAAGTGCACCCACATTGTCCAACTCTGTGAAGATCTCCTTGCAGTCCCTCAAATAGCCAGGACACATACTGTGAAGGGCTTTATTGGTGATACTCAGCACCTCAAATTGTACCTGGAAGCCAATTGATGGCCAGCTGACTGAGGTAGGAGGCTATCAAAGGTGCCACCCCCATGGGTGAATTATGATATTAAGGAATAGAAGATCTTTTCCCAGAGGAAGAGAATTGTATTTTAACCAGAGTGACTCCTGGAGCCATATCATGGGAAAAGGCCACCCACAAAGAGGGGTCCAGGTCAGAAAGATTACCAGTTGGTTCCCTGGATGATCTTTTATACACACACATCCCTCCTTAGCAAAGACCAGTAAAATTTCCAGGAAAGATTTTTCCGACCCATCCAAATAAATCCCTTGGTGGTACAATATGTTTTGACATCCAATTTACACAATAAACACCTTCCTGACAAATTTACAGTAGTATGATCACTAAGTAAAAAAAGTATGCTGTCTTCATTGTACTCTAATTGGGCCAGAGAACAAGTAAGAAATAAGAAGAAAACTGTAGAACAGAAAAAGGTTGTAGCAGTATCAATTAATAAAGGAGTTTCCTGGCCAGGAACAGACAAATCACACAAAGAGATGTGGCTGGTTAACAGACACCAAAGCACACTCATGGCTAGTAGAACTGGGGCTTCAGCTAACCTAACAAAACAGAGTTGATGCAAAGTGATCTTATACAGTCCCTAGCACTGGAGGCAGAGTGTTCAGTTGTGCTTGTGTTGGCACAGATGGTGCAAAAGTGAAGGCTTGCGGATCAATATGTAGGTCCTCGTAAATGCCATTTATGCTACGGCATTGGTTTCTCCTGTGTCCCGGCTTTTTACATTAAAAACATGACATCTCAGGGTTCTCTCCCTCAGCTTAACCTACGACACTGGATGACCCTTTGGTTGAAGTTGTTGGATTTGCAGGGCAACACAACAATTATGGCTGGTCCAAGCCTTAAGATTCATGCCTTCCCAAAACAAAAGCACCTCTGTGTCTAAATGACTTCATGATTTACAGCTAGTACACTATTGTTTTACCGCTCGCTGCCAGGCAGTTATAATAAATTAGAACCCCAAGATTCTCATAACTGAACATGGATCTTCTATTGTTATTTCCTGCCTTCTCAGTTCTTCTCCTAGTAATGTAATAATTCAGGCTGAGTGGGATACAGGCTGATTATATTCTATCTCCTTTATTCAGAGGATCAGTTACTTATGAAGAATTAAAACATTAAGAATAACATTGTATGAAGAGTTAGTATAGTATAGATGCAGCATTAAAACTTCTTCTTTATGTTTTATTGCAAATGGCTTCCTGATTAGTTACAAGAGCTACCGGAGTCTCTTTCCTTCTGGTTTAACATAGATATTGGCTACCTTCATTTCCTTTCTCTCCTTTATATATCATCCAACTTCCACTTGCTTGTCAGGTTTCATCCAGACCATCTATTATTACAGATACTAGAAAATCCAAAATGAAGCAGAAAACTGGCAGCTGCCAATTATGAATCTCAATCCATATATATAGCAGTCTCACAGTTGAGATCTTATGTCTCAACATCCCAATGGACTGACAGTGGGTGGACCAGCTGACATCCATGGATTTTTATTGCAGTGGATATCTAGGTCTCAGCCTCCTGGCATCTCACCTTCGTCCTTCTAGCCCTCACACTGCTGTCTTCTCTCTTTCACCCTCTTTTTCCCCTAATTTCCTGAGCCGTCTGGTAGCCTCCCTTCTAAGGGAATGACCAGTGAATCCTTTACTTGCGTTCTACCAGAATAATCAACTTAGCTTTCCTGTCAGGGCTCTCCCCTTGTTTTGAATAAATCTATCTCCAACTCTGAGTTATTCCAGAGTTAAGCATAACATCTCCCACTGGAATCTACTAGAATTCATTCTGCTGCACAGATATGTGCACTAGAACTCCAACCTCATGAAGAGATGAAACCAACTGATATAATTGGAAGATTACCTAAGGAAGACTGGTTTCCTTACTGCTGATTTCTTAAAAGCAGCTTTTATCTCTTTATTCCACAAACTGTAAATGATGGGGTTTAAGGTTGGAGTCACTGCTATGTAGAGGAGGCTGAACATCCTGTTACTGTCCACAGAATATGCTGAGTTGGGCTGAATGTAGGTAACAATGATGGTTTCATAGTAAAGGAAGACAACAATGAAATGTGAGGAACAAGTAGAAAATGCTTTGCGCCTATTATTAGCCACCAGCATCATGAGAATAGTGGAGATTATGAGGATATTGGAAAAGAGGAAGAGCAAAGTGGTACCAGGACAATTACCACAGTTATTGTGGCAATGGCCACTTCATTTTTAAAAGTATTAGTGGAAGCCAGTCTCAGAACAAGCATCAGATCACAGAAGAAATGGCTAATTTGATTCAACCTACAGAAGGGAAGGGTGAAGTTTGAAATAGATTGACCCAAACTCAGGGAAATACCAATGACCCATGAGGCAGCAGTGAGCTTAACACATTCCCTGTAGTTCATGATTCATGGTATTTCAAGGTTTTGTAAATGGCAGCATAGCAGTCATACACCATAGGCAAAGAAGACAACACTACCAGAATTCTACCAGAGTAATGAACTTAGGTTTCCTTTCAGAGCTCCCCCCTTGTTTTGAATAAGTCTATCACACCTCTGGATCATTCTGGAGTAAAGGGCTAATATCTGCCACTGGTATCTCCTGGAGTCCACTCTACCCCATAAATATGTGCATGAGAACTGCATTCTGTTGAAGAGATCTAACTTATTGATATACTTGGATTATTTCATAAATAAAACCGTGCTATAGATTTCTTGAAAGCAGCTTTTATCTCTTTATTCCTCAAGCTGTAAATGATGGGGTTCAGGCTTGAGGTCACTACTGTGTAGAGCAGGGCAAGGAATCTGTTATTGTCCATGGAATATGCGGAGTTGGGACGAATGTAGGCAAAACTGCCAGTTCCATAGAAAATGAAGACAACAGTGAGATGTGAGGAACAAGTGGAAAATGCTTTGCGCCTGTTCTTGGCCACCGGCATCATGAGAATAGTGGAGATGATGAGGATGTAGGAAAAAAGGATGAGCAAAAAGTTTACCAGGATAATTAGAACTGCTAGTGTGGCAATGGCCACTTCATTTTTGTAGGTATTGGTGGAAGCCAGTCTCAGAACAGGCAAAACATCACAGAAGAAATGGTTGATTCTATTTGACCCACAGAAGGGAAGAGTTAAGATTGAAATAGATTGCCCCAAACCTATGAAAACACCAATGGCCCATGAGGCACCAGCAAGGTTAGCACATTCCCTGAAGTTCATGATATATGGATATTGCAAGGGTTTGCAAATGGCAACATAGCGGTCATACGCCATGACACAAAGAAGACAACACTCAGTGGCACCAAAGAAAATGAAGAAGCACATTTGACATCCACAGCCCCAAAAGGATATAGCCTGTTTGTCTGATAATAAATTCATTAGCGTCTTTGGGCTGATGGTGGAGGTGTAGCCAATTTCCAAAAATGACAAGTTCCAGAGGAAGAAGTACATTGGGGTATGAAGGGTAGGATTGAGAACAGTGAGGATCAAAATCAGGCTGTTGCCCATCAAGGTCATGAGGTAGAATATTAGAACCAGGCAAAACAGAAGTTCTCGCATGGTCTGGAAATCTGAGAAGCCTACCAGGACAATCTCTGTCAAGCAGGTCCGGTTGTCTTTTTTCATGGTATCATCCAGACAGGACCTTGGGAACACAACAGGAGTATGAAATAAGAAATGAAATAACTTTCTTTAACAAGTATAAAAATTAAATCAAGTTCTTACACTAGAGACCTACAGTATATCCTGGTTCCTTATGTTTACTCAGAAGTAGTAAATTAGATCAAGTAATTAGTTGGTTCAAGTGATAAGCTGGATATAGGAAAGGGAGACTGCAATTTTCATTCAGTGTTGTCTGCATTATCTTAGTAAATCATGCAGCCACTTTAGGATACTTTCTCAGAATTCATTTTTCGGCATTTTCAATCCCCTAACTTTAAATATGGCCCTCTTGAGTTTAAGCCACATGCTTGCTTGGATGTGCCACCCTCTGATAATTTCCATGTTCATTATTTCAGGGATTCTGTGCATAATAGGAAGTCCATAAGAGTAAAGTCCATTTTTAACTGATTGTCTCGGAACTATGTGTTCTTTTCATATCTGAACTATAAAACAAGTAAACTGGCTGGGAAGCTAAAATTTAACAGACTGTTTAATATTATGGATGCATCTAATAACAACAAAAAGGAAAAGAAAGAAAGATACTATAAGAAGTTAACTAAGAAATCAAAGAGGGCTTCAAACTTGGATCATAAAAATTACAGTATAAGCTCTAATTTAATGACAATTGAACCTGGTGAGAAGAAGAGAAAATCAATTACTTGTCAAACTCAACTGTTGATGCAAAACAATCTTTATGCCCTTTAGTGCCAGAAAATCCAACTACGGTTAACCCCACATACAGTAAATGTAAGAATGTCATTACTAAGTTGTTTAATATACCCTGGAATCCTAAACCTGTGCCTAATAAATTGGCCTTCATAAATTACCCAAAACCTAAAAGAATGTTATCTCAGTTGGAATGGAAATTGCATTTTGTTCAATGGATCCAACATTTAATTCCATCAATCACTATAAATATGATTAGTAAGGATGAGTACCTAATTTTTAACTATGTTAAAGCAAGAGCAATTGTTATGTTCAAACCAACAGAAACAGCAGATATATGCGATCTCAAGGATTCTATTTATAAAGAATCTATCATAGTATCTCATTTTTACAAAATACAGCCAATTGTACATCAACTCTGCAAACTTAAAGACCAGCTAGTCAAACCATCAGGGAAAATAATTAACCAAGTAAATCAAGCAACAAAATGTAATAATGTAATGTTTACCCCTGACATGGAAGCAAATGGCACAAGAGAAACAAAGAGACTGCAGAATAAATCTAATATTCAGTCGGTTTCAAATTGGCAACAATTGAGATAGTTGGAGGCCAATAAATTAGGTGGTAACCCAAACAATCCAGTGGTCTTTACAAGGGACCCCAAGTCTCACCAGCAAGTAATTCTAGAAGCAGGGATCTGTGTGCTATTTTTGATAAGGAAGGATTACTACATCGCATTGATGTTGAAGATTGACTACTTTCAGAATATAAACACTCCATTCTGAAAATAATTTCCTGGAATATTGCTGGCTGGTTTAATAAGCGTAATGATATTTCTTTTGCTCAATATTTAAATAATTTTGATATTATTCTATTACAGGAAACTTAGGTGCATAACCATTTTTATCTTCAGGGCTTTAACTCCATTTATTGTAAGGGTGTAACAACATAGGTTTGAGGATGAGATGGTTAGATAGCATCACTGAAGCAATGAGCATGAAACTGAGCAAACTCAGGGAGGCAGTGAAGGACAGGAAGGCCTGGCGCAATATGGTTCATGGGGTCATGAAGAGTCGGACACGACTTAACGACTAAACAACAACAACAACAACATAGGTTTAGCAATCCTTGTCTCAAGTGCTTTAAAGGCAGAGACAACCTTAGCAGGTCACTATGAACAATACACTATTACAATCCAAATAAAATTAAAGCATTTTGATTTAATAATTATAAATATTTATCTTTCACTAGTTAAAATACAATCAAATTAAACATATTTAGACTGAATTGGAACAATATATATAATATCTGCTTTTAAAATTCCCCCATAACCATTTTGTGATTCTGGGTGATTTAAATGCCAGAATTGGCCCTAATAATGAAGCATTGGTAGCCAAGTTCCCTTATTTATCTGCCAAACCTTGGACAAATGGATTGTATGACAGTGTAAAGATCAAAACATCAACTATGTGAATTTAGCCAGTCTTTATAATAAGTTAAATTTAATAATTTTAAATGGTACAATGGCACATGATCATCCTGGTGAATTCATGTTTACTTGTGGGTGGGGAGCAACTGTGATAAATTATTGTTTAACATTGACCAATTTGTTTCCCTTGGTCAGATTACTTAATGTTGGCTTCAGATCATATAGTGATCATCAACCTATAGTTTTAAGTTTGTTAACCAATGATAAAGATGTTCATCTGTCCCAATATTATTCCCCAGATGTTCTTCGGGAAGGCAATTTACAGTATATTGCAGGATTTCTTGGGTAGAACATTTAAATAAGTATTTAGCTACAGCTTTAGATTTTAGATCTCATATAATAAAAGATGGAAGGTCTACAGAGAAAATCATTTCTTTGAATATTCTAACAAATCTAATCAGTAAAACTCTAGTATCTGGAGCATCCACTGCATCAAATCAAAGAAATACTCAACTGAGTATTACTTCCAGTTGGTTTGATGTGGACTGTGTCACAGCTAAATAAAAAATAAGAGTTCTATATTTAGCATACAGAAGGTCTGATTTACAACAGCCTCATGCACGATATTATGAGCTGAAGAAAAATTGTAAGATACTAATACAGCAGAAGAAACAGAAAGCAGAGAGAGATTCCTGGTCATTATTAATAAATGCTTCTCTGCATTAAGACTCCAAACCCTTTTGGAAATCAATTTCCAGGGCTTTCACTGCTCCCTGAGTCCCAGATTGCTGAATACCATCCAAGACCTGGGAAAAATATTTTAAATCAATGTTTATGGAGCAGGAGCAGCCTGTTGCAAATATAGCAAACATTAAATGAAAGTTACTTTCCTTTCCACAGTGGGAACCAGTGCTAGAGGAAGAGATTGTTGTCCTTATATCAAAAGTAAAATCTGGCAAGGCTCCTGGGCAGGATAATTGAACTTCTTAAACAAAATCTAGATTGGTGGGTTCCTTTATTAGCGGCCCTATTTACTGCAATGGATAGCTCTGGTTTAATCCCTTTGGGCTGGAATGGGGCTATAATAGTCCCCCTATATAAGAAGGGAGATACAGAAAACCCTGCCAATTATAGGCCAATCAGTTTGCTGTCAATCCTGGGAAAACTTTATGCAAGACATTTAAATGGAAAATTAACTTCTTACCTTGAGGAACATTTCATTTTAACAAATTCTCAGGTTGCTTTTAGAAAAGGCAGGTCAACAGTTGGTCAATGTTTTGCATTAGCCTGTCTGGCAAGAAAATATTCTATTTTCCTAAAAGATAAACTTTTTACTGCTTTTATAGATTTTAAAGCTGCTTTTGACTCTGTTAACAGAACCAAACTTTGGGCTAAAGTAGAGAATTTAGTTCCTGACAAGCATCTTACATACCTAATATAGGCATTATATCAGGATAATATAATGCAAGTTAGATGCAACAGAAAAGGGTCACTTTCAAACAATATTATAATGAATAAGGGAGTAAGACAAGGTTGTATCCTGGCCCCTACACTATTTGACATCTATCTCAATGATCTGGAAACCAAATTATTTCAGGTTGAGGGCCATTGTCCATCATTAGCCAAAAGGTAAATCTGTGCTTTGTTATATGCAAATAACACTGTTCTTTCATATACTAGATTGGGTCTGAAACACCTACTTGAGGCGCTAGTTAAATATTGCCAAGAAAATCAACTACAACTTAACTATGATAAAACTAAAATTTTGGTTTTTGAAAAAAAAAGTTAAAAAGTACATCTGGAAAATTCAAGATCATATAATAACACAAGTGGAAGATTTTAGTTATCTGGGCATTTTATTTAACCATGCTCTAACCTGGCAACTTCATTTTAAGGCCATACTTCTAAAAGCAAAATTTACTGTGACACCTTGCTTCAATATTTTTACTCAAAAGGAGGAAGATTTGTCCCTGCAGCAATAAAAGTTTTTAATGCCAAAATTGCATCTCAGATTTTATTTGGAGTTCCAGTTTGGATCACATTTGCTAATAATAACACAGCAAAATTGCAGGTGAATTTTTTAAGATCTCTTTTAAGTGTCCCAAGCTGTGTTCCAAATTCTGTTATTCTCTTGGAAACTAGGCAATGCCCTTTGAAAACAAAGACTTGGTTAAGCACTCTTAAGTTTTGGTTCCAAATATATGTTTTTAAAAATAAGGAAGGATTGCTTCAGGAAATCCCAAATGAATCCTTTGTAGATATGTGGTTTAAACAGGGGACTCAAAAAATAAGTCAGGTTGGCATTGATCCTGATTATTTATTTTCCGGAGATCAGCATTTCATTGTATCACACAAAGACTATGGGATAATTCAGTACAGGAATTAATGGCCAAAGCCAAAGTATCATGTTCACTTCTAACTTTGGGAATTAACTACAGATACATTTTCCAGCTCCCTAACTATTTGAATAACTTATATTTAAGTAAATACAGAATAGCCTTTTCAAAAGCTAGATTAAACATGTTGCCATCAAATATGTCCTTTTCCATCTAGACAGAAATTTCAGGCATGAACTATTCGAGGCTCAGAAGAATTAAATAGTAACCATAAGCAAAAAGCTAACAATAAAACTCTCTTAATGTTCCATTAACTATCATTTAAAATCAAAACTCCTTTTCAAGAAGTTCCAGAATGGGAGGTACCAACCCACCAAACATGGTAAACTAAGAGGTATTGATCTTACTTTGTGAATGGTTTTCTGATGATTTCAGAGAGATGGGATGTTTCTTCTTAAGGAAAACTGGAAACCCTGTAGCATTCAACTGGCAATTTGAGGTCTTCAAGATTCCCCTGCCATACCTAAGTCTTTGTACATTCTCTCCTCTGGAAAAAAAAAAAAAAAAAAGCAGTATGTAGGCTGCTTACATCATCCACATCAATGACTCTGAAGGAGCCACTGGATTCCTAGAGGATCTGAAACTCCAGAGAGACTGGAGGACTTTTTCTCTAACAAGATCTCATGATAGAAGCCCAAGGATTCATCCTGGGGATCTTGTAAATGAATGCCAGAGGGCAATCTAGACCTGCGGAACAGTGTTCCTTACAGCAGAGTTAGGAAACCCAGGGCCCTCAGAAGCTGGAGATTTTTGTGTACAACTTCCTTGATTCTCTGACCGTTTGCCATGATTGCTTGTCTTATATGAATTGGAGAGCCAGTTTGGTGTAGTGGTTAAGACACCGGGCTAGAAATGGGGAGACTGTGAGTTCTAGTCCCATCTTAGGCCCAAAGCCAACTAGATGACTTTGGGCCAGTCACTCTCTCCCAGCTCTAGGAAGAAGACAGTGGCAAACTGCTTTTGAATTCTTACCAAGAATACTGCAGAGACTTGTCCAGGTAGTCACCAGGAATCAACACTGACTCAACGGCACCCCCCCAAAAAATGCAGAAGATAATCCCTTCAATGGCATAACTGATATTTTTCCTATACTTCCTGGTATGGTGATCAATAACCACATGGAAAATATTTGCACAGAGCACCATTTTAAGATGTCTCCTCCTCTTTCCTGAACTACAGAAATGCCTGTTAATTTTAGTTCCATTCATATGTCTTCCATATTCGCTGATACTGTACTCACACTGTTTGAATCTCAAAATTTGTGGTTTGTTCTTCATAATTAAACTATTCATTTTGTTGGTTTTAACCCTAGTGAGTCACCAAAATCTTGAATGAGTGGGCAGGCATTGATCTTGAGTTTCGATCAATCAATCATTGCTTTTGTAATCTTGAGAGTGCATGGACCGCTCTTCCTGTCACAGCAGAGTTATTGTGTTAGTAGAAGTGTTAGTAGAAGTTGTGTGGTTCAGAGGGGATCCTGTGATAAGAAGCATTTATTGATATTACACATTTATCTAAATTTTAAAGGCTGCCTCATCTAGCCAGGATTCCAGGTGGCACACATCACAAACCAAGAGTATCAAAAATATCCATGAAAACACTTCTCATAGTTTATCATTAACCAACGCCATTCAAAAGCACCGAAACCTTCTTCTCAGCTAAAAATGAGACACCGATGGACAGCAGCCTTCAGCACCTGATATCCTCTGTCCTGAAAGCATTATGGGAAAGAAGCATCTAATGGCATTTCTGAACATTAAAAAGGAGGGGGCCATCCTGACTGGGTGAGACAAGGTCTTCCAGAGGGAGGGGGCACTACTGAGCTGGCCTGTTTTCAGACTCCCTAACATCATGATAAAGGAGATCTCTAACATATCCTCTTGACTCGTACGCCCTAGGCAGGCCAAATCCTCTTGAAGATGGTTTCTTCTAACACAACAGGAGGACGACATCTTCAAGGAAGCTGATTTAGGGAAAAGTCTGCCGGGATCCCATTTGTTGCAAGTGGGGCCCATTTTTTTTTTCAATAATCAGGGGATAAATATTCTTATCCATACACCCTCCACAGCAGAATTTCAGGGGTTACGTGTTCCACCCTTCAGAGAACTAGGTGATTCAGTAGCTTCTAAAACAAGCACCACAATCTACAAAATCTTCCTTCAGAAAAATCATTTTTAAAAATTACTTTTTAGGCAAACATCTATGTGGGGAAAATATAACTAACCCCACCTGCTTAAATATTCTATAGCATACAGAGATTACTTTTGGATAATGTTTCAGAAAATGTATAAATGATAAATAATGCCCAAGTTAAGAGCAATGGACATTTTCCAGTATTCCTGGGAAAGTCAATGGGTGAAGATTCTTGTACTGTAGAAGACGTTTAATTCAATCTTATCTCGAAGAAAGTTATTGATCAAGATCCTTTGCTGTCTGTTGACACCATGCTGTTTGCTTTTAAAATCCATGGCCAGGAGACCCTTTGCATAAATCCATCTTGTACACCACTTGCAGCCATTGCTGGTTTGGGAGGCACAGCTCATGATGACTCAAGCCTTGGTCACTTCCCAGTTGGACTATTACAATGGACTCTATGTGCGGCTGCCCTTGAAAAGCTGTGGCTGGTCAAGGACACAGCACTCTGTGCAATTTGGAGTACACGATGGGACACCCACATAAAACCATTCTGTGTGAGCTGCACTTGCTCCCTGCATGGCACAGGGCCAGATCACTAGCAAAGTGGGTGAATGGGACAGAAGGCTTATTATATCTTCCAGTTAGATGGCGGAGAAAACAGGGGCCTTGGATATATTATACCATCAGTCGCATGATTGAATAACTTTATTTTTGATTGCACCAACCTGGACTGATGCTAGATTTGGACCTTCTCAGTTATTTTGGGGCTGGAGGGGTCAGAGGCACCAGACGAGGTGCATTTGCTGCTGGCTATGTCAGACACATTCAGCCACTGTTGGGGCATTTACTGTGCCCATAGGGGTGGAGGTGTGGTGACTGTCATCTGGGAATTGCCTATGGCCTTGAGGGGCACTGCACCACAGGTCACTGGGAACTGAGACCCTGTTCAATAAGTTCAGCTCTAGGGTCACTTGGGATTGCTGCTGTTGTACCAGTCTCTCTGCTGCACAGTAACCTCCCTGACTCAGCTCCTTGATTTCATTTCTGGACTGGCAGTGGAGTTCCCCAGACTTATGGTCTTGAGGGACTTTAATCTGTCTTCTCTGGGGGTGAGGTCTCAGGTGGCTCAGGAATTCATGGCCACCATGACGGCCATGGGCTTATCCCAGGTCATCCAGAGCTTGACATGGGACAGTGGTCACAGACTGGATCTGGTGTTCCTGTTGGAGCAGTGGCTATGTGATCTGAAATTGGGGAAGCTTTTGGTGTCCCCCTTGTCATAGTCAGATCATACCCTGATTACCATGGGATTCTCTGGCACCGTCATCTACTTCAGGGAGGCCAGATCCATTAGATCAGTATTCCCCCAGCACCTGTTGGATCCTGATGGGTTTCAGAGGGAGCTGGGGGTTGTTCCTCCTGATCTGCTCCATGGTCCATCTGATGCCTTGATTGCTGCTTGGAATAATAGGATGGCTGAGGCCTTGGATCAGATTGCGTCTATATGATCTCTTCCCTCTCATGGATCATGTCACTCCCCATGGTTCAGATCTAGAACATCGCTGACATTCTACAGGGACAAACTCAACCAGACATAGGTTAGAGCAGCTATTAAGGTCTACTTTGTGGCAGTAAGGACAGCTAAGTGTCAATACTTCATCAACCTTATTGCATCTGTGGATAGCCATCCTGTGGCCCTGTTTTAAGTGACATGTGCCTCTTGGGGGGGGCTTGGAGAACCCCCTGCAGGAGCATGCAGAAGGATTTATTCAGCATCTGTCAGATAAAGTCTCTCAAATTCACTCACAGTTGGATGCTGGCCTAGTTGCAGGTCTGGAGGAGATGCCTGTGGAGGAGTCTTGCCCAGTTATCTGGAAACAGTTTGAAGCTGTTGGGCCTGATGAAGTGGACACAATCTTTATGACTCTGACCTCAGCCACCTCCTTCTTAGATCCCCTCCTGGCTTGTTGAGGTAGCCCGGGGAGTGTTGTGTGAGTGGGTTCTAGCAGTAGTAAATTCTTCTTGAGTGAGGGGGTTGTTCCATTACTTCTTAAGGAGGCCTTGGTTTGCCCCCTCCTCAAGAAGCCATCGCTGGACCCCACTATACTAGACAATTTTCATCCAGTATCTAACCTCCCCTTTCTGGGGAAAATGGTTGAGAAGGAGGTTGTGCAATAGCTTCAGAGGATCGTGGATGAAGTGGATTATCCAGATCCTTTTCAGTCAGGATTCAAACCTGGGTATGCGATAGAAACAACATTGGTTGTGCTTTTGGATGAACTCTGGCTGGGATGGGATTGGGTTTGTGTATCCATCCTTGCCCTACTTCACCTCTTGGCAGCTGTCAGTACCATCAACCATGGTATCCTTTTGGATCAACTCAGAGGATTGGGGATGGGCAGCACAGTGCTGTACTGGTTCACCTCCTTTCTCTGGGGTCAATTTCAGTTGGTGACAACTGGGGGGAGAGAGTTCCCACCCTCAACCCCTCTTGTGTGGGGTGCCACAGGGTTCAGTGCTCTCTCAGCTCCTATTCAACATCTACATGAGACCACTGGGTGAGCCCATCCGTCACCATGGGGTCAGGTATCATCAGTACACTGATGATACCCCATTATACATCTCTGCCCCTGGCAAATTAAGCAATGCTGTGAAAGTATTATCCTGGTGCCTGGAGTCTATGAGGGTCTGGGTAGGGAACAACAGGCTTCAACTGAACCCTGGCAAGACTTTGCTTTGGGTTTTGAGGCCTGTAGGTTCTAGGACTATACCATCTTTGGTGCTGGATGGGGTTGCACTGCCCCAAACAGACCCCATGCAAAATCTGGGGGTTCTCCTAGACTCACTGCTCAAGGAGCAGATGGCACTCATGGCTGGGAGGGCCTTTGCTCAACTTTGTATTCTGCTCCAGTTGCACCTGTTCCTAGATCTGAGGCTGTATTCATAGTCACTCGTGACCTAGTCACCTCCCGGTTGGACTACTATTAGGCACTCCGCAGGGAGCAAAACTTTGTATTGTGTGCCAGTTGCGCCTGTTCCTAGATCATTTCCCTTGAAGCATAACTGGAAGCTGCAGTGACGTGGGCAGTTATGTATGTTTCTAGAAGAATGCATGTTACACTTCTGTTCCACAAGCTGCACTGGTTACCAGACTATTTTGACCTTGAAAGTCCTACATGGCACAAGACCGGGTTATTGAGGGAACATCTCTCCCCAATTACATCAGCCTGTCCTACCAGATCCAGCAGAGGGGGCCCGCTATGGCCCCCATTTATGGAATATTCTTCCCCCTGAAGTGAGGTTGGCTTCATCTCTTTTAACTTTCAGGAAATCCCTCAAGATCTGGTTGTGTCATCAGGCCTGGGGACCCCAGGGGATTGGTGAAATATTGAGATGGCTCAGGCATAATTAATACCTGCTCTTTGCCCAATATTTTTTTGTTTTAGCTGTGCTTTTTATAATTTTTATAAGTTTTTTAATAAGAATATTAATCATTGTTTTTTTTTATTTTAATGGTTTTTAGCTTTGTTGTACGCCACTGTATGGCAGACTTCTTGTAAGGAAGTGGCCGGTGAATCCTTTACTTACATACTGTACTACCAGAATAATCAACTTGAGCTTCTCTCCATGTTTTGAATAAATCTATTCCCAGCTCTGTGTTATTTCAAAGTTAAGAGTAACACCTGCTGTGGTATCTTCTAAGGTTTATTCTACCCCATAAATATCTGTGGGACAATTGTAATCTGATGAAGTGATAAAACCAATTGATATAATTGGATTATTACCCAAGGAAAACCTGTTTCCTTGCTACAGATTTCATGAAAGCAGCTTTTATCTCTTTATTCCTCAAGCTGTAAATGATGGGGTTCAAGCTTGGAGTCACTACTGTATAGAGCAGGCCAAGGAGCCTGTTACTGTCCACAGAATATGCCGAATTGGGACGAATGTAGGTCAAAATGACAGTTCCATAGAAAATGAAGACAACAGTGAGATGTGAGGAACAAGTGGAAAATGCTTTGCGCCTGTTCTTGGCTACTGGCATCGTGAAAATAGTGGAGATGATGAGGATGTAGGAACAGAGAATGAGTGAAAAGAGTATCAAATCAGCTAGCACTGTTAATGCAGAAATGGCCACCTCATTTTTGTAGGTATTGGTAGATGCCAGCCTCAGAACAGGCATAAGATCACAGAAGAAATGGTTAATTTGATTCGACCCACAGAAGGGAAGGGTGAAGATTGAAATAGAGTACCCCAAACCCACGAAAATCCCAAAGGCCCATGTGGTAGCAGCAAGCTTAGCACATTCCCTGTAGTTCATGATATATGGATATTGCAAGGGTTTGCAAATGGCAACATAGCGGTCATATGCCATGACAGAAAGAAGACAACACTCAGTGACACCAAAGAGGAGGAAGAAACACATTTGACATCCACAGCCCCAAAAGGATATAGTCTGGCTCTCTGATAATAAGTTCAGGAGCATCTTTGGGCTGATAGACAAGGTATAGCCAATTTCCAAAAAGGACAAGTTCCAAAGGAAGAAGTACATTGGAGTGTGAAGAGTAGGACTGAGAAAGATGAGGATCAAAACCAGGCTGTTGCCCATCAATGCCATGAAGTAGAATATTAGAACCAGGCAAAACAGAAGTTCTCGCATAGACTGGAAATCTGAGAAGCCCAACAGGACAATCTCGGTGAGACAGGACTGGTTGTCTTTTTTCATAGTATCATCCAGATCGAACCTGAATACACAAGAAGAACATTAAACTGTGGATTAAATCATTCTTCTTAACAATTATTAACAATTAAATGGGTTTCTCACATTAGAGACCTATATATTGCTTCCTTCATGTTTCCTCAGAAATAGTAATTTGGATGACGTCACTGAAATACAAAAGGAAACCTGCAATTCTAATTTAGTGTCACGTGCATTTTGGCTGTGATTATATATCATCCTAGTGAATCAAGTAACCATTCTAGGAACCTCTCTCAGAAGCGATTTGTCAAAATGTTCAATCCTCTAACTTTAAATACAGCCCATTTTGAGTTAATGGCACATATTTTATTTGGAGGTGCCACCCTTTTATATTTTTTGTTTCTTTCTTTGTTATCCAAAAGTCCAAAACATCCAAAATTAAAATTGTGCGTTGAGATTCTGGGAAATGCTGAATCCTGAAGTAGATGGAGGATTTCAGATTGGAGAAAACATTTAGATCAAAAGCAGCTCAATTTTCCATTAAATGAGATTTGTACCCATTGTTTATCATCAATGATCAGCCATTCCTGTTCATTAAAGACTGCTTTTTCTAACTAGATACAGTATCAAAATGTACAGAATTTTCAGACACCATCTCTCCCAGGCTGAAAAGAATTAAATGCGAATACATAAGTAAAAAGTTGAGGGACTCTGTGGCTAGCCACAGACGAGGATGGCATGCTGAGTTCTCCACTCTTCCCCCAATCCAGCTAATTTCTATAATATAGCCAGTGTACCTTACTAAACATCTTATCAAACAGTAAAGCAATTTAAGCAGAATGTTAAGGAAGGAGATTCTGTGCAAAGGAAAAGGGATCAAAGACCCAAAGAAGGTTGAGAAGGCACGCCTTCCCAGCAACAAAGGAGAAGAAATGGAGGAAGAAAGCACTCCCCACAGCCATGGACAGACATCTGATATGGAGGCAATTGGACAATTAATAAAACAAAAGAGAATTGAAGACAGAATGGGATAAACACGCCATGGGAGTACATATTTGGCAAATTTTCATACGCACGGTATCTGTCTCTGTATTCACATTGCCGTAGATCTTTTTTGTATTTTCTACACTTTTTCTTTTCTTTTCTTTTCTTTTCTTTTCTTTTTTTGTTTGTTTGTTTGTCTCTATATGTATCTTGGATTTCTATTAATGTCGTTATCTGATATTGTTTATTAAGACCTAATAAAAATATTTTTTAAAAAATAAGAGTTGGCAGGTATGTCTGTGCAAATGAATAGACAATTTAAGGAAATCTCACTGCAAATAGCAGATACAGCTCAGGTTGCCAGCAAAGCTTATGATATGGCTACAAACAACAATTTAGGGATAGGCAAGTCTCAAAAGAGTATTTCTGAAATAAAGATTGAATTGGCAGATTTACAGGATCGTGGCAGGAGAAATAACTTAAGGATCAAAGGAGTGTCAGAGAAAGCTGGAACAACCTGACTAACTTATCTCATCTCTAAAATGAATGACCTGAGCTTTGATTTGAACTTAATGGATAAAGATATTGAACATGCTCACCAGGTTTACTTTCCTAGAAACACACAGAAACCTAGAAACATTTTGGTCAGATTTGTAAATTCAAATATAAAAGATAAAAGCTGCAGAATAAAAGAAATTATAACAATTGTATTACTTCTTGAATTTTTAGGTTTAGAGGAAGGGGAAAAAGGAGGGAGTTAAATAAGAATAAAGAACTAAATCAAATAATAATTTAGGTAAAACTATGGCTAAGGAACTAATGTAATTAAATTTGGGAGCTTATTGGCTGGTGAGGGGGAGAATGAATCTCCGTAGGTCACACACACACCCCTTAGACCTTGAAGGATCCTCTTAGATCATTAAAGGATCCTCTGCAATCTTTTCACTATCAGTCTAAGTGGAATTGGGAGGGTAGGGAGGCTGGATATGGAGGCATGATACAGTGGGGGGGATGGGGTGGGGGGGAGGGACATTTTCAAAGGTGGGAAAGAGAAAAGGAGGAGGACATTAATGCAGGAAAAAGAACACTAATGTCATACATGCTCTTTATAATATCAGGCAACTTACTGATAGATTTTGTAAGCAATAAGCTTTCAATAATTTTCTGAATGCAAGATCATCTTAACTGCATAGAGAAATTAGATAGACATTCTACAAACTAGATTATTGGAGAACAGTGTAACAGTTTAAATATTAGAGGTCTGAGAGATCCTATTAAGAGGAAAAGGATTGTTAAGTTGTTTTCAAAGCTGGTATAAATCTCAAGCTTCAAAAGATTCGGAAAGATAGGGAAGGTATCAATTCAAATCTCTCTTGGGCAATAGAAATAGAATTTCAGCAACATGGCCCTATACCAATTTCAAGAATTTAACACTTCATTATTTAGAACAAATAATGTATTTGCAACAAACACTTCATTATTTAGAACAAAAGGAACAATTTCAAAAATGTATAGGCCATTACTGCAATCAGAAATAGGAGATCCACCATATGGTTTAAAGGAAGCTTGGGATACTGATATTAGTAATCCCATACAGGAGACAAATTGGCAGAAGTTATGGAAACTGGGTGGATTTACCTCAGCTTCAATGCAAGAACTGCGGTGGAAGATTCTACATTGCTGGCACTTGACTCCTGTTAGATTGGCACATATATATCAAAATTATTCTTCCAAATGTTGGAGAGGTTGTCAAAAAAATGGATCATTTTTTCCTTTGTGCTGATCATGCGATAAAGTTATACCCTTTTGGCGTAAAATCTTTGGGGAGATGAGTAATATCAGTGCATTTATTTACAGGACCAAACCATAAGCTTAACAATAAAGAACTTATTATTTATTTAATCTTAGCAACCAAAATAATAACTCTGCAACACTGGAAAACTCTAGATAACATAACAATCGTGTGCACAAGTCCTTTTCAATTGCTACATTAGAAAAACCTACAGACAAGGTTAAATTAATGAGACCTCAGAAACAGGAACCACAATTTCATCAAATCTGGATGGATTTTATGGTTTATCTCAGTAGCGATAGATTTTAATTTGGCATAGTTTATATATATGGCAAATATTCATATGTACGGTATCTGTCTCTGTATTCACATTGCCGTAGATCTCTTTTGTATTTTCTACACTTTTTCTTTTCTTTTCTTTTCTTTTCTTTTCTCTTTTCTTTTTGTTTATTTGTTTGTTTGTCTCTATATGTATCTTGGATTTCTATTAATGTAGTTATCTGATATTGTTTATTAAGACCCAATAAAAATATTTTTTAAAAAATTAGCAAAAAGTTGAGAATAAAACTCTTGCAACATTCCACTCATTTAAAAATAAATTTTCTTGTCTTCAACATGCACAATGTGAGAAATCAAACCACCTACCCACAACCTTTGGTAAATTATGGGGTATTGATCTTACTTTGTAAATAGTTTTCTGATGATTTCAGATAGATGGGATAATTCTTCTTAAGGTAAACCAGAAACACCGTCATATTCACTGGCAATTCAAGGTCCTGAAGATTTCCCTGCTATAGAAGAGCCTTCATATATTCTGCATCAAAGACTCTGAAGGAGCTGCTGGGTTCCTAGAGGATGTGAAATTCCAGAGAGACTGGAGGGCTTTTTCTCTAACAAGGTCTCATGACAAAAGTACAAGGATTCATCCTGGGGATTTGGTAAATGAGTACCAGAGGACAAGCTGGACCTTGGGGGAAGCATTCCTTACAGCAGAGTTAGGAAACCCAGTGCCCTCAGATGCTGGATATTTTGGTTTACCATCTCCATGACTCTCTGACCATTTGCCATGCTGGCTGGTCTTATAGGAATTCTAGTCCAAAAGATAGAGCCTACAATGGCATAATTTATATTGTTCCTGAGCACTTCCTGCCATGTGGATCAATAACCACATGGAAAATCTTTGGGCAGAGCACCATTTTTAATATGTCTCCTCCTCTTTCCCGAGCCACAGAAACACCAGTTAATTTCAGTTCCATTCATATTTCTTCCATACTGACATATGCTCACACAATTTGAACCTCAAAATACATGGTTTGTTCTTCCCACTTAAACTATACATATCGTTGGTTTTAAACCTAACGAGTCACCCAGAATCATGTATGAGTGGCCAGCCATAGATCTTGAGCTTCTATCAATCAATCATGGTTTTTGTAATCTTAAGAGTGCCTGAACTGCTCTTCCTGTGATGGCAGATGTATCGTGTTAGTAGAAACGTTAGTAGAAAGTTTTATGGTTCAGAGAGGACCCTGGCATAAGAAACATTTATTGATATCATGAATTAATCTAAATTTTAAAGGCTATTTTCTCTAGCCAAGATTCCAGGTGCTCACATCATAAAACAAGATAATCATAAATATCTGTATAAGAACATTATCCATAGTTAATCAGTTAAATCCCATTAACAAACTTTTAGGCAAACATCTATAGGGGAAGGAGCTGATTAACCAAACATGCTGAAATAATGTCTGGCGCACAACAATAAAAACATTTTTATTGTTTTCCCATGAAGTTCAAATAAATGATCATTATTGACCAAATTAAAAACAATAAAGATTTTCCAGCGTTCTCTGGGAAGTAGACTGCTGGAGAATTTTCTACTGTAGAAGAGATTTAATTCAATCTTATCTCCAATCTTATCTGCAAGTTATTGACTGAGATCTTTTGCTATCTGTTGACACCATGCTTTTCCCTTTTAAAATCAGTTTAGTGCTACAAGATGAGACTTTTCAGAGAGACGACGTGTCTGTGGCCTATATGACTCAGGGATTCTGCCTGAGAAGGAGATGACAGGTGGCAGCCATGGCCCAGATGGCCTGTGCATAAATCCTTCTTGTGCACCACCTCTGGCTATTGCTGGATTAGGAGGCGATGCTCATCATTACTCATACCTTAGGCATTTCCCACTTGGACTACTGCAATGGACTCTACACAGCACTGCCCTTGAAAGCCTTCAGAAGCTGTGGCTGGTTCAGAATGTGGCACTATGTGCAATTTTTTGGTACATTGAGGGATGCCCACATAAAACCATTGCTGTGTGAACTAGCCTGGCTCCCAGCAGGCTTCAGATGCAAATGCTGGTTGTCACCTTAAAATTTCTACATGGCACATGGCAGGGTTATTTGCAAGACCAACTGTCTCTAGTAGTTTGCACCTGTCTCACCAGATCCAGCAGGACAGGCATACTCTGGGTCCCTTCTGTGTAACAATGATACCTTGTGGGATCCAAGAGGCGTAACTTCTGTGGAATGACTGTGCCCTATGGAACAGCCTCGCTATGATGGCCAATGACCCCGTTGGCCTTCCTGAAGTGCTAGCTTTGCCCTCACTCCCTGGGGCAGTACGTTAGTAAAGCCCATAAAGGAGGAGGGTGTTTTATCTTGTAAGAAGGCTCAATTATTTTTTTATTGGTGTTGCCTACAATTCTTTTATTGTCTTAGCCACCTCACGTTACTCAGTTAAATGGGCAGCCATATAAATTGGCCAAAGAAATAAATGAAATTGTAAGAAGATGAGATCGATTTTCTCCATTTATTTGACAGAAGCGTTATGAATTATACTAGGATTTAAATAACTGATTGTTAAGGGAAGACTCCTGGCTGAACTGGAGGCAAAGCATTCTTTAGAGCAGGATGGTACAATCTGGAGAACTAGAGATGTTTTGGACTACAAAGTTCATGACCCCTGCCTATATGCCATCCCTGCCTATATGTCCTGGGCCTGCAGAACACTAAACCCAGCTTGGGTTTTTTGCCCCCATTGCCAGTCTCAGTTACCTTCCTTCTGGCTTGTGGACAGAAGATGACATCTTCATTTCCCATGTAGTAAAGGCTGCCTTGTCTCCCCTTCTCAACAATGCCAGCTGGAAGGAAGACCATCCACTCATTGTTGCAAATAGAGTTATAACCATGGACAAGGAAATAGTATATGTCCAACAAGATGGATTTTGTTCCTAAAAGAAGGATCTTAAAGCCAGGAAGGACTATTTATTCAATCAGACATTTTCAACAAATACGTGCTTTGAAATAAGTCTCTTGAATGAATGTATTCTTAAATCAGAACTGCCTATTGGTCTGTCTTTCCAAGACAGAAAATTTGATGCTGCATTTCTATTATTTCCAGTTTCAAATGACCACTTTTTTTATTTACTTAAGTCCTTTGGTTTACTTAACATACACACTACTGGACAATGACAGCCATCTGCTTCTCCTTCTTGTTGTCATTTTGCTTATCTATCTGGTCACTATGGCACCAGTTGGACAACCACATTTTTTTTGAATAAATCTATATCCAGCTTTGTGTTATTCCAAAGTTAATGGTAAAATCTGACACTGTTACCTTCTAGAGTTATTTCTACCCATAAATATGTGCATGACAACTGCAACCTCATGAAGAGATGAAACCAACTGATGTAATTGGATTATCACCTAAGAAAGACCCATTTCTTTGGTACTGATTTCTTGAAAGCAGCTTTTATCTCTTTATTCCTCAAGCTGTAAATGATGGGGTTCAAGCTGGGAGTCACTACTGTGTAAAGCAGGGCAAGGAACCTGTTATTGTCCCCAGAATTTGCTGAGTTGGGATGAATGTAGGTAGCAGCAATTGTTCCATAGTACAGGAGAACAACAATGAGATGTGAGGAACAAGTGGAAAATGCTTTGCGCCTGTTCTTGGCCAATGGCATTATGAGAATAGTAGAGATGATAAGGACGTAGGAAAAGAAGATGAGCAAAAGAGGTACCAGGACAAATACCACAGTTAGTGTGGCATTGGCCACTTCATTTTTGTAGGTATTGGTGGAAGTCAGTTTTAGAACAGGCATAATATCACAGAAGAAATGGCTAACTCGATTCGACCCACAGAAAGGAAGGGTGAAGATCGAAATAGATTGTCCCAAACCCATTGAAATCCCAAAGACCCATGAGGCAGCAGCAAGCTTAGCACATTCCCTGTAGTTCATGATATATGGGTATTGCAAGGGTTTGCAAATGGCAACATAGCGGTCATACGCCATGACACAAAGAAGACAACACTCAGTGACACTAAAGAGAACAAAGAAGCACATTTGAAATCCACAGCCCCAAAAGGATATAGTCTGTTTCTCTGATAATAAGTTCACTAGCATCTTTGGGCTGATGGACGAGGTATAGCCAATTTCCAAAAAGGACAAGTTCAAAACAAAGAAATACATAGGGTTATGAAGGTGGGGACTGGCAATGGTGAGGATCAAAACCAGGCTGTTTCCCATCAAGGCCATGAAGTAGAATATTAGAACCAGGCAAAATAAAAGTTTTTGTAAACTTTTGAAATCTGAGAAACCTAGCAGGACAATCTCGGTCAAACAGGACTGGTTTTCTTTCTTCATGGTATCTTCCAGTCTGAAGCCTAAGAACACAAGAGGAATGTGAAATAAGAAATTAAATTTCTCTTTTTAACAATTTCAACTTTGAAGAATCAGACTGGAAAGAGTATTGAAGCTTTTGAACATTGGTTTTATAGAACACTCCTGAAAATATAATTGACAGCTAAAAAAACAAACAAGTGGATCACCGAACAAGTCAATTGAGAGTTCTTACTTGAGGCATAAATGACCAGGCTCAAGTTATTTTACTTTGGACATATTATGCTCAGATCTAGGTCTTTGGAGACATCTCTATTGCTGGGAAAGGTAGAAGGAAAGAGAAGAAGAGGACAGCCATCAGCAAAGTATATGGATCCAGCTACAGTTGCAATAGGTGCATCTATGGAAGTCCTGAAGGACCAGGTTAAGGACAGATCATCAGGCAAATAATTTATCTATGTTGTTGCTAAAAGTCAACACCAACTTGATCGCACATAGTTGATCAATAAATTTTAGCAGTTATTAACAATTAAATAGGCTTCTCACATTATATACTAATATCCTGCATCCCTCATGTTTATTCAGAAGTAGTAGATTGGATCAAGTTCTTGAAAATAGGAGACTACAATTTTAATTTAGTGTCCCACACATTTTCTGTATGATTATATTTTAATGAATCACACAATCATTCTCTTTTTTCGGAATTGATTTGTCAGAATTTTCAATGCTCAGAATTTAAATATGGCCCTCTTATGTTTAGGGCACCGACTTGATTTCAATGTGACATCTCTTTGTTTATTTATTGTCTTTGTTTCTTTATTATTTCAGAGATTCTGGTCATTGTAAGAATTCAGTAAGAATTAGCTCCATTTTTATTGATTTCCCTTGAATTAAACACTTTTTATAACTATACTGCTGATTATAAAATTCTCTTAATGTTCCTCAGATTATCATGTAAAAATAAAACTTCTTTTCATGTAGTTGCACACCAGAAAGAATCAACCCACCAAATGTGACCTTGGCAAATTATGAGGTATCAATCTTACTTTGTGAATTGTTTTCTGATGATTTTTGTATAGATGAGATATTTCTTCTAAAGGGACACTGGAAATGCTGTAATATTCACTGGTAACCCAAGGTCTTGAAGATTCCCCTGCCTTAGATGAATCTTCAGTTATTCCTTCCTCAAGAAAAAAAAAATGTGATATAACATAGGCTGTTTACAGGAGCTAATATCAACAGCTCTGAAAGAGCCACTGGACTCCTAGAGGTCCAAAACTCCAGAGAGACTGGAGGACTTTTTCTCTAACAAGATCTCATGACAGAAGCCCAAGGATTTATCCTGGGGATCTCATAAATTAATACCAGAAGACAAACCTGGACCTGGGGAAAAGCATTCCTTACAGCAGAGTTAGAAACCCAGTGACCTCAAATGCTGGTCTAGATGAGCTAATTCTTCTTTATTCTAAAGCTACATTAACAGAATCTTGCAAGACTGAAAGTACAATTCCCCAGCCATCCCCTTTACAGCTTGAGAAACTAGGGAGGGTCTCTTCTGAGCCTCTTGCCCCATCCATTATCCAGCTGCAGGCTATGCTGTCTCTATCTGACCATTCCCTAGGCGGCATTTCTTGGCCCTGTCTCCCATGCTCTTTCCCACATGCCATTACATGCAATGATCTTGTATATATGGAAAAGAAAATAGCACCCCCTAGCAACAAAACCCACCCACATAGGAATCCTGTATTTCAGCTATTGGCTTCATGTAGTCAGCAAGCCTTGAGTAATAGTTGAGGTCAGCTTCCTCTTTTCCACTCACCAGACCCTGAGTTTGCAATTACAGACCCTTTAGTAAGCTATTTGTATTTCTAACTTTAAGCATTTTGCTGAGTCTTAAAGGGTACCTGAAACCATTTTGTTAGGCCTAGCTGTTTCTTAATCAATTTTCTTGATGGCTCTAGTAGGGACTGGACTCTTCCTCTTGGTTGTCATGGCCTATGATTGCTAGGTGGCCATATGCAACCCTTTGTGATACATGGTCATCATGAACAGAAAGCTTTGCCTTCAGATGACTGCAGGAGCGTGGATCCCTGGCTTCCTCAACTCCTTGTTGTGCACAACCTTGACTTTCACTCTACCTTACTAGAACTTCAATGGAATCAACCAATACTACAGTGACATCCCCACACTGTTGGCCTTATCTTGTGCTTCCATCTATGTGGCTGAGATGGTTGTCCTCATCGTTGATGGTATATTTGGTGTGTGGGGGTTTCTAATCACCTTGAGTTCCTATACTCACATTATTGCCACCATTCTGATGAGCCACTATATTCCCATACCTAAGACCTTCCTCCAGCAATCATCCAGACCAGGATAGCCTGGTGAATATGCTATATGGGAAGATACATGTTAATCCCCTTGATTTATAGGCTTAGAAACAAAGAAATGGTAAAGCATTTACAGTGCCCAATAGATTATTGGCTGCATTAACACCAAAAGGATTTGAATAATATTGTTAGGGAGAATTATTTCACTAGATTACCTTAATTTATCTGATACTGCAATGTATCAAGAATTTTGAGACAAGAAGGAATAAAATTTGGCAATCTTATATAGCATGTCACATTTCCAAACTCAGAATTACCATAGCGAGTCTGGCAATTCTCCTTCCCACCCCCAGTAGTAAACCTTGAATGAAATGAAAACAGAAACAGCTTCTACTCAGAGCACCATAAGGACTATTTCTCTGAAATGAACAGGCCTCCATATCAGATTTTGATCAGGGACTATTTCTATGTTAAAAGTTTTACAGTTCTGATATCCTTTGTCAACCCCATTACTGGAACGCCACTATGGCCTTGGTCTCTTCTGGAATGACAAAGGGGAACATCCAGGGAATGACCCGGATTTCTGCATCCAGTGGCAGAGAAACAACATCCCTGTGAGGGAGGTTCTAGTCTCCTCCAATGAGCTACATCCTTGCATTGTTGTTACTTCACTCGGGTTGTAATTACTACATTTGTAGATGTTAAATCAACGATTCAATAGTTTTGTGAGTGAAGAATGAGAAGAATGTAAGGGGAAATATTTCAGTACATTATAATGAAACACTGATATCATATAAATGCATAAGTGAATAACAGGTTTTTTTAATAAGAAGGAACAGAGTTGGTTTATTATTGCTGCAATTTTAACAAGATCCGACACATCAGTCTTATTTTTAAAAAAAAATCAAAATTAGTTCAAAGTTCTTATGTTGTACCATCTCTGAATTCAGTGCCCAATTGTATATGTACTTGAATAAATAATACTGTATGATACTCCTTTATCTCCCTTTGCATGAAAGTAATCAATCTCACATGAAAGTAATCAATCTGACATCTCTGCAGTTCATGTTAGAAGCTCCTAATGCAAATATATCTTCCCAGGAAAATAAAGCACTGGCCTAGTTATATATTCTCAAATTGGACAACTATCCCTTTGACTAAAACACTTTTCCAGAGTAGCTTAAACTATCTTTTCAGTCATAAACCTTTGAGAAGGCCAAGGGATGATGGTAAGCTTGGAGAAGGAGAAGATACCAGAAGGTGAGCAGAGCTCCGGGAAAGGAAAAGATAGTAACTCCCTACACAGAAACGGTCTTCATAGAATATTGCCTCCTTGTTTTTTCTAAACCCCTATTGTCTTTGTAGTCTTCCCCATTGCTTCAGAGTTATACCCTAATTACCTAGATGTAATGGAGGACTTGGATGAGGAGGTTCAAGGAGAGAAGCATTTCCTCAGCACCCAGCATGAGCATGGGAAAGTGAAGAGGATGAGACTGGCACCACCCAAAAAAATTCGTAGTGTTTAGTTGCAGGCTTTGGGAGTTTAAAGTTAGCCTGGCGAGATTCTGTCTAGCAGGTGCAAGCTAATGAGGTAACTGAACTGTTCCAGTATAGTCTCGTGGAGTTTCTTGGACTGAACCTGACACTCACGGACCTCCCTAGGCCCCTACATCCAAGGAAATAAATTGCTGCTGTCTCCAATCATGTCTATATTCTAATCTGAATAAGTCCATAAAGAGGGACTTCAGCCCCATGCCTCTTTATGCATGTCTTTTAATCCAGAGCAGTCAGTAAATCCATCTGCACTTCAACATGCTTGTGTCATGGCCTTTGGTTCAAACATAGCCCTAACACATTCTTTTACACCCCCGATGGAGCAAGAGCCATCTGTTCCTCAGCAGGAGGTGTGGTTGACACCCAGGCACTGTTCTTGTAGTACATCTGAAGTCTCATCCTCCTTGCGTCTCACCTTGGTCCTTCTCCCCCACACACTGCCTCTTTCTTCTGTCATCCTCATGTTTTCACT
Source organism: Python bivittatus (assembly GCF_059951505.1). Taxonomy (NCBI): domain Eukaryota; kingdom Metazoa; phylum Chordata; class Lepidosauria; order Squamata; family Pythonidae; genus Python; species Python bivittatus. The sequence continues at coordinate 468,908 of NW_028277063.1, forward strand.
CATACTGCCTGAGCTGTCTGGCAGGCCTCCTTGTAAGGAAATGGCCGGTCAATCCTTTGCTTGTGTTTTACCAGAATGAAAAACTTAGGCTTCCTATCAGGGCCCTTTCCTTCTTGAAATAAATCTCCAACTCTGGGTCATGTGGGAGTAAGGGGTAACATCTGCTACTAACATCTTCTAGAGTTCATTTGTACAAGAATTGCAATTTGATAAAAGGATGAAAACAACTATATTCTTGGATTATTACCTAAAGAAAATCCATATCCTTGCTACAGATTTCTTGAAAGCAGCTTTTATCTCTTTATTCCTCAAGCTGTAAATGATGGGGTTCAAGCTTGGGGTCACTACTGTGTAGAGCAGGGCAAGGAACCTGTTACTGTCCATGGCATATGCGGAGTTGGGATGAATGTAGGTAAAAATGACAGTTCCATAGAAAATGAAAACAACAGTGAGATGTGAGGAACAAGTGGAAAATGCTTTGCGCCTGTTCTTGGCTACTGGCATCATGAGAACAGTGGAGATGATGAGGATGTAGGAAAAAAGGATGAGCAAAAGGGGAACCAGGATAACTACAACTGTTACTGTGGCAGTGGCCACTTCATTTTTGTAGGTATTGGTGGAGGCCAGTCTCAGAACAGGCATAAGATCACAGAAGAAATGGCTGATGCTCTTCGACCCACAAAAGGGAAGGGTGAAGATTGAAATAGATTGCCCCAAACCCACAAAAACACCAATGGCCCAAGAGGAAGCAGCAAGCTTAGCACATTCTCTGTAGTTCATGATATATGGATATTGCAAAGGTTTGCAAATGGCAACATAGCGGTCATATGCCATGACACAAAGAAGACAGCACTCGGTGATACCAAAGAGAATGAAGAAACACATTTGACACCCACAGCCCCAAAAGGATATCATCTGATTCTCTGATAATAAATTCATTAGCATCTTTGGGCTGATGTTGGAGGTGTAGCCAATTTCCAAAAAGGACAAGTTCCAGAGGAAGAAGTACATTGGTGTGTGAAGGGCAGGATTGAGAAAGATGAGGACCAAAATCAGGCTGTTGCCTATCAAAGTCATGAAGTAGAATGTTAGAACCAGACAAAACAGAAGTTCTTGCATAGTCTGGAAATCTGAGAAGCCTAGCAGGACAAACTCAGTCAAACAGGACTGGTTGTCTTTTTTCATGGTAAATCCAGATCAAAGCCTGAGAACACAAGAGGATCATTAAAAAGACAATTAAACAATTCTTCTTAACAATTTTTAACAATGAAATAGGCTTTTTACCCTTGAAATCTATAACCTATATAAATACGATAAATAAATAAAAAAATAAACCTGTTTCCTTACACTACTAGTAGTAAGTTGGAACAATAAAACTTTTTATGAAGTTGCACAACAGGAAAAACCGATCCACCAAACATGACCTTAGGGAAAGTACTGATCTTACTTTTGAATTGTTTTGTGATATTTTTAGAAAGGTGGGCTATTTCTTCTTGTGAAAAACTGGAAATGCTCTAATATGCTCTGGCAATTCAAGGTCTTGAAGATATTCCTGCCATATGTGAATCTTTATGTATCCCTTCCTCTGGAAAAAATTCATTTATGTAGGTGTTTTGCATCAGCCAACATCAGAGATCACGAAGGAGCATTTAAAACCGCTTGACTCCTAGAGGATCAGAAATTCTAGAGAGACAAGAGGATCTTTTCTCTAACAAGATCTCCTGACAGAAACCCAAGGATTCATCCTGGGGACTTGGTAAATGGATGGACCTTGGGGAAAACCTTGCTTACAGCAGAGTGAGGGAATGCAATGCTCTGAGATGCTGGATATTTTGGTTTCCATTTCCAGGAGTCTCTAACCATTTTCCCTGCTGACTGAGTTTTATAGGCATTGTAGTCCAAAAGGTAAGGCCTACCTGGGAAATAATTTGCATTGTTCCTGAGCACACTATCTGTCATGGCGATTAATAACCACGTGGAAAATCTTTGGGCCGGCTTCTGGTGGGGGACTAATGATGGCTTGACCAATTCTTTTGTCTGGGAATCAACGCTACAGTCAGGGCTAGGGCAGGATCCCTGTAGCCCAAAGTATTCTCTGGATATAAAGGAGAATCCATGAAATCAACCCCGATGCTCTCTGGACAGCCATTTCTTGCAAGGAGATCCCAAAGCAGAAGACTTTGCGATTGACTTGCTGTGAGCAGCTGGGAGATGGGACTTCTTCATCCTGTTTGAAGCTGTGGCATAGCCAAAATTTAGGACACTAAAACTGACCTCCCCATTTCTAAAACACATTTTAAATGGTTTATTACTCTTTCAGATGAAGAGAGGCTTTTTTCAGCAACAGATAAGTGTATCTTCTTGGTGTTTTTCATATTTTCAATGCTTACTTTTAAAAAAAACTGATTTGGACTTTGGGATTTATATATTGTGCGAAGAGTCGAAGGGCTGAATTATTGGTTGTTTTTATGAAACAAGTTTTTTTTTTTTAATTTAAAAAATTTAATTTTGTTGAATCTGGGCTTGTGAGATTGGAGCTTGAGATTGCTGGTTAAAGATTTTTGTGGGAAAGCTGCTTTTTTTTTTTTTACTTTGCTGCGATGCTGATTGGTGGAGCTTTGTAAACAAAAGTACTCTGAGATCTTGCTTTTTACCCATTTTTTTTTTTTTTCTGTATGCATGGCTAGTTATGGCTGGAGTTCAGCGAAGGGAATTTAAAGAGACACTTACACATTTACTGGAAGATGTCACTACTAGAATTCTACAAGTGATAGAAACTAAATTTGAAGCCTTTGAGAAAAAATTATACAAATTTGATATTGATTTGCACACAAAAATGGATATTGAAAATAAGAATATTGACGATGTAAGGGAATCTTCAGAACAGGAAACTGGAATAAGAAATCTGGATTTGGATGGGGGGTGGATGATTTAGTTTATCTTGAGCCTGGAGATAATGAGTTCTTTATAAAGCCCAAATTCTCAATAGATTTATTTGTTTATTTGTTTATTTGTTTATTTGTTTGTTTGTTTATTTATTTACAATATCCAGATCATAAAGCAGAAGAGTATTTGGAAGATTTTTCTTTTTTTCAGAGGTGCAGGAAGGACTTATTAAACCTTTGAAGACGTCTTTGATAGTAAAAAAGGGCAAGGTGACAAGAAATTACTACTTGAGATTTCACTTGAAGAAAAGATTAAATGGCAAGCTCCCTGAAAAGAAGAAAAAGGAATTTAAAGTGGACTCATGGGACCAAGGTTAAAATGTACAAGTTATGATTTTGAATTGGTAATACTGGAATTTATTTTTGGATTGGGATTGTATGATAATGTCTATGGATTTTACCGTTATAGAAAATAAATAGACTTAGGTGCTTAATAATGATAGATTAACTGATACTTCAAACGTTGGTAAGGACCTTGGGATAATAGGTCTATATAAATGTCTTTGTTCTTATTTAGAAATTACTCTTGGGATTTTTGCTTGTAACTGAAAGAAATGAAATTTTGACTTTGAGATTTAATATTTAGAATTGCTATAGAAATATTGTGTTTTATTGATATTACTAGAGTAAGAAGTTAATGTATTATTTTACTTATAACTGTATCGAAGAAAGTTGGAAGTTGCTCTTTTCTTGTTTTCTGACTTTTTCTCCCTGCCCCACTTTTTTTCTTTTCTTCCTCACACTTCTTTATCTATTTCTTTCTTTTTTACTTTTCTTTTGATGTTTTTGCATATTTTATTCTTGTTTGAAAATTAATAAAATTCTTTTAAAAAAAAAAAAATCTTTGGGCCAAGAGCACTTTTAATATGTTTCCCCCTCCTTGAGCTACAGAAATGCCAGTTTATTTCAGTTCCATTCATATTTCTTCCATACTGTCTGATATTTACATGACTTGAATCTCAAACAACATAGTATGTTCTTCATAATTAAACTATTCATATTGTCGGTTTTTATCCTTATAAGTCTCCCATAAGCTTGCATGAAGGAGATCTCTAACATATCGTCTTGGCTTGTATGCCCTAGACAGGCCGAATCCTCTTGAAGATGGTTTCTTCTAACACATCAGGAGGATGACATATTCAAGAAAGCTGATTTAAGGAAAAGTCTGCTGGGATCCCATTCATTGCAAGTGGGGCCCATTGCTTCTCTTCAATGATCAGGGGATGATTTTTTTTTTTTCCCATCTATTTCCACCACAGCAGAATTTCAGGAATTACCTGCTCCTCCCTTCAGAGAACAAAACACAGAAGCTCCTTAAAAAAAAAAAAAAAACACCAAAAATCTGCAAATAAAACTCCCTATTCCTACTGAAAAATCATTTAAAAAACAAAACTTTTTAGGCAAACATCTATGGAGGAAGGATACTATGTTTAAATAATTTATGGCATACTGTGGTTACTTTTTTGGATTGTTCTCTGACAACATTCATATAAACGATAAATATTGACCAAATTAAATACAATTGAAATTTTCCAGTATTTTTGGGAAATCGGTGGCTGGAGATTCTTGTACTGTAGAGGACGTTTAATTCAGACTTATCTCCAAGGAAGCTGTTGATTAGTCACTTTCTGGCTAGACTACTGCAGTGGGCTCAACATGGGGCTGCCTTGAAAGGACCCGAAGCTGCAGCTGGTCCAGAATGTTATATTGTGTTCAATGTTGGGTGCACCATAGGATGCCAATGTAATACCATTTCTCTGTGAGCTTATGACCCTTCCCTGTATACCGTGATGACTGGGCCCAGTTCTTTCCCCCTCAGTTTGGTTAATGTGTTCTCCACCCATTCCAGAGGTGGCAGAAAACTAAAACAGTTTTGATTTTGCTGCCCTCACTGCTAACATCAGTCCCCCCCCCCCCCCCCGGCTTGAAGCAATGAAGGAAATAATGGAATAGGAAAGACAATTAACATTTTTTTTAAAAAACCCTGAACAGAACCAAGAAATAAAAGACAAGGAAAACCCCAAGTATTACAATTTATCCTAACACTCTTAACTGCATATGCAAAGCTTTACTCTTTTTCTAAATACTGTCAAAGTCACTACAATGTATTTAAGATTCCTGCTGTGCCAAAACAAGACCATTGGTGTCTAAAGTGTCCGATGGAGATGGGCAAGATAAATAAATAAATAAATAATGACTTTGTGGTTTATAAGGAGTATCGTATTGTTTTTCTGTTGCCCTGCAGTTATAATTAATTTGAACCCCAAGATTTATTGTTATTTCCTGCCTTCTCAGTTCTTCTCCTAGTAAAGTAATAGCTCAGACAGGGTGAGTGGGACACAAGGTTTATTTTATTTTATTTTATTTATTTGTTGATTTGTTTGTTTATGTATCTATGTATGCATTTATTTATAAGACTTACATACCCATCCATATTATGAATCACAACTCTGGGTGCATCACAAAACAATAAAAAGGACCACAGTAAAACTGCCAGGGCCCTGGAACCACTCCAGGCTCACCCTACCCAATGTTGTGGGAACAGCCAGCAATCCAAGGCCTTCCAGGAGGCCAGGAGACCACCAGATCTCTGGAGGAAGGGTATTGCAAAGAGCAGGGGCAGCTATGGAGAAAGCACACTTCCTAGGCCCCACTAGATGACAACCTTTAAGGAAAGGGAACTGGAGCACGCCCATCCTATCTGACCTGGTGGGATGGGCAGATACCCTCAGGGAGAGGCAGTCCTGGTCCCCTGCCATTTATGGCCTTAAAGGTGATAACCAGCAATATGAATTGTACCCAGAAAAAAACTGGAAACCAGTGCAGCCCACACAGTACTGGTGTCATGTGGGCACACCATGGAATGCCAGGAACTACATATTGCCACATACTGGACCAGTTGTAATTTCCAGAAGGTCTTCAAGGGCAGCCCTATGTTGAGTGAGTGGCAGTAATCCAACCCAATCACCAGGCCATGAATATGAGCAAGGCCAGTCCAGGAATGGGTGCAATTTATTCCGAGGATCAGTTATTTCTGAAGAGTTAAACATTAAGAATAACATTGTATGAACACAGAGTACCCTAGTTTCTCTCTAAGAAATGCATCATCTAAATTCCTTTGTGCTTTATTCCAAATGCTTGATTTAATTACAAGAGCAGCGAGAGTCTCTTTCCTTCTGGTTTATATAGATACTGATCATCTCCTTTTCCTTTCTCTCTTTTCAATGCTGTCCAACTTTTAACTTGCCTCTCAGGTTTTATTCAGACCATATATTATTATAGATAGTAGAAAAGCCAAAACTGAATGGGACATTGGCAGCTGCTGATTATAAGACTCAGGCCATGTGCAGAGCTGTCCCACAGCTGAGATCTTCTGCCTCTTTCTGCTGCCTGTTCGCCCCAATAGACCAAGAGTGGGAGGAAAGGTTGATACCCATGGATTGTTATCACAGTGGACCTATATGGTCTCAGCCTCCTTGCATCTGACCTTAGTCTTCTAGTCCTCACACTGCCTCTTTTGCTCTACATACAGGTAATCCTCAGTTTAAGAATGAATTCCATTCCCAAGGTCTGTCCTTAAGTTGAATTTGTACATAAACCAGATCAGTACTATTGTATAATATTGCATAAGTAGTCATGAACTCAAACCATTGGGTATTTAACTCAAATTTTGCTACAGTAAGCTCCGTTCCTAACTATGGGTCATCTGTAAACCAGGCATTCTTAACCCAGGGCTACCTGTATCTTGAACTGTCTGGCGGCCTTCCTTCTAAGGCAGAGCTGTCAAACACTCCCAAGTGTGGCCCAAACCAGATTAAAATCCAATTGGGTCATACTTCAGAAAATAAAAAAATAAAAATATAACAAAACATAGATAATATCACATTCTAAAACTAAAGAATAATACATTTAATTCCCCAACACCAAAACTCCGGGCTCATGGAGGAGTCCTGCACAAGCTCACTGCCTCCGCTTAATTGCAGCAGCAAAGATTGCACGGGGTCGGAGGCTGAGCAGGAGCACCTCCTGACAGGAGGTCCCTCGCTGCCAGGCCTAGCCCAAGGAAATCCAGGAGACCATGTAAATTCAGTCCAGCAATGTTTATTAGCAACAACCTCTAGCAAGAATCTTCCCAGACTGAAACCCCGGTTCCCAAAGTCAGCCAGTCACAACAGTGTGAATTCCTCAGGGAGGTGCCAGCCTCATCCTCTTATCTCTCCCCTGCTCCTCAGGAGATGAAAGAGCATGTTTTCCTCCCTGAGTCTGGCCTCCATAATTCCATTCCATCACACTTGCAGTCTGCTCTACCGTGGCCAAAAGTGCTCCCTCCCAGTTGCTGCAATTAAGCTGAGGTACTGTAGCATTAGAGTTTGTGTCTTTTCCCCAGATGGCAGGCAGGCAGCCAACCTGCTCCAGACCTCAGAGCCTCCACCACACGAAGGAGCCCCTCTCTCCAAAACAGGTTGAATTAATTTCTCTCCCCCTTCAGAAAAGATTGAATTCATATCAATCAAGTTTCAGGCTGCGCAAGGCCCATGATCATCACTAACCACATAAAATGTTCAGTTTTTAAATTAATAATAATTACTGTTGAAAGAAGTTCGGAATACATCCAAAGAGGAAGGAAAGAATGGGGGAAAATGCAGGAGCATACATTATATATACTGTATACATGTATACTGTATACGGTATACATACAGATATATATAAATATACACAAATATTGAAAACAGATCATCACATTTGTAACAATAGTTTTTCTTTTCTATGTTTTAGTTATATCTAGTTCCTATATGATTGTTGTGTTGATTCAGTGATTATACACACACACACACACACACACACACACACATAGAGATATACATACATGTGTGGTTTTCAAAGTCAATATACAGCCCTCTGGGATCCTTATCGCCTGTGTTTCTATTTAATTTTGACACCGTTGTTTTGAGGAAAAGGACAGTCAACATTTTGCTTGCTTTCTACAAGAATAATAAACTTGGATTTCCTTTCAAGGCTCTTCCCTTCTTTAAATATTTCCAGATTTGACTCACTCCAGAATTAAGGGTAACATCAGCCACTGACATTTTCTAGAGTTCATTCTATCCTGTAAATATGTAGGTGAGAAGATGGTCTATTGAACAGATGAAACCAATTGATATAATTGGATTATATCAATTATTATTGTACTAATATATTGGTTTATTACTTAAAGAAGACCCATTTCCTTGCTACTGATTGCATGAAAGCAGTTTTTATCTCTTTATTCCTCAAGCTGTAAATGATGGGGTTCAGGCTTGGGGTCACTACTGTGTAGAGCAGGGCAAGGAGCCTGTTGCTATCCACAGAAAATATCGAGTTGGGTTGAATGTAGGTAACTATGATGGTTCCAAAGAAAATGAAAACAACAATGAGATGTGAGGAACAAGTGGAAAATGCTTTGCGCCTGTTCTTGGCCACCGGCATTGTGAGAATAGTGGAGATGATGAGGATGTAGGAAAAGAGGATGAGCAAAAGGGGAAGCAGGCCAAATACCACAGTTACTGTGGCAATGGACACTTCATTTTTGTAAGTACTGGTGGAAGTCAGTTTCAGAACAGGCATAAGATCACAGAAGAAATGGCTGATTCTATTCGACCCACAGAAGGGAAGGGTGAAGATTGAAATAGATTCCCCTAAACACACGAAAATCCCAGTGGCCCAAGAGGCAGCAGCAAGCTTAGCACACTCCCTGTAGTTCATGATACAAGGGTATTGCAAAGGTTTGCAAATGGCAACATAGCGGTCATACGCCATAGCACAAAGAAGACAACACTCAGTGACACCACAGAGAAGAAATAAACACATCTGACATCCACAGCCCCAGAAGGATATTGTCTGGTTCTCTGATAACAAATTCACCAGTAACTTTGGGCTGATGGATGAGGTGTAGCCAATTTCCAAAAAGGACAAGTTCCAGAGGAAGAAGTACATTGGGGTGTGAAGGGTGGGACTGGCAATGGTGAGGATCATAACCAGGCTGTTGCCCACCAAAGCCATGAAGTAGAACATTAGAACCAGGCAAAACAGAAGTTCTTGCATAGTCTTGAAATCTGAGAAGCCTAGCAGGACAAACTCAATCAAACAGGACTGGTTGTCTTGTTTCATGGTATCATCCACATAGTAGCCTGAAAACAGAAAAGGAACATTAAATAAAGAATTAAACAATTCCATATCCTGATTCCTTTATATTTACTCAGAAGTAGTCACTTGGATTAAGTCCTTGGAAATAGGAAAGGAAATCTGCAATTTTAATTTAGTGTCATGTGAATTTATGTGTGATTATATCATCTTAGTGAATCACACCACCATTTTAGGATCGTTTCTCAGAACTGAATTGTCCTCAGTCCTCAGACTTTCAATTTGGTTGCTCAAGCATTTTTTTTTTTTAATTGGTTGGTCTGCCATCTAATAGTTTCTGGTAATATTTCAGGGATTCTTTCAATAATGGAAATTCAGTAAGAATTAGAACATTTTTACAGATTTCCTTTGAAGTACATACTTTTCATATCTGAAACTTTGCCCTAATATTCCAGCTGGGAATTCAGAAATGCTAATATAGGGCTTCAACTCTGATTGCTCATTGGAAGGATCGATAATGAAGCTCAAGCTCAGATACTTTGGTCACCTAATGCGAAGAGAGATCTCTTTGGAGAAGACCCTGATGCTGGGAAAGATTGAAGGCAAAAGGAGAAGAGGACGGCAGAGGATGAGATGGTTAGGTAGCATCACTGAAGCAATGAGCATGAAACTGAGCAAACTCAGGGAGGCAGTGAAGGACAGGAAGGCCTGGCGCAATATGGTTCATGGGGTCATGAAGAGTCGACACGACTTAACGACTAAACAACAAAATATAGGGGTAGGATTGTACACTGGACAAATCTGGTTTAAACCAAAGGAAGCTTAATTTACCATTAAATGCAATTTCTTTCCATTGTATATCATCAACTATCAGCCATTCCTGTTTCACAAAGAATGACCTTTTCCATCTAGACAGAACATCAAAATGTGCAGAAATTTCAGGCATAATCTGTCCAAGGCTCAAAAATATTAAATGGCTAAAGCAGAATTGAAAAGCTGACAATAAAACTCTGTTAATTTTCCAATGAATATCCTTTGAAGTAAAGGTTCTTTTCATGAAATTGCAAAATGTGAGGAACCAAACTATCAAACATGACCTTAGCTGAATTATGAGGTATTTATCTTACCTCATCAATCCTTTTCTGATTATTTTTAGAGAGATGGGATAATTATTCTGAAGGAAAGCCTGAAATGCTGTAATATTCACTGGCAATTCAAGATCCTGAAGATTCTTCTACCACAAAAGAGTCTTCATGTAGTGTTTCCTCTGGAAAAAAAAATATTATGGACCCTGTTTACACCAACCCACATCAAAGACTCTGAAGAAGCCACTGGACTCCTAGAGGATCCAAAATTCCAGAGAGACTGGAGGACTTTTTCTCTAACAAGGTCTCATGACAGAAGCCCAAGGATTCATCCTGAGGATCTCATAAATTAATACCAGAAGGCAATTTAGACCTGGGGAAAAGCATTCCTTACAGCAGAGTTAGCAAACCCAGTGTCCTTAGAAGCTGGAGATTTTTGTGCCCAATTTCCTTGATTCTCTGACCATTTGCCATGTTTCCTTGACTTATAGGAATTGGAGAGCCGGTTTGGTGTAGTGGTTAAGGCACTGGGCTAGAAATGGGGAGACTGTGAGTTCTAGCCCCATTTTAGGCACAAAGCCACCTGGGTGACTTTGGGCCAGTCACTCTCTCTCAGCTGTAGGAAGAAGACAGTGGCAAACTGCTTCTGAAATCTTACCCAGAAAAGTGGAGGAACCTGTCCAGGTAGTCACCAGGAGTCAACACTGACTCAAAGACATCCCCCCCCCCCAAAAAAGTCCAAAAGATAATGCCTTCAATGGCATAATTGATATTGTTCCTACACTTCCTGGCACAGTGATCAATAACCACATGGAACATAGAGATCCATTTTAATATGTCTCCTCCTCATCCTTGAACTACAGAAATGCCTGTTAATTTCAGTTCCATTCATATTTTTTCCATACTCACTGATACTCACACTATTTGAACATCCAAATTTGTGATTTGTTTTTCCTAATTAAACTATTCATTTCGTTGGTTTTAACACTAGTGAGTCACCAACATTTTGAATGAATGGGCAGGATTGAGCTTTAATCAATCAATCTTGGCTTTTGTAATCTTGAGAGTGCATGAACTGCTGTTTCTGTGATAACAGATTTATCATATTATTAGACAACCTGTGACTTTTTGGGTTCATGTTTCAGAGATATCTCCTTACCACTGATCACAGAAACAGAATGATCACAGGTGGCCAAAAAAGCAGTGGGAGCGGGAGCGACTTCCAACTTCCTGGTGGCTTCCCCATTGACTTTCCTTGTGGGAAGCTGGCAGGGAGCATTGGAAATCTTTCTTCCTTCCTTCCTTCCTTCCTTCCTTCCTTCCTTCCTTCCTTCCTTCCTTCCTTCCTTCCTTCCTTCCATCATATTAAGTCCATGTATCATATTTCTATAAATCATTGAATGGTAAGGAAAAAAAACCACAATGTTATTGCATGTAGTAATATGATGTATCAAGAAATAAAATGTAATGTAGCTGTGATATAATTGTTTAATATAAGATTTTTTTATGAAGGAAAGAATACAAAATGTGACACACTCACCTCCTGGAGGGTGAAGTGTGGCAATTTAGAATATTATCACTTCCATCTCTCATTTCTTTTTGCATTGTATTCTGAAAACAAAGCAGTACTGCCATAGCAGATAAGAAATTGAAGTTCAGAAGCTAACAAAAGAGTAAAATTTAGCCCACTTTGGTAATCCCCAAAGTTGGAAGTATTCCATCTCTAGCAGCAAAAGTCCCCATTTTAGGAGATGGTATTATTGAAGGGCAGTCATGCAGTATTCCCCTTCCTTATCTTACTGTCTCACCCATAAAAAGAAGGCCCAAAGGATACTTCAGGACTGAGGGGAAAAGCTGCTGGAAAACATACTTTTAAAAAATGTTAAGTTCTAAGGTTCATCTGAAGACCCTGATTGCACTGATATGGGATATTTTTCAGGGACATCTGAAGATGTTACCTAGCTGGGTAATGAAACATTTGCAAGAAAAGAACCAAGCTCAGAGAACCCCAAAGACTCGACATCTATGTCATTAAGCCTACATGACGAGGTGCTCTGTAATCCCCTGAAGTTCCTTCTAAAATGTGAGAAACTTTGAATACCCTGTTGACTTTCTTCTTAAGGAGCTGTATATGATGGGATTAGACACATACCATATGTTTAAACACAAAACCATGCAAGAGAATCCAGAGCCGGTGAGTAGACCAGCTCTTTGGAGTATCCATGAACAAAGAGAGGATGGGAAATCACCCACATGCACTCCAAACAGTGCTTCTCACGAGGAGACCGCAAGACAATGGTCCCCGATGGGTTTTGAGCACTGGGAGACAATGGGAATAGTCATCTTGCTTGCAACTGAGGTCGCCGCCTGTTTTACTGATTGTCAAAGCACTGGCCAGATGTAAGACAAATGATTCTTTTAGTTCTTTAAATCCAGAGATAATGAGCAGACCAGAAGGTAAGGAGATTTTAAGCTTTATTGTTAACTTTAGCAAACAGATTTAATATAAAGGAATATAAGAATTAGCAGATAGCATTAAACATAAATACAAAAGGATAGTATAAAAACATAACATACCAAGCAAGATGATAAAACTCTTCCCCTACTGCCAGTAACTACCATAAGGGGACAGTGGAGAGACCCCAAGATGGCTTAGACAACACAGCACCTAGTCCCAAGGCCTGTGTCCACACTCCAAACTCCAGGGCGATGCCAGAGCTTTTTATCAAAGTCTGGCACTACAATCCCATGTCTCTGTTTTCGAGTCAAGTGCTTTGAGAGTGACCTTGACCAGATCTTATACCTGCTCATCAAAAGAATCAACAGCCTGGGAACTGTGTAATTGTGTTTAACCTAAACAATCCTGAGGGTTTCCCCCCCCCCCCCGCACTCCTAAGTAAAAGGGAAAACAAGCCAATAAACATTATTAAGATTCAAAGTGAGCTTTCTTAACATGTGCAGAAGAAATCAAACTATGTCACCTAAACTCCTCGAAATAACAATGGTCTTCCGCATTGCCACTACAGCCCTTTTAAAGGACACTAAGTTTGCAAATCTCCTTTCCTAATCACATTTGGAAATTGCTTGTTAACTATCTTTTAAACCATTAGGGACCTTTGGATCAACAAGTGAGAAAATGCCAGGTGAGTGTCCTTCAAACCTTCATGAAGAAAACTTTAAACATAAGATTAAGAACTTAAAAAGTTTGAACTAAACAACAAAAGCTAAACAAAACTTTGATCCTAGAAAGTTACAAATGGATTAAGAGTCCAGATAAATCTGGAATAAGTTTTTGGAATTAATTATAAAAAATCCTTCCTGTGGAAAATAGATTTGTTTGGACTTTTGCAAAGACAAAATAAAGATAAGCCACTTTAAAAATTGGACACTAGAAGGAAGTAAAGATTTTAGTGAAAGGAGAAAAATACACAAGCCTGATTAACCACTAACTGGATGTATAAAATGACACAAAATACTTTAACACTGCAAATATTGAAGGACACTTTTGAAAAATGGAATCAGGAGTTAGTATCAACTATGACAATAGCAATGTTTGCTTCTATGGATAGACTGTGTCCAAAAGAGATTTTGGAAGAGGCAGATGAAGAACAAGTTCTACTTGGCAAGACAGAGATGGCATCGAAAATGGATCTACAAATGACAGGTTATGAGAATGACATGGAAAAGGATGTCACACTGGACATACAAAAGAAACCAGTTGTTGCTTTAAAAATCAAAAGGGAAATACAAATAATAAACCAAGAGAGTGTTCTGAATGCTAGATTTACAAAAGAGGCTTGTTAAAGCTTTGAAGAATCTTGTGAAAAGAGACAAAGAAGAAATGAAATCAAATTCTATGGCATTATTTGAATGGACTAAAGATTAAGACTCTTAGAAGTAAAAGGAAAGAATATAAACTTGGTTTATTTGATGAAGGTTAAAAAAAGACACGTTGTTATTTCTGGTAACCCTTAATGGACTTTCTGCTGTCACTAGGTCTGAAAAGATGATGCTTTATGGATTTATCTATAGATAAGAGATGAGATATGGGATGAAGAGATCATTGGTTGTAAACTAAGAAGGGGTGAAGAGCTACAAAAATATTGATACATGTTGTGATGAAGGTTGGAAGTCACTCCTTTATATATTTCTTTTCTTTTTTTTCACTAAATTCTTCCTCAATAAAATTATCTATCATCTATCCTTTCTGGATTAGAACCAAAGGGCCTGGTGGCAAAACTTTATTAATAGGATGAGGCTTAATTTCTTCTGTTTTGAGGATGAATAGACATACTAGAAAATCTCAGTGCTACCAGCCCAAAATATTTATAATGCAAATTAATCTTATATTGTTATTTCCTGTCTCCTCAATTCTTCTCCTACCAATGTAATATCTCAGACAGGGAGAGTGGGGCAATAATATAATCTACCTGCTTTACTCAGAGGATCAGTTATTTATCAACAATTAAAACATTAAGAATAACATTGTTTGAAGAGATAGTATAATTGTTCCTCTGATGTTTCCTGCATCATCCAAACTCGTCCTTTGTTCTTTGTTACAAATGGCTGCTTGATTTATTATGAGATCTGCGAGAGTCTCTTTCCTTTTGGTTCATTTAGATGTTAGTCACCTCCTTTTCCTTTCTCTCTTTTTAATTCCATCCTCCAATTTGCCTGAGATTTCACTTAGACTGTTCATTATTAAAATCCTCAATAAAATTATCTATCTATCCATCCATCCATCCATCTACTCTTTCTGCTGCCAAAATACCCTGAAGGAGAACTTTCAGGGTCAAATTAAAAGCCCCTAACCCAAGTAAGTTGTCCGAGGGAAAACAAAGCACTGGCCCAGCTATATGGTCACAAATTAGACAACTATCCCTTCTACAAAAACACTTTCTTCCTCATTGCTTCAAAGGCACACCCTAATTGTCTCATTGATGTGACTAGGCCCCTGATGTGTTACATCCAAGGAAATAAATTGCTGCTGGATCCAATCATGTACATATATTCTAATCTGAATAAATCTATAGAGGGGTACTTTAACCCAGCCCCCCTTAGGAATGTCTTGCAACCAGTAGGGTCAGTAAATCAATCTGTACTTCAGTGTGATTGTGCCTGGTCTCCAGCTCAAATGTACCCCTAAAAAGTTATTTTATACTCCCAATGGAGCAAGAGTCCCCTGCTCCTCAGCAGGAGGAGTGGTTCACATCTATGCATTGTTATCATAGTGAATTGGTATGGTCTCCTTATATCTGACCTTAATCTTCTAGACTGCATACTGCCTCCTTTTTGCTACATTCCTTAAACTGTCTGGCAGCCTTCCTTCTAGGGAAATTGTCAGGCAACATTTGACTTGCATGCTGCCAGAATAATAAACTTAAATTTCCTTTCTGGGCTCTGTCCTTGTTTTGAATAAATCTGTCTCCAACTCTAGGTCATTCCAGATTTAAAGGTAAAATCAACCATTGGCATCTTCTAGAATTTATTCTACCCCATAAATATTTTTATGAGAACTGTAATCCAATGAAGAGATGAAACCAATGGATTATTACCTAAAAGAAGATCCATATCCTTGCTATTGATTTCTTGAAAGCAGCTTTTATCTCTTTATTCCTCAAGCTGTAAATGATGGGGTTCAAACTTGGGGTCACTACTGTGTAAAGCAGAGAAAGAATCCTGTTATTGTCCACAGAATACTCTGAGTTGGGACAAATGTAGGTAGCAGTGATGGACCCGTAGTAAAGGAAGACAACAATGAGATGCGAGGAGCAGGTGGAAAATGTTTTACACCTGTTCTTGGCCACTGGCATCATGAGAATAGTGGAGATGATGAGGATGTAGGAAAAGAGGATGAGCAAAAGAGGTACCATGGCAAATACCACGGTTATGGTGACAGTGGCCACTTCATTTTTGTATGTATTGGTGGAGGCCAGTCTCAGAACAGGCAAAATATCACAGAAGAAATGGTGAATTCTATTCAACCCACAAAAGGGAAGGGTAAATATTGAAATAAATTGCCCCAAACCCACCAAAATCCCAAAGACCCAGGAGGTGGCAGCGAGCTTAGCACATTTCCTGAAGTTCATGATACAAGGATATTGCAAGGGTTTGCAAATGGCAACATAGCGGTCATATGCCATCACACAAAGAAGACAACACTCAGTAACACTAAAAAGAAGGAACAAGCACATTTGAATCCCACAGTTCCAAAAGGATATAGACTGTTTCACTGATAACAGATTCACTAGCAACTTTGGGCTGATGGTCGTGGTGTAGCCAATTTCCAAAAAGGACAAGTTCCAGAGGAAGAGATACATTGGGTTATGAAGTGTAGGACTGAGAAAGATGAGGACCAAAATCAAGCTGTTGCCCATCAAGGCCATGAAGTAGAATATTAGAACTAGGCAAAAAAGAAGTTCCTGCATAGACTGGAAATCTGAGAAGCCCAACAGGACAATCTCGGTGAGACAGGATCGGTTGTCTTTTTTCATGGTAACCTCCAGATCAAAGCCTGGGAACACAAGAGGAATGTTAAATAAATAATGAATTCTTCTTAACATTATTAGCACTTAAATAGGCTTCTCACACTAGAGACCTTTAACCTGATCATCAAGGATCTGTCATTCCTGTTAGGTAAAGAATGTCCTTTTCCATCTATACAGAACATCAACATGTGCATGAATTTCAGCTTCATCTCTCCCAGGCTCAAAAGAATCAAATACCAAAACATAACTAAAAAGCTGACAATAAATCTCTCTTAATGTTCCACCAAACTTCAATTAAAAAATAAAATTTCTTTTCGTGGACTTGCACATTAGTAGGAATAAACCCACCGAACATGACCTTAGGTAAATTACAAAGTATTCATCTTACTTTATGAGTCATTTTCTGATGTTTTTTATATAAATGGACTATTTCTTCTTAAAGACAACTGGAAACATTGTCATCTTCCCTGGCAATTTCAGTTCTTGAAGTTTCCCCTTCCATACATGAATCCTCATGTAGTCTTTCCTCTGGAAAAAAATATTTGATATAATGTAGGCTGTTTACATCAGTCGACATCAACAATTCTGAAGGAACCACTGGAATCCTAGAGGATCTGAAATTCCAGAGAGACTGGAGGACTTTTTCCCTAACAAGGTCTCATGACAAAAGCCCATCCTGGGGATTTAGTAAATAAATACCAGATGACAACCTGTATCTTGGGCGAGGCAGTCCTTGCAGTAGAATTAGGAAACCCATTGACCTCAGATGCTAGATATTTTGTTTTACAATTTCCATGACTCTCTGACCATTTGCCATGCTGGCTTGTCTTATAGGAATTGTAGCCCAAAAGATAATGCCTTCAGTGGCATAACTGATACCATCGCTACACTTCCTGCCATGGGGATCCATAACCACATGGAAAATCTTTGGGCAGAGCACCATTTTAATATCTCTCCTCTTCCCTGAGCTCCAGAAATGCCAGTTTATTTTCAGTTCCATTCACATTTCTTCCATACCATCAGATCTCACAGGATTTGAATCTCAAACAGAGTAGCTTGTTCATAATTAAACTATTCATGTTGTTGATTTAACTCTACTGACTCACCTAGAACCTGGTATGATAGGGCCAATGTTGAAATTGAAATTATAAACAAATCCATCAATCCTGGCTTTTGTAGTCTTAAGACTGCATGACTTGCTATTCCTGTGATAGTGGTTTTATCATCTTAGAAGTTGGCTGGTTAAGAGAGGATCTTAATCAATAACAGTAATAATTATAATTAATAATTATAATTATTAAAAGTAATAATTATAATTAATAATTGATTTGTGCTTTTGATTAATACTCAGATTCACAAGCTGCCCCATCCAGCCAAGCTTCTAAGCAGGTCACATCATAAAACAATATATCACAAATATCTATAAAAATATTCTCCATAGTTAATTAGGTAATGAAGGCAGCCAGAGAGATGACCTTGGAGAAAGTATGCAGAAATGGTTACAGAAACAAAAGGATGCTTTGAGCCCAGGGTTTTTGCTCCATCAGTAAATCAGCTGTTCTTGAAAATCCTCCTGAAGTTTTGTTCAATGAGTGGATACCCAAGAAGCCCTCAGCAGGACCTACTGCCATTGTCCCACTGGCAAAGGTCTTGGCAAGATTTCTCCCCCAAACACACCAGTGCTCCTGGTGACTGAGGGGTGTACTGCAGAACCAGTTAGCCAGCCAATGCCCCCATTGAGCAGGACAATTTCTGAGTGCAGCCAAAGGTGTTGCCAGCCTTATTGGGAGTTGGGTGGCATATAAATTTTATAAATTAATAGTAGTAGTGGTGGTGGTGGTGGTGGTAGTAATAGTAGTATTTCAATGATTGCAAGTTCCAGCCTGCATGTTCTCTGAAAACCCATTTGAAGCCTTATTTTGTGCAAAAGTTGCAAAATGCCCTAGCTCTTGAAATGAAATGAAAAAGTAGTAGCCTATGAACCCCCAGATAGAATGGTTTTCAGATGGTTAAATCTTTTGAGATCAGGTTCATACATGGCACGGTTGCCATTTACATCCTGGAATTTCCCAGGCTTTTCCCATCCGTGGTTTCCAGAACTTCAGTCAATGCTCTCTTATAGGAATATCCCAATCTATTGGGGCGGGGGGGGGGGAGTCCTCCACTTGAGAGCCAGTTTGGTGTAGGGGTTAAGGTGCTGTGGACATGTTGTTTCCAAGACTCGCAATTCCTGAATAGAAAGCCTCGTTGTTGTGGACCTGTGAAACATTTTGATGCACCATGATCTCATACATGTTCTCCATAACTTTCCAAATGTTTTAAAGTTAAGCTATTGTTCACTGTGTACTCCTTACGACCATCTGGAATGAGAGAGGGGATTTTAACTGGAAGTCAAACCTGCTGAATCTGAAGTTGATCATACTGGCGTGGGAGTTGTTCCTGCTTCTTGTCAAGATGAATGTCTATTGAATCCAGATCACGCAGGTACGGCCTCATCATTCCCATTTCAAGGCAACATATCCATCAGAAATACTTCTAATTAGAAGTATACATTCAAAGACAATCATTTACAAGAAGGATGGGATGATATAGGACCCTGGGAAATGTATTGCTGGGGGAGGAGTAAAGGACTTTCTACAACAATGCACAATGTTCATTTTTTTCATTATGTTCATTATACACAGTATTTTAAACACTGTGGATAATTCAACATAACTGAATTATACACAGTGTTTAAATGACAAGGGGACATCTATTTTTCCCCTATTTTGTCAAGTTTTTCATATTCCAGCTGGATATTCTCCAACCTCACAACTGTATTGAAATCTGAGCAGCCTGAACAAAGGATTTTCCAAAAATATACAAGAACCACTACTTAGGCAAAGATGGCTGAAGCATTCTTTAAGCTCTGGGAAACCAGATAACATTCAGAAGAGCCTTAAGCAAACAGCTCCCTGATCAGTGGAAAAGTCTAAGAAGGAGGGAAGATACAGCACAATCAGACTTGAAGATTCTGTTATTGTAGTCTATCTCAATAAAGTATAGTTCTGCTCTTCCTCTGGAGTTGATTTTCTGGTCTGGTCTACCTATTGGGGCTGACCGTACCTGTGGGGATGGCCATGCATCTAGGCTAAGGTGCAATCGTAGGTCACTGTGATAAGGCAGGAAGGCAGCTGGCAATCAGGAAAAAACATCTCTGTAAGGGTTCACTAAAAGTTCAGCAATCTGTAGCACCCCTGGGTGGAGAGCTAAAATTATAATTAACTTGGTAATGAGTGCACAGTAGGAATGTGCAAAGAGAGAAGAAAGTGCGCAGATGCAGCTTGCGAGCCAAGTGGAAAGGGTTGACAATGTGCATGAGCAAGAAAGCAGTGGGAGCAGGAGCAACTTCCAACTTCCTGGTGGCTTACCCATTGACTTTCCTTGTGGGAAGCTGGCAGGGAGCATTGGAAATCTTTCTTCCTTCCTTCCTTCCTTCCTTCCTTCCTTCCTTCCTTCCTTCCTTCCTTCCTTCCTTCCTTCCTTCCTTCCTTCCTTCCATCATATTAAGTCCATGTATCATATTTCTATAAATCATTGAATGGTAAGGGAAAAAACCCACAATGTTACTGCATGTAGTAATATGATGTATCAAGGAATAAAATGTAATGCAGCTGTGATATAATTGTTTACTACAAGATTTTTTTATGAAGGAAAGAAGACAAAATGCGACACACTCAGCTCCTGGAGGGTGAAGTGTGGCAATTTAGAATATTATCACTTCCATCTCTCATTTCTTTTTGCATTGTATTCCGAAAACAAAGCAGTACTCCCATAGCAGATAAGAGATTGAAGTTCAAAAGCTAACAAAAGAGTAAAATTTAGCCCACTTTGGTAATCCCCAAAGTTGGAAGTACAGTGGTATCTCGGGTCACGAACGCTTCTGTTCACGAACAATTCGGGTCACAAACAGCACCGTTCGCAAAATTTTGCTTCTGTTCGCGAACTCCGCATCGGGTGACGAACAGGATCTGCGGCCATTTTCCCTGCTGTGACACATGGTCGTGGCTTCCTGTAGGGAGGGGGACTCTCCCTCCAAACAATAACCGCCTCCCCACCCGCCTTCCTGTCCTCCACGCCAGAAGTCACCTCGAGCAAGGTTAGCATTCTCTCTCTTCATACTGTACTGTACTGTACTTTGTTTCATATTTTTGTGGTTTAAAAAAAAAATACATATGGTTCAGAAAGGATTAACCGTATTTGCATTGAACCTTATGGGACAATTTGATTCGGGTCGCGACCAATTCGGGTCACGACCAGAGTCGCAGAACGAATTAAGTTTGTGAACCGAGGTACCACTGTATTCCATCTCTAGCAGCAAAAGTCTCCATTTTAGGAGATGGTATTATTGAAGGGCAGTCATGCAGTATTCCCCTTCCTTATCTTACTGTCTCACCCATAAAAAGAAGGGCCAAAGGATACTTCAGGACTGAGGGGAAAAGCTGCTGGAAAACATAGTTTTAAAAAATGTTAAGTTCTAAGGTTCATCTGAAGACCCTGAGTGCACTGATATGGGATATTTCTCAGGGACATCTATGTCATTAAGCCTACATGACAAAGTGCTCTGTAATCCCCTGAAATTCCTTTAAAATGTGAGAAACTTTGAATACCATGTTGACTTTCTTCTTAAGGAGCTATATATGATGGGATTAGACACATACCATATGTTTAAACAAAAAACCATGCAAGAGAATCCAGAACCGGTGAGTAGACCAGCTCTTTGGAGTATCCATGAACAAAGAGAGGATGGGAGATCACCCACATGCACTCCAAGCAGTACTTCTCATGAGGAGACCACAAGACAATGGTCCCCAGTGGGTTTTGAGCACTGGGAGACAACAGGAATAGTCATCTTGCTTGTAACTGGGGTCGGCACCTGTTTTACCAATTGTCAAAGCACTGGCCAGGTGTAAGACAAATGATTCTTTTAGACCCAGAGACAATGAACACACCAGTAGGTAAGGAGATTTTAAGTTTTATTGTTACCTTTAGCAAACAGATTTAAACAGGAATATAAGAATTAGCAGATAGCATTGAATAGAAATACAAAAACATAGTATGAAAACATAACATACCAAGCAAGATGATAAAACTCTTCCCTTACTGTTGGGAACTACCATAAGGGGACAGTGGAGAGACCCCAAGATGGCTTAGACAACACAGCACCTAGTCCCAAGGCCTGTGTCCACACTCCAAACTCCAGGGCAATGCCAGAGCTTTTTATCAAAGTCTGGCACTACAATCCCATGTCTCTGTTTTCGAGTCAAGTGCTTTGAGAGTGACCTTGACCAGATCTTATACCTGCTCATCAAAAGAATCAACAGCCTGGGAACTGTGTAATTGTGTTTAACCTAAACAATCCTGAGGGTTTCCCCCCCCCCCCCCGCACTCCTAAGTAAAAGGGAAAACAAGCCAATAAACATTATTAAGATTCAAAGTGAGCTTTCTTAACATGTGCAGAAGAAATCAAACTATGTCACCTAAACTCCTCGAAATAACAATGGTCTTCCGCATTGCCACTACAGCCCTTTTAAAGGACACTAAGTTTGCAAATCTCCTTTCCTAATCACATTTGGAAATTGCTTGTTAACTATCTTTTAAACCATTAGGGACCTTTGGATCAACAAGTGAGAAAATGCCAGGTGAGTGTCCTTCAAACCTTCATGAAGAAAACTTTAAACATAAGATTAAGAACTTAAAAAGTTTGAACTAAACAACAAAAGCTAAACAAAACTTTGATCCTAGAAAGTTACAAATGGATTAAGAGTCCAGATAAATCTGGAATAAGTTTTTGGAATTAATTATAAAAAATCCTTCCTGTGGAAAATAGATTTGTTTGGACTTTTGCAAAGACAAAATAAAGATAAGCCACTTTAAACATTGGACACTAGAGGGAAGTAAAGATTTTAGTGAAAGGAGAAAAATACACAAGCCTGATTAACCACTAACTGGATGTATAAAATGACACAAAATACTTTAACACTGCAAATATTGAAGGACACTTTTGAAAAATGGAATCAGGAGTTAGTATCAACTATGACAATAGCAATGTTTGCTTCTATGGATAGACTGTGTCCAAAAGAGATTTTGGAAGAGGCAGATGAAGAACAAGTTCTACTTGGCAAGACAGAGATGGCATCGAAAATGGATCTACAAATGACAGGTTATGAGAATGACATGGAAAAGGATGTCACACTGGACATACAAAAGAAACCAGTTGTTGCTTTAAAAATCAAAAGGGAAATACAAATAATAAACCAAGAGAGTGTTCTGAATGCTAGATTTACAAAAGAGGCTTGTTAAAGCTTTGAAGAATCTTGTGAAAAGAGACAAAGAAGAAATGAAATCAAATTCTATGGCATTATTTGAATGGACTAAAGATTAAGACTCTTAGAAGTAAAAGGAAAGAATATAAACTTGGTTTATTTGATGAAGGTTAAAAAAAGACACGTTGTTATTTCTGGTAACCCTTAATGGACTTTCTGCTGTTACTAGGTCTGAAAAGATGATGCTTTATGGATTTATCTATAGATAAGAGATGAGATATGGGATGAAGAGATCATTGCTTATAAACTAAGAAGGGGTGAAGAGTTACAAAAATATTGATACATGTTGTGATGAAGGTTGGAAGTCACTCCTTTATATATTTCTTTTCTTTTTTTTCACTAAATTCTTCCTCAATAAAATTATCTATCATCTATCCTTTCTGGATTAGAACCAAAGGGCCTGGTGGCAAAACTTTATTAATAGGATGAGGCTTAATTTCTTCTGTTTTGAGGATGAATAGACATACTAGAAAATCTCAGTGCTACCAGCCCAAAATATTTATAATGCAAATTAATCTTATATTGTTATTTCCTGTCTCCTCAATTCTTCTCCTACCAATGTAATATCTCAGACAGGGAGAGTGGGGCAATAATATAATCTACCTGCTTTACTCAGAGGATCAGTTATTTATCAACAATTAAAACATTAAGAATAACATTGTTTGAAGAGATAGTATAATTGTTCCTCTGATGTTTCCTGCATCATCCAAACTCGTCCTTTGTTCTTTGTTACAAATGGCTGCTTGATTTATTATGAGATCTGCGAGAGTCTCTTTCCTTTTGGTTCATTTAGATGTTAGTCACCTCCTTTTCCTTTCTCTCTTTTTAATTCCATCCTCCAATTTGCCTGAGTTTTTCACTTAGACTGTTCATTATTACAAGGCTCAAGCCACATATATAGCAGTCCCACAGTGGAGATTTGTCTCTTTCTGCTGCCAAAGTACCCCAAAGGAGACTTTTCAGGGACACATTAAAAGCCCCTGACCCAAATATATCTTTCTAGAGAAAACAAAGCACTGGCCCAGCTATATGGTCACAAATTAGACAACTATCCCTTCTACAAAAACACTTTCTTCCTCATTGCTTCAAAGGCACACCCTAATTGTCTCATTGATGTGACTAGGCCCCTGATGTGTTACATCCAAGGAAATAAATTGCTGCTGGATCCAATCATGTACATATATTCTAATCTGAATAAATCTATAGAGGGGTACTTTAACCCAGCCCCCCTTAGGAATGTCTTGCAACCAGTAGGGTCAGTAAATCAATCTGTACTTCAGTGTGATTGTGCCTGGTCTCCAGCTCAAATGTACCCCTAAAAAGTTATTTTATACTCCCAATGGAGCAAGAGTCCCCTGCTCCTCAGCAGGAGGAGTGGTTCACATCTATGCATTGTTATCATAGTGAATTGGTATGGTCTCCTTATATCTGACCTTAATCTTCTAGACTGCATACTGCCTCCTTTTTGCTACATTCCTTAAACTGTCTGGCAGCCTTCCTTCTAGGGAAATTGTCAGGCAACATTTGACTTGCACTCTGCCAGAATAATAAGCTTAAATTTCCTTCCTGGGCTCTTCCCTTGTTTTGAATAAATCTGTCTCCAACTCTAGGTCATTCCAGATTTAAAGGTAAAATCAACCACTGGCATCTTCTAGAATTTATTCTACCCCATAAACATTTTTGTGAGAACTGTAATCTGATGAAGAGATGAAACCAACTGATATACTTGGATTATTACCTAAAAGAAGATCCATATCCTTGCTATTGACTTCTTGAAAGCAGCTTTTATCTCTTTATTCCTCAAGCTGTAAATAATGGGGTTCAAGCTTGGAGTCACTACTGTGTAGAGCAGGGAAAGAATCCTGTTATTGTCCACAGAATACTCTGAGTTGGGACAAATGTAGGTAGCAGTGATGGATCCGTAGTAAAGGAAGACAACAATGAGATGTGAGGAGCAGGTGGAAAATGCTTTGCGCCTGTTCTTGGCCACTGGCATCATGAGAATAGTGGAGATGATGAGAATGTAGGAAATGAGGATGAGCAAAAGGGGAACCAGGACAAATACCACAGTAAGTGTGGCGTTGGCCACTTCATTTTTGTAGGTATTGGTGGAAGTCAGTTTCAGAACAGGCATAAGATCACAGAAGAAATGGCTGATTCTATTCGACCCACAGAAGGGAAGGGTGAAGATTGAAACAGATTGCCCCAAACCCACAAAACTCCCAAAGGCCCATGAGATGGCAGCTAGCTTAGCACATATACCAGAGTTCATGATATAGGGGTATTGCAAGGGTTTGCAGATGGCAACATACCGGTCATATGCCATCACACAAAGAAGACAACACTCAGTAACACTAAAAAGAAGGAACAAGCACATTTGAATCCCACAGCTCCAAAAGGATATAGACTGTTTCTCTGATAACAAATTCACTAGCATCTTTGGGCTGATGGTCGTGGTATAGCCAATTTCCAAAAAGGCTAAGTTCCAGAGGAAGAAGTACATTGGGGTATGAAGAGTAGGACTGAGAAAGATGAGGACCAAAATCAGGCTGTTGCCCATCAAGGCCATGAAGTAGAATATTAGAACCAGACAAAACAGAAGTTCCTGTACAGACTGGAAATCTGAGAAGCCCAACAGGACAATCTCAGTGAGACAGGACTGGTTGTCTTTTTTCATGGTATCCTCCAGATCAAAGCCTGGGAACACAAGAGGAATGTTAAATAAATAATGAATTCTTCTTAACATTATTAGCACTTAAATAGGCTTCTCACACTAGAGACCTTTAACCTGATCATCAAGGATCTGTCATTCCTGTTAGGTAAAGAATGTCCTTTTCCATCTATACAGAACATCAACATGTGCATGAATTTCAGCTTCATCTCTCCCAGGCTCAAAAGAATCAAATACCAAAACATAACTAAAAAGTTGACAATAATTCTCTCTTAATGTTCCACCAAACTTCAATTAAAAAATAAAACTTCTTTTCATGAAGTTGCACACTGGGAGGAATAAACCCACCGAACATGATCTTAGATGAATTACAAAGTATTCATCTTACTTTATGAGTCATTTTCTGATGCTTTTTATATAAATGGAATATTTCTTCTTAAGGACAACTGGAAATGTTGTCATCTTCCCTGGCAATTTCAGTTCTTGAAGTTTCCCCTTCCATACATGAGTCTTCATGTAGTCTTTCCTCTGGAAAAAAATATTTGATATAATGTAGGCTGTTTACATCAGTCAACATCAACAATTCTGAAGGAACCACTGGAATCCTAAAGGATCTGAAATTCCAGAGAGACTGGAGGACTTTTTCCCTAACAAGGTCTCATGACAAAAGCCCATCCTGGGGATTTAGTAAATAAATACCAGATGACAACCTGTATCTTGGGGAGGCAGTCCTTGCAGTAGAGTTAGGAAGCCCATTGACCTCAGATGCTAGATATCTAGATAAATTGTTTTACAATTTCCATGACTCTCTGACCATTTGCCGTGCTGGCTTGTCTTTTTTTTTTTTTTTTTGGTATAAATTTTTATTATTACATAATAGAGAGATTTGACTTCCAGTATCCTAACAGTAAAAACAAATATATGCGTGAATAAGCTGCTATTTCTATTCTACTTCTTAAATTATTAAACACCAAAGTAATTTTTTAATTAGCATTCTTTGGGGAATTTATCTAGGGTTCAGTTCTGTTTTCTCATCCAGTGTTCATATTCCATCCAATCTTCTTTATATTTCTCCAAAGTCTTATCTTTAATCCACGCTGTTATCTTTGCCATTTGCTTGAAGTGGTTCAATTTCTTCTTCCATTGTAGTTCCCAATTCTCAATCTTCTCTGACTTAAATAGATATAAAGAACTGGACCAAGTAGAAAAGTTAATGAGAAAAAAGGGGAAATCAAAGGAATATATTATAAAAATGGATTACATAAGAAAAGAGATTATGTCTATCCACGCAGAAGAAATTGGGAGAAAAATAATTTTTATGAAACAGAAGAGTTTGGAAATGGGAAATAAACCAAGTAAACTTCTATCATGGCAAGTAAGGGAAAAGCAAAGGAGAAACATGATCTTAAGAATTCAGCATAAAGACAAGATGATACAAGATGAAGAACAGATTCAAAAGATTTTTCAAAGTTACTATGAAAAGTTATATAAACAAAGTCCAGAAAATGTAAATAAAATGGAAGAATATTTGAAGGATTGCAAAATAATGAAGTTTACAAAGGAAATGGAAGAAAACTTAAATGAACGGATAACATCAATGGAAATTGATTGGGTGATAAAAGAAACTAAATTAAATTCTGCCCCTGGTCAAGATGGCTTCCCTTATGAATTCTATAAAACTTTTAAAGAAAAATTATTAATTCCATTACAAAAAACCTTAAATACAATTCTGGAAGAACAGAGAATGCCAGAAACTTGGAAGGGAACAAATATTACTGTAATTCCGAAACCGGATCGAGACTTAACATTAGTGAAAAATTATAGACCGATCTCTTTGTTGAACTGTGATTATAAACTATTTTCTGCAATTCTGGCAAGAAGATTAAAAAATCAGTTAAAAAATTATATACATGTAGGTCAATCAGGATTTTTGCCTAATAGACATACAGCTGATAATGTAAGAACGGTATTAAATGTTATTGAGTATTATGAATATCATCATCAACAAAAATTGCCTTTGCTCTTCCTTGATGCTGAAAAAGCATTTGACAACATATCTTGGAGTTTTATGAAATTAGTTATGAAAAAAAGAGGAGTAGGAGCTAAGTTTGAAAGAGCATTGGAAACAATTTATAGTGAACAATTGGACAATTGACTCAAAATATAGTTATACAAAAAAGAACCAGACAAGGTTGCCCTTTATCTCCATTAATTTTTATTACAGTTTTGGAAATTTTATGTCAAAAAATTAAAGATAATGAAAATATAAAAGGATTGAAAATTGGGAAACAAGAATATAAGTTGAGAGCATATGCTGATGATGTGGTATGTATTTTGGACAATCCAATAGATACTGCCAAAAACTTACTGGAAGAAATTAAGAAATTTGGTCAAGTGGCAGGTTTTGTTATTAATAAAGATAAAACGGATGTAATTACAAAGAACATCTCAAAAGAAGAAATAGAGGAATTGGAAGAAATACTGAAGATTAAAGTAGTTAAGAAAACAAAATACTTAGGAATAAATTTAACCTCCACAAATAAATCTCTTTTTGAAGAAAAGTATATGAAAAAGTGGAGGGAAATAAAACAGGATATTATTAAATGGAGTAGACTGAAATTAAGTTTATTAGGAAGAATGGCATTAGTGAAGATGAACTTATTGCCTAAAATGAATGTTTTATTTCAAACAATACCAATTATAAGGAATGAAAAAAAATTTATAGAATGGAAAAGAGATATTTTGAAGTTCATATGGGATAATAAAAAATCAAGAATTCGTTATATACATTTGATTAATTTAAAAGAAAGAGGAGGATTTGGTCTCCCAGATTTACAAGTATATTATGAATCAGCCTGTCTTACTTGGATTAAAGGTTGGATTTTACTGAAGGATGCAAGGAAATTAGATTTGGAGGCCTTTAATAAAATTTATGGTTGGCACACATACCTTTGGTATGGAAAAGAAAAAAAAATCAAATATTTTTAAAGAATATCCTAAGACAGAGTATTTTTAGAGTCTGAAAAAAATACAAAGATAGACTAGAAGTTAAAACACTGATGTGGCTGTCCCCCAAAGAAATTCAGTCTAGTTATATGAAAAATTGAGATACCACATGTTTGAAATATAGAGATATTTTGATTAAATATAATGGGAATTATAAAATGAAAACACAGGGGGAATTACAAAAAGATTGGCTTAAATACCATCAGTGGAATGCAGTCTTTCAGCAAGATTTAAAAGAAGGATTTCAAAAAGAGGAATTGGAATTTGAAAAAGTTGTTAAACGTGAGGAGAAAATTATGTCGAAAATATATAGAAGTTTGCTGATATGGAAAACAGAGGAAGAAAATGTAAAACATTGTATGATTAAATGGGCACAGGATTTAGGACATAATATTATGATGGAAAGGTGGGAAAGATGGTGGGAAAAAGATATAAAATTTACAGTATGCCAAGATATAAGAGAAAATAGTTACAAAATGATGTACAAGTGGTACCTGGCCCCAAATAAATTGGAAAAAATGTATAAAAAAATAGAGGTTAAATGTTGGAAATGTGGGGAGAAGGGTGCCTCCTTTTTTCACATGTGGTGGAGCTGTAAGGAAGTGAAAAAATTATGGGATATTATACATAAACATATAGAAAAGATGATTGGGATGAACTTTGTTAAAAAGCTAGAATATTATTTGTTGGGGATGCTTGATGAAAAAATTAAGAAAAAGTCATGGAATTGTATTATGTCTGCAACAGCAGCCGCAAGAATGATTATTGCTCAACATTGGAAACATTGGAAGCCGTGCTGGCTTGTCTTATAGGAATTGTAGCCCAAAAGATAATGCCTTCAGTGGCATAACTGATACCATCGCTACACTTCCTGCCATGGGGATCCATAACCACATGGAAAATCTTTGGGCAGAGCACCATTTTAATATCTCTCCTCTTCCCTGAGCTCCAGAAATGCCAGTTTATTTTGATGCAGCTTGCGAGCCAAGTGGAAAGGGTTGACAATGTGCATGAGCAAGAATCAGGGAGTAAATGATGTCAGGTGACTGAAAGTGGTAAGGATGGCATCTTTAGTATCCGTAAAAAGCATGGGGATAGATAGAGTAGAGGGCAATGCAAGTGTACCCATGGACTCATCATTGCACACTCTGCGTTGTTTATCACTCTGTGGCTGAAGGATGTACAGTTTATTACTTTGTTTTTCACTTCTTGCAAGAATGTATAAAAATTCTGTTAACTTGAGAGCTTTTGTGCCTGCCTTGGAAATTATTCCCCTGCAGCCTACTCTGCACAGAATAAATACTTCATTATCTCCACCCACCCTGGTGTGTTTATTGGGCAAAATTGCATGCCAAGCTAAACCCCCAGAGTTCCTGGGACAACAATCACTCACCCTGTCTGTCACCAGGCTAAGGATGTTCTGGGCCATCCAGCCATCAATTTCTCAATGAATGTCCATTCTTTTGAATCCAGTTGATATTTATCATTTATCTAGACATATCTACCAAAAACAAAATCCAACAACTAATATCTCTGTGCCCTAATCCAATCAAAGGGACCTGCACAACACAGACCCTGCTAGGTTGGTGGGATGGGCAGTAACCACTGAAGGCAGGTGGTCCTGAAAGTCTCTAAGGCATCAGTGACCTTGAGCACTACCTCCCAACCTTCTAATGGGTATAAATTGTGCGTAAAATGGACTTACGTAAACTCTGCCATCTCCTTCTAAAACCAAGAACCAGGAGTCATACAGACAACAGCAACCTCATATTTCTGGACTTCTGATCTTGTGGGACTGAACTGCTTTCATAAGCTAACAGCATGGGTTCAAGTAGCCAGTGACATTTATGGATAAATAACTTCCTTGGAGATTGAATTGGGTGATAGATTCACTTACAAGTTCCATTTATATGGCCACCCATTCAAACAAGATTATGGGAGGCTTATAGGGATAAAACAACCATATGAATATTTAATTATAAAGTACATACTTCACTCTTTGAGATTGAAATCATATGAACATCAGACAGTATGGAAGATATATGAGTGGAACTGAAAGAAACTGGCCTTTCTGTAGCTCAGGGAGGAGGAAACTTATTAAAATGGTGCTTGGCCCGAAGGGCTTCCACGTGGTTATTGATCACCATGACAGATAGAGTGTTCAGCAACAATACAAATTATTCCACAGGTAGGCATTACCTTTTGGACTACAATGGCTATAAAATTCAGTCAGCAGGAAAAATGGTCAGAGTCCTGGAAATGGAAACCAAAATATCCAGCATCTGAGGGCACTGCGTTTCCTAACTCTGCTGAAAGCAAGGCTTCCCCCAAGATCCAGGGGGTCCTCTTGGTATTCATTTACCAGATCCCCAGGGTGAATCCTCAGGCTTCTCTCAGGAGATCGTGTTAGAGAAAAGAGTCCTCTTGTCTCCCTAGAATTTCTGATAATCTAGGAGTCAACTGGATTTAAAGGCTCCTTCACGGTCTCTCATGTTGGCTGATGTAAAACACCTACATATATGAAATACTATTCTCCAGAAGAAGGGATTCATGAAGATTCTTCTGTAGCAGGAGCATCTACAAGACCTACAATTCCCAGAGCATATTAGAGCATTTCCAATTTTTCACAAGAAGGAATATCCCATCTTTCTAAAAAATACCAGAAAAAAATTCAAAAGTAAGATTTATACTTAGTACTTTCCCTGAGTATTTCATGTTTGGTGGGTTGGTTCTTCCTCATGTACAAGTTCATGAAAATGAAAGTTCCATTTTAAGTGATATTCAATAGAGCACTAAGACAGTTTTATTGTTACGCTTTCACCTATTCTTTAACAGTGAATTCTTTTCATCCTGGAACAGATGATGCCTGAAATTTCTGCTCATTTTGATTTTCTGCCTAGCAAGAAAAGGCATTCTTTAGCTAATAGGAATGGCTTATCATTGATGATAAACAATGGGTACAAATCACATTTAAAGGTGGTCAATCTGCCATTGTCTAAATCAGTTTTCTCAAACCTGCAATCTTCCCTCTGTCTTACGATTTCAGCCACAATCTACATACACACTTTCAGTTATGGAAAGTTCTTAATTCAAATGAAATCAATTAATACTGACCTAACTCTTACTGACCTCTTATTATTGACAGAATTCATCAAATAATAAACAAGAAAATTATAAAAGTTTAGTCCAGCCAAATCAAACGTCTGCCCTATCTTCAAGATGGCCATATTTAAATTCTGGCATTGAAGATTCAGACAAATTTATTCAGAGAAACGATCCTAGAATCATTGAGTTATTCACTAATATGACGTAATCGTGCCCAAAGTCCACATGGCACTAAATTAAATGCATGCTGTCCATTTCCTGTTTCCAAGGACTTGATCCAACCTACTACTTCTAGGGTAAGGAAACAGGATGTAGATTTCAGGGGTAACACAGCTATTTCATTGTTAAAAAATGTTAAGAAGATTTGTTTAATTATTTATTTAACTGTCCTCTTATGCCCTCAGGGTTTGATCTGGAACATACCATGAAAAAAGACAACCAGTCCTGCTTGACTGAGTTTGTCCTACTCGGCTTCACAGATCTCCAGACCATGCGAGAACTTCTGTTTTGTCTGGTTCTAATATTCTACTTCATGGCCTTGATGGGCAACAGCCTGATTTTCCTCCTGACCCTGCTCAATCCTACCCTTCATACCCCAATGTACTTCTTCCTCTGGAACTTGTCCTTTTTGGAAATTGGCTACACCACGACCATCAGCCCAAAGACGCTAATGAATTTATTATCAAAGAAGCAGACGATATCCTTTTGGGGCTGTGGATGTCAAATGTGTTTCTTTCTTCTCTTTGGTATCACCGAGTGTTGTCTTCTTTGTGTCATGGCATATGACCGCTATGTTGCCATTTGCAAACCCTTGCA
Source organism: Python bivittatus (assembly GCF_059951505.1). NCBI lineage: Eukaryota > Metazoa > Chordata > Lepidosauria > Squamata > Pythonidae > Python > Python bivittatus. The sequence continues at coordinate 501,509 of NW_028277063.1, forward strand.
ATATCCATATATCATGAACTACAGAGAATGTGCTAAGCTTGCTGCTGCTTCGTGGGCCATTGGTGTTTCCATAGGTTTGGGGCAATCTATTTCAATCTTCACCCTTCCCTTCTGTGGGTCAAATAGAATCAGCCATTTCTTCTGTGATATTAAGCATATTCTGAGACTGGCCTCCACTAATACTTACAAAGATGAAGCGGCAATTCCCACACTAACAGTAGTAGTTATACTGGTACCCCTTTTGCTCATCCTTTTTTCCTACATCCTCATCATCTCCACTATTCTCACAATGCCAATGGCCAAGAACAGGTGCAAAGCATTTTCCACTTGTTCCTCACACCTCACTGTTGTCTTCATTTTCTATGGAACTACAATTTTTACCTACATTCGTCCCAACTCAGCACATTCCATGGACAGTAAGAGATTCCCTGCCCTGCTCTACACAGTAGTGACCCCAAGCTTGAACCCCATCATTTACAGCTTGAGGAATAAAGAGATAAAAGCTGTTTTCAAGAAATCTGTAGAAAGGATATGGACCTTCTTTAGGTAATAATCCAAGAATATAGTTGTTTTCATCCTTTTATCAAATTAGAGTTCTTGTGTAAATATTTATAAGTAAAAATGAATTATAGATGTTAGTAGCAGATGTTGCCCTTCACTCCCGCATGACCCAGACTTGGAGGTTTATTTCAAGAAGGAAAGGGCCCTCACAAGGAACCTAAGTTTTTTATTCTGGTAAAACAAAAGGAAAGGATTGACCGGCCATTCCCTTACAAGGAGGGCTGTCAGACAGCTCAGGCAGTATGAGGAAAAAAAGAGAGGATGACAGAAGAAAGAGGCAGTGTGTGGGGGAGAAGGACCAAGGTGAAATGCAAGGAGGATGAGACTTCAGGTGTACTACAAGAACAGTGCCTGGGTGTCAACCACACCTCCTGCTGAGGAACCGATGGCTCTTGGTCCATCGGGGATGTAAAAGAATCTTTTAGAGCTATGTTTGAACCAGAGGCGATGACACAAGCACATTGAAATGCAGATGGATTGACTAACCACTCTGGATTCAAAGACATTCATAAAGAGGCATGGGGCTAAAGTCCCTCTTTATGGACTTATTCAGATTAGAATATACACATGACTGGAGACAGCAGCAATTTATTTCCTTGGATGTAACATATCAGGGGCTTAATGAAGTCCATGAGGTAATTAGGGTGTAACTCTGAAGCAATGGGGAAGACTACAAAGACAATAGGGGTTTAGAAAAAACAAGGAGGCAATACTCTATGAGAACTGTTTCTGTGTAGGGCGTTACTATCTTTTCCTTTCCCGGAGCTCTGCTCACCTTCTGGTATCTTCTCCTTCTCCAAGCTTACCATCACCCCTTGGCCTTCTCAAAGGTTTGTGACTGAGAAGATAGTTTAAGCTACTCTGGAAAAGTGTTTTTTTGAAGGGATAGTTGTCCAATTTGAGAATACATAACTAACCCTGTGCTTTATTTTCCCTGGGAAGATATATTTGCGTTAGGAACTTCTAACCTGAACTGCAGAGATGTGAGATTTATTTCTTTCATGTGAGATTGATTACTTTCTTGCAAAGGAAGATAAAGGAGCATCAGACAGTATTATTTATTCAAGTACATATACAGTTGGGCACTCAACTCAGAGATGGTGCAACAGAAGAACTTTGGACTAATTTTGATTTTTCAAAGAAAATTAAAAATGAGACTTATGTGTCGTGTCTGATTAAAATTGCAACAATAATAAACTGACTCTGTTCCTTCTTATTAAAAAAACCTCTGCTATCCATTTATGCATTTCTATAAAATCAGTGTTTCATTATCTTGTACCGAAATATTTCGCCTCACGTTCTTCTCATTTTTCACTCATAAACCTAATGAAGCTCTGATTTAACATCTACAAATGTAGTAATTACAACTCTAGCAATGTAACAACCATATAAGGATGTAGCAAGGTGGAGGAGACTAGACCTCCTTCACAGGGATGTTGTTTCTCTGCCACTGGATGCAGAAATCCGGGTCATTCCCTGGATATCCCCCAATGTCATTCCAGAAGAGACCACAGCCATAGTGGCATTCCAGGAATGGGGTTGACAAAGGGTATCAGAACTGTAAAACTTTCAACATAAAAATAGTCCCTGATCAAAATCTGATATGGAGGCCTGTTCATTTCAGAGAGATAGTCCTTATGGTTCTCTGAGTAGAAGCTGTTTCTCTTTTCATTCCGTTCAAGGTTTACTACTGGGTGTGGGAAGGAGAATTGCCAGAATCACTGTGGTAATTCTGAGTTTGGAAATGTGATGTGCTGTACAGTTTATAAGATTGCTGAATTCTATTCCTCCTTGTCTCAAAATGCTTGATACACCACAGTATCAGATAAACTAAGGTAATCTAGGGTAATAATTCTCTCTACCAATATTATTCAAATCCTTCTGGTGTTAATGCAGCCAATAGACCAGTGGGTGCTAAAAGTTCTTTTCCATTTCTTTGCTTCTAAGTCTATAAATCAAGGGGATAAACATGTATCTTCCCATACAGCATATTCACCAGGCTATCGTGGTCTGGAAGATTGCTGGAGGAAGGCCTTAGGTAGGGGAATATAGTGGCTTGCGCAGAAAAGACAGACCACTGTGAGGTGGGAGGCACAGGCGGAGAAAGCCTTATGCTTCCCACCAGCAGAATGGATCCTCAGAAAGGTGGCAATAATGTCAGTATAAGAACTCAAGGTGATTAGAAAAGCCCCCACACCAAATATACCATCAATGATGAAGACAACCATCTCAGCCACCTAGGGGAAAGCACAAGATAAGGCCAAAACAGGGGGGATGCCACAGTAGTATTGGTTGATTCCATTGACATTGAAGTAAGGTAGAGTGAAAGTCAAGGTTGTGTGCAGCAATTTGTTGAGGAAGCCGGTGATCCACGTTCCTGCAGCCATGTATAAAGGCACTTCAAATTTATGTTGGGAATATGAACAAGTAGAAGGTGCATTTTATCATCTTTGGTGAATGTGTAAAAAAGCTAGAAGATTCTGGATCCAAATACATACACTGATTCAGAGGATTTTAAAGATTAATATACAGTTGAATCCAGAGGTTTTTCTTTTGGGACTGTTTGACAAACAGTTGGAAAAGAATCATGGAACTTTGTTTTCCTACATGGTAACTGCAGTGAGAGTATTACATGCACAAACATGGAAGGTTCAGCATTACCCACAGTGGAGGAACCATTGGTGAAAATAATAGAACTTGTTGAGATGGCTAAATTGACCTTTGATCAAAGAAAAAAAGTATCTGCATTTATTGCTGACTGGAAACCCCTTACACTGTTGGATGAAACAGAAAAAATGAACTTATGATTTATAATTTTGATTATTAAACAGAATAGACTAGAGAAGGAAGAGAGGTATATTGTAACCACAGAGTAAGAGGTAAACTTATAATTGTACTGATAACTGCTGTAAAGAAAATCAGAAGCTACTTCTTCGTATTTTTTTCTATTTTTTCTTTACTTTTTCTTTTCTTTTCTTGCACTCCTCTTAGATTTTTTGTCTTTCTTTTCTTTTTCCTACTTTATATTGGGTTGTGTTACCTTTTATATTCTTTTTAAAAAATCTTTAATGAAATTATATATATATATATATATATATATATATATATATATATATATATATATATATAAACTGGCCTAATTCTCACTGAATTCTTATTATTGACAGAATCCCTGAAATAATAAACAAGAAAATTATAAAAGCATAGTCCAGCCAAATCAAACATCTGCTCTCCATTCAGGATGGCCATATTTAAATTCTGACACTGAAGATTCAGACAAATATATTCAGAGAAACGATTCTAGAATGCTTGCGGGATCCACTAATACGGTGTAATCATGCCCAATGTGCACATAGCACTAAACTAAATTTGTACTCTGGAGTCCTTGGGATTCTCTGAGCTTGGTCGTTTTCTTGCAGAACTTTCGTTACCCAGCTAAGTAACATCTTCAGTGCTGAACAAGAACACAATCAAACTCAGAGAACCCCAAGGACTCCACAGTTCAGCCCTGAGCTACATACAGTATATTCTCTTCTACTGGTAAATTTCTACTCTCCATTTCCTATTTCCAAAGACTTGATCTGTCAGGAGTTTCTCATGGGAAGAAATTCATCCCGTTATCTGTACAACAATATTATGTCTAGCTTATGTAGCTCATGTAAACAAAACAACTTGTGACTGTGTGTTGTGCACGTATACTGCTAATTACTGCCACCTATTGGTGTGTGTATATGCTAGTTATCCAGTGGGGGGGTATGGAGTGCCAATATAACTGGAGCATTGTATGCCCAGCCTTGTAGTTGCAGTTGCAGTAGAGCGTTAGCCACTATGTAGGTATGTAGTTTTATGGGTTATGTAGTTGTAACAAATAACCAAGTAGTGTACCTCTTCTCTAAGAGTTTTTGGCTAGAGACTTTATGTTTGTGGATAAGTCTTGGATGCTGAATATATGAGAAGACGTGTTTTTTTCCTATATTTTGTATACAACTTGTATTTTATGAAGTTTTGCATTTTTATCAATAAACAACCAGATAGTATATATTTTCTGGCTGAGTTTCTTTGGAGAACAAGATATGGACATTTCAGTTTGCAAACCTATCATGCTGGTGTGTATTTTTTCCCTGGGAAAAGGTTTTCTGGGAGCACTGCTGTACTCTGCTCAATGTGATCCACCATATTACTTCTAATATACAGAAACAGGGTATAGATCTCAAGGGTAATAAGCCAATTTCATTGTTAAAAGCTGTTAAGAAGAATGTTTTAATTCTTTATTTAATGATCCCATTCTGATCTCAGGCTTCGACCTGGATGATACCATGAAAAATGACAACCGGTCCTGTCTGACCAAATTTTTCCTGTTAGGCTTCTCAGATTTCAAGACTATGCAAGAACTTCTGTTTTCTCTGGTTCTGAAATTCTACCACATGGCCTTGATGGGCAACAGCCTGGTTTTGATCCTCATCATTGCCAGTCCCTGCCTTCATACCCCTATGTACTTCTTTGTCTCAAACCTGTCCTTTTTGGAAATCAGCTACACTTCCTCCATCAGTCCTAAGTTGCTAGTGAATTTGTGATCAAAAAACTAGACGATATCTATTTGGGGCTGTGGATGTCAAATGTGTTTCTTTCTTCTAATTGGTATCACCAAGTGTTTTCTTCTTTGTGTCATGGCATATGACCACTATGTTGCTATCTGCAAACTCTTACAATACCCCTATATCATGAACTACAGCCAACGTGCTAAGCTAGCTGCCATCTCATGGGCCTTTGGGGTTTGGAGCAATCTGTTTCAATCTTCGCCCTTCACTTCTGTGGATCGCATACAATCAGCCATTTGTTCTGTGATCTTATGCCTCTTCTGAAACTGATGTCCATCAATAATTACAAAAATGATTATCTGGTCTCATCATAGCTTCCCTAGGAATTCAGGCATTGTCCATGTTACATTTTTGCAGACCTCAGGCAATCATCCACTTTATTTATGAGCAGCTTCTCCTTGTAGAGAAAACATCTTGCCTCCACCGTGTATCCTTCTCCCCCGCTTGAATGTGACCTTAGCACCCTTGTTGGTTATCCCTGTAGCATCCATGTATGTCTCCTGGTCATCTTCAGAATTCCCCGGAGAGGAAGGTAGAAGGTTCTCTCAGCCTATACTTTCCACTTCATTCTGGTCAACCTGAATTATGGGGCCATCATTATCATGTATGGGGTAACCAGAAATCAGTCACCAGGCTTCCAGAAAGCAATATAGCCTTAATGACATCGATGTCCTTGACAAATATCCCAAATCAGTGCACTCACCAATGAACTTCATGACTTAAAAATATTTGTCATTTGGGTTATCTCAAATAGTATGTTTTTCAACAGACTTTCCCCGTAGTTCTCAAGTGTCCTTTGTGGCTTATTTTTACAGATCAGACAATAAGATAATGAAGGGGAGTACTGCATGACTGGCCATCAGTGATACCAGCTCTTAACACTGGGACTTCTGCTTTCAAGAACAGAACGCTTCCAATTCTGGGGGTTACCAATAGGAGCTAAATTTTACTCTTCTGTTAGGTTCTGAACTTTGTTAACTTATCCACTCAGGAAAATGTTTTGTGGCTTCTTCCAGAAATAAAATGCTGGAAAATTTAATTCTTTTTAAATAAGTCAGTATTTATCATTTATTGATATATTGTCAGCAAACAGTCCAAAAAGTAATATCTATGTGTTCTAATCCTAACCTAACCTAACAAAATAAAAAAAAAAATAGGCGACGCAAATTTAAATATTAATTGAGGGTGTTCACAGCATAAAACAAAGCACCCATACAGGGTTCCACTAACATCCTGACCCTGGTGACTGAGGGAAGAGACACACCTCCAAAGTCTTCTGGAAGCCCAACAGGTCAGGGCAATCTGAATCTCGGGGGGGCTGTTTCATAGAGCAGGCCCAATGGCACAGGAAGCATGTCTCCGTTAGGTGTCATTGCTTTACAAAGGGACCTGGAATGCACACACCTTGTTAGGGTGGTGGCATGGGCAGTAACCACTGAAGGGAGGTGGTCCTGCCCTTGTCTAAGGCATCAGTGACCTTGAGCACTGCCTCCCAATCCTCTCATAGGTAAAAAATGTGCATAAAATGGATTTACGTAAACTCTCATACAAACAGCTGCCATCTCCTTCTAAAACCAAGAACCAGGAGTGATACAGACAACAGCAACCTCATCTCTCGGCATTTATGACCTCATAGAATTAAACTGATTTCATAAGTTAACAGCATGGGTTCAGGAGCCAGCAAAATTTATGGATAAATAATTTCCTTGGAGATTGAATTGGGTGATAGATTCACTTAAAATTTCCATTTCTATGGCCACCCATTCAAACAAGATTATGGGAGGCTTATTAGGATAAAACCAACAATCTGAATAGTTTAATTATGAAGAATTTATACTCATATTCCACTGTTTGAGATTGACATCATGTGAACATCAGACAGTATGGAAGAAATATGAGAGGAACTGAAATAAAGTGTCCCTTCTGTAGCTCAGAAGGAGATTAAAAGGGTGTTTGGCCCAATGATTTTCCATGTGGTTATTGATCACCATGACAGATAGAGTGCTCAGCAACAATATAAATTATTCCACAGGTAAGCATTACCTTTTGGACTACAATGCCTATAAAACTCAGTCAGCAGGAAAAATGGTCAGAGTCCTGGAAATGGAAACCAAAATATCCAGCATCTGAAGGCACTGCGTTTCCTAACTCTGCTGAAAGCAAGGCTTCCCCCAAGATCCAGGGGGTCCTCTTGGTATTCATTTACCAGATCCCCAGGGTGAATCCTCAGGCTTCTCTCAGGAGATCTTGTTAGAGAAAAGAGTCCTCTTGTCTCTCCAGAATTTCTGATCCTCTAGGAGTCAAGTGGCTTTAAAGCCTCCTTCATGGTCTCTCATGTTGGCTGATGCAAAACACCTACATATCTGAAATGCTTTTCTCCAGAAGAAGGGATTCATGAAGATTCTTCTGTAGCAGGAGCATCTACAAGACCTTGAATTGCTAGAGTATATTACAACATTTCCAATTTTTCACAAGAAGGAATATCCCATCTTTCTAAAAAAATACCAGAAAACAATTCAAAAGTAAGATTTATACTTAGTACTTTCCCTGAGTATTTCATGTTTGGTGGGTTGGTTTTTCCTCTTGTACAAGTTCATGAAAATGAAAGTTCCATTTTAAGTGATATTCAATAGAGCACTAAGACAGTTTTATTGTTACGCTTTCACCTATTCTTTAACAGTGAATTCTTTTCATCCTGGAACAGATGATGCCTGAAATTTCTGCTCATTTTGATTTTCTGCCTAGCAAGAAAAGGCATTCTTTAGCTAATAGGAATGGCTTATCATTGATGATAAACAATGGGTACAAATCACATTTAAAGGTGGTCAATCTGCCATTGTCTAAATCAGTTTTCTCAAACCTGCAATCTTCCCTCTGTCTTACGATTTCAGCCACAATCTACATACACACTTTCAGTTATGGAAAGTTCTTAATTCAAATGAAATCAATTAATACTGACCTAACTCTTACTGACCTCTTATTATTGACAGAATTCATCAAATAATAAACAAGAAAATTATAAAAGTTTAGTCCAGCCAAATCAAACGTCTGCCCTATCTTCAAGATGGCCATATTTAAATTCTGGCATTGAAGATTCAGACAAATTTATTCAGAGAAACGATCCTAGAATCATTGAGTTATTCACTAATATGACGTAATCGTGCCCAAAGTCCACATGGCACTAAATTAAATGCATGCTGTCCATTTCCTGTTTCCAAGGACTTGATCCAACCTACTACTTCTAGGGTAAGGAAACAGGATGTAGATTTCAGGGGTAACACAGCTATTTCATTGTTAAAAAATGTTAAGAAGATTTGTTTAATTATTTATTTAACTGTCCTCTTATGCCCTCAGGGTTTGATCTGGAACATACCATGAAAAAAGACAACCAGTCCTGCTTGACTGAGTTTGTCCTACTCGGCTTCACAGATCTCCAGACCATGCGAGAACTTCTGTTTTGTCTGGTTCTAATATTCTACTTCATGGCCTTGATGGGCAACAGCCTGATTTTCCTCCTGACCCTGCTCAATCCTACCCTTCATACCCCAATGTACTTCTTCCTCTGGAACTTGTCCTTTTTGGAAATTGGCTACACCACGACCATCAGCCCAAAGACGCTAATGAATTTATTATCAAAGAAGCAGACGATATCCTTTTGGGGCTGTGGATGTCAAATGTGTTTCTTTCTTCTCTTTGGTATCACCGAGTGTTGTCTTCTTTGTGTCATGGCATATGACCGCTATGTTGCCATTTGCAAACCCTTGCAATATCCATATATCATGAACTACAGAGAATGTGCTAAGTTGCTGCTGCTTCGTGGGCCATTGGTGTTTCCATAGGTTTGGGGCAATCTATTTCAATCTTCACCCTTCCCTTCTGTGGGTCAAATAGAATCAGCCATTTCTTCTGTGATATTAAGCATGTTCTGAGACTGGCCTCCACCAATACTTACAAAGATGAAGTGGCAATTCCCACACTAACAGTAGTAGTTATACTGGTACCCCTTTTGCTCATCCTTTTTTCCTACATCCTCATCATCTCCACTATTCTCACAATGCCAGTGGCCAAGAACAGGCGCAAAGCATTTTCCACTTGTTCCTCACACCTCACTGTTGTCTTCATTTTCTATGGACCTGGCATTATTACCTACATTCGTCCCAACTCAGCACATTCCATGGACAGTAAGAGATTCCCTGCCCTGCTCTACACAGTAGTGACCCCAAGCTTGAACCCCATCATTTACAGCTTGAGGAATAAAGAGATAAAAGCTGCTTTCAAGAAATCTGTAGAAAGGATATGGACCTTCTTTAGGTAATAATCCAAGAATATAGTTGCTTTCATCCTTTTATCAAATTGGAGTTCTTGTACAAATATTTACAGGTAAAAATGAACTCTAGATATTAGTATCAGATGTTACCCTTCACTCTCACATGACCCAGACTTGGAGATAAATTTATTAAAAGACGGAAAAAGCCCTGAAAGGAAACCTAAGTTTCTTTGTTTTTCATTCTGGTAAAACAAAAGGAAAGGATTGACCGGCTGTTTCCTTACAAGGAGGCCTGCCAGACAGCTCAGGCAGTATGAGGGGGGAAGGATGACAGAAGAAAGAGGCAGTGTGTAGGGGAGAAGGACAAAGATCAGACACAAGGAAGATGAGACTTCAGGTGTACTACAAGAACAGTCCCTGGGTGTCAACCATACCTCCTGCTGAGGAACAGATGGCTCTTGCTCCATCAAGGGGGTAAAAGAGTGTGTTAGGTGATGTTTGAACCAGAGGCCATGGCACAAGCACATTGAAGTGCAGATGGATTTACTGACCACTCTGGATTCAAAGACATTCATAAAGAGGCATGGGGCTGAAGTCCTTCTTTATGGACTTATTCAGATTAGAATATACACATGATTGGAGACAGCAGCAATTTATTTCCTTGGATGTAACATATCAGGGGCTTAGTGAGCTCCATAAGGTAATTAGGGTGTAACTCTGAAGCAATGGGGAAGACTACAAAGACAATTGAGGTTCAGAAAAAACAAGGAGCCAATATTCTATGAAGACCGTTTCTGTGTAGGGCGTTACTATCTTTTCCTTTCCCGGAGCTCTGCTCACCGTCTGGTATCTTCTCCATCTCCAAGCTTACCATCATCCCTTGGCCTTCTCAAAGGTTTATGACTGAGAAGATAGTTTAAGCTACTCTGGAAAAGTGTTTTTTTGAAGGGATAGTTGTCCAATTTGAGAATACATAACTAACCCTGTGCTTTATTTTCCCTGGGAAGATATATTTGCATTAGGAACTTCTAATTTGAACTGCAGAGATGTTAGATTTATTTCTTTCATGTGAGATTGATTACTTTCTTGCAAAGGAAGATAAAGGAGCATCAGACAGTATTATTTACTCAAGTACATATATAGTTGGGTACTCAACTCAGAGATGGTGCAACAAAAGAACCTTGGATTAATTTTGATTTTTCAAAAAAATTAAAAAATAAGAATGATGTGTCAGGTCCTATTAAAATTGTAACTATCATACACTAACTCTGTTCCTTCTTATTTAAAAAAAAACCTCTGTTATCCCTTTATGCATTTCTATAACACCAGTGTTTCATTATCTTGTACTGAAATATTTCACCTCACATTCTTCTCATTCTTCACTGACAAACCCATGTAATCCCTGATTTAACATCTACAAATGTAGTAGTTACAACTCTGGCAACGTAGCAACCATGCAAGGATGTGGCTAGTGGGTGGAGACTAGATCTCCCCTCACAGGGATGTTGTTTCTCTGCCACTAGATGCAGAAATTCAGGTCGTTCCCTGGATATTCCCCAATGTCATGACTGTTGTCTTCTTTGTGTCATGGCATAAGACCGCTATGTTGCCATTTGCAAACCCTTGCAATACCCCTATATCATGAACTACAGCCAACGTGCCAAGCTAGTTGCCATCTCATGGGCCTTTGGGAGTTTCGTGGGTTTGGAGCAATCTGTTTCAATCTTCGCCATTCACTTCTGTGGATCGAATACAATCAGATATTTTTTCTGTGATCTTATGCCCTTTCTGAAACTGATGTCCACCAATAATTACAAAAATGAAGTGGCCAATCCCACAGTAACTGCAGTATTTGTCCTGGTTCCCCTTTTGCTCCTCCTCTTTTCCTACATCCTCATCATATGGACCATTCTCATGACGCCAGTGGCCAAGAACAGGCACAAAGCATTTTCCACTTGTTCTTCACATCTCATTGTTGTTTTCATTTTCTTCGGAATGCTCATTTCTATCCACATTCCTCCCAGCTCAGAATCTTCTGTAGACAATAACAGGATCCTTGCCCTGCTCTACAAAGTAGTGACCCCAAGCTTGCACCCCATCAGTTACAGCTTGAGGAATGAAGAGATAAAAGCTGCTTTCAAGAAATCAATAGCAAGGAACAGGTCTTCTTTGTGGAATGATCCAAGAAAATCAACAGGGTTCATCTCTTCTCCAGATCTCTATCTTGCACAAGAACTTATGGGTAGAATGAACACAAGAAGTTGGCAGTGGCAGATATGACCGTAACTCCACAATGATCTTGAGACTGAGATAGATTTATTCAAAGAAGGGGAGACCCCTGAAAGCAAACCTATGTTTGTTATTCTGGTATTTTGACAGTTTTAGTTACTCTGGGTTATACTTCTCCATATCAAGAGAAGAATTCAGAAGACAGGAAGTAACAATATAAGATCCATTTGCATTATGAATTTTGAAGTGGTAGCACTGAGATTTTTTAGTATGTCAATTCATCCCCAAAACAGAAGCAGTTAAATCTCATCAAATTAATGAAGTTTCATCACAAGGCCCGTTGCTTCTAATCCAAAAAGGAACTGCGACCGAACTGCTTTATTTCAATCCATTTTTATTCTGTTTTTCTTCTACTAACCAAAAAGAATGGTGTGACCGAAACCCAATAAGATGAGGCTTAGGTACAACTCTTAGAAAGTATCAGAAATGTGATAGAAAAGTATTTCTATCTAGTATTTCTGAAAAGTATCAGAAATAGCAGACTCAAACTCCCCCCAGAAATGAAGGGGATGAAAAGGCAGTTTTCTTTTCTTTTCTTTTCTTTTCTTTTCTTTTCTAAGTGTACTTCTCTCTCCATTGCATGGTTGCATGGTGATTTTGCTGGCAGTGAGTGTTAGCTCCTTATAATCCTGGCATTACTGACTTGAAGGGAAATGACTTACTACAAGTTCATCATGAACTTCAAGGTCTCCTTCCAGCTAGTAGCTGTTTCCTGGTTATCTGCTCTCACCAGAGATTCCCTAGCAATTCAGGCATTGTCCATGTTACATTTTTGCAGACCTCAGGCAATCAGCCACTTTACATATGAGCAGCTTCTCCTTGCAGAGAAAACATCTTGCCTGCCCCATGTACCCTTCCCCCGCCCCCCCTTGAATGTGACCTTAGCATTCTTGCAGATTATCCCTGTAGCATCCATGTACATCTCCTGGCCGTCTTGAGAATCCCCCGGACAGGAAGGTAAAAGGTTCTCTCCACCTGTTCTTTCCACTTTATCCTGGTCAACCTGAATTATGGGGCCATCATTATCATGTATGGGGTATTCCCCAGAAATCAGTCACCAGGCTTCCAGAACGCAACGTAGCCTTAATGACATAGATCTCCTTGAAAAATATCCCAAATCAGTGCACTCAGGCTCATCCATTGAAGTTCATGACTTAAAAATATTTGTCATTTCTGTCATCTCAAATACTATGTTTTTCAACAGCCTTTTCACCACAGTCCTCAAGTGTTCTTTGGGGCTTATTTTTGCACATCAGACAATAAGGCAACCTTCATGGCCTTCTGGAAGAACAACAGGTCAGGGCAATCTGAGTCTCAGGGGAGGCTGTTTCAGAGAGCAGGCCCAATGGCACAGGAACCATGTCTCTGTTAGGTGTCATTGCTTTAGAAAGGGACCTGGAGTACGCACACTGTGCTAGGATTGTGGGATGGGCAGTAGCCACTGAAGGCAGGTGGTCCTGCAAGTGTCTAAGGCATCAGTGACCTTGAGCACTGCCTCCCCACACTCTAATAGGTGCAAAATGTGCATAAAATGGATTTACATAAACTCTCATAGACACAGCTACCATCTGCCATCTCCTTCTCAGCCAAGAACCAGGACCCATAGAGACAACAGCAACCTCATCTCACTGGACTTCTGATCTTGTAGGAATAAACTTCTTTCATAAGCTAACAGCATGGGTTCAAGCATCCAGTGACATTTATGGACAACAAACTTCCTTGGAGATTGAATTGGGTGATAGATTTACTTAAAATTTCCATTTCTATGGCCACCCATTCATAAAAGATTGTGGGAGGATTATAAGGATATAGCCAACAATATGAATAGTTTAATGATGAAGAACATACTCCACTGTTTGAGATTGAAATCATGTGAACATCATTCAGTACAGAAGAAGTATGAGTGGAACTGAAATAATCTGGCCTTTCTGTAGCTCAGGGAGGAGGAGAGGTACTAAAAGGGTGCTTGGCCCAAAGGTTTTCCATGTGGTTATTGATCACCATGACCGATAGAGTGTTCAGCAACAATAAAATTATTCCACAGGTAGGCATTACCTTTTGGACTACAATGCCTATAAAACTCAGTCAGCAGGAAAAATGGTCAGAGTCCTGGAAATGGAAACCAAAATATTCACCATCTGAGGGCATTGCGTTTCCTCACTCTGCTCTAAGAAAGGCTTCCCCCAAGGTCCAGGCGGTCCTCTTGGTTTTCATTTACCAGATCCCCAGGGTGAATCCTCAGGCTTCTCTCAGGAGATCTTGTTAGAGAAAAGAGTCCTCTCGTCTCTCCAGGATTTCTGATCCTCTAGGAGTCAAGTGGCTTTAAAGGCTCCTTCATGGTCTTTGATGTTGGCTGATGCAAATCACCTACATATATGAAATACTATTCTCCAGAAGAAAGGATACATGAAGACTCTTCTGTGGCAGGAGTATCTCCAAGACCTTGAATTGCCAGAGCATATTGGAGCATTTCCAGTTCTTCACAAGAAGAAATACCCCATCTTTCTAAAAATATCACAAAACAATTCAAAAGTAAGATTCATACTTTGTACTTTCCTTGAGTATTTCATGTTTCGTGGGTTGGTTCTTCCTCTTGTACAACTTCATGAAAAGTTCCATTTTAAGTGATAGTCCATAGAACACTAAGAGAGTTTTATTGTCACTCTTTCACCTGTACTTTAATAGTGAATTCTTTTCATCCTGGAACAGATGATGCCTGACATTTCTGCACATTTTCATTTTCTGCCTAGCTAGAAAAAGCATTCTTTAGCTAACAGGAATGGCTGATCATTGATGATAAACAATGGGTACAAATCACATTTAATAGGCAGTTAATCTGCCTTTCTCTAAATTGGTTTTGTCAAACCTGCAATCTTCCTCCTCTCTTTGGATTTCAGCCACAATCTACATACAAACGTTCAGTTACGGAAAGTGCTTAATTCAAATGAAATCAATTAATACTGACCTAATTCTTACTGACTTCTTATTACTGACAGAATCCATCAAATAATAAACAAGAAAATTATAGAAGTTTAGTCCAGCCAAATCACATGTCTGCCCTATCTTCAAGATGGCCATATTCAAAATTCTGGCATTGAAGATTCAGACAAATTTATTCAGAGAAACCATTCTAGAATGGTTATGTGATTCACTAATGTGACATAATCATGCCCAAAGGGCACATAGCACTAAATTAAATTTATACTCTCCATTTCCAATTTCCAAGAACTTCATCCAACCTACTATTTCTAGTATAAGGAGACAGGATATAGATTTCAGGGGAAACAAAGCTATTTCATTGTTACAAATTGTTAAGAAGAATTATTTAGAATTCTTTTGTTAAGAATTGTTAAGAAGAATTTATTTAACTATCCTCTTATGTTCTCAGGCTTTGATGTGGAAGATACCATGAAAAAAGACAACCAATCCTGTTTGACTGAATTTGTTGTGCTGGGCTTCTCAGATCTCCAGACCATGCGAGAACTTCTGTTTTGTCTGGTTCTAACATTCTACTTCATGGCCTTGATGGGCAACAGCCTGATTTTCCTCCTCATCTTTCTCAGTCCTACCCTTCATACGCCAATGTACTTCTTCCTCTGGAATTTGTCCTTTTTGGAAATTGGCTACACCTCCAACATTAGCCCAAAGACGCTAATGAATTTATTATCAGAGAATCGAACGATATCCTTTTGGGGCTGTGGGTGTCAAATGTGTTTCTTCATTCTCTTTGGTCTCACTGAATGTTGTCTTCTTTGTGTCATGGCGTATGACCGCTATGTTGCCATTTGCAAACCCTTGCAATATCCATATATCATGAACTACAGAGAATGTGCTAAGCTTGCTGCTGCCTCATGGGCCATTGGTGTATTCGTGAGTTTGGGGCAATCTATTTCAATCTTCACCCTTCCCTTCTGTGGGTCAAATAGAATCAGCCATTTCTTCTGTGATATTAAGCATGTTCTGAGACTGGCCTCCACCAATACTTACAAAGATGAAGTGGCCATTGCCACTCTAGCAGTTGTAGTTATCCTGGTACCCCTTTTACTCATCCTTTTTTCCTACATCCTCATCATCTCCACTATTCTCACGATGCCAGTAGCCAAGAACAGGCGCAAAGCATTTTCCACTTGTTCCTCACACCTCACTGTTGTCTTCATTTTCTATGGAACTGCCATTTTTACCTACATTCGTCCCAACTCAGCACATTCCATGGACAGTAACAGATTCCCTGCCTTGCTCTACACAGTAGTGACCCCAAGCTTGAACCCCATCATTTACAGCTTGAGGAATAAAGAGATAAAAGCTGCTTTCAAGAAATCTCTAGAAAGGATATGGATTTTCTTTAGGTAATAATCTAAGAATATAGTCGCTTTCATCCTTTTTTCAAATTGGAGTTCTTGTACAAATATTTACAGGTAAAAATGAACTCTAGAAGATGTTAGTAGCAGATGTTACCCCTTACTCCCACATGACCCAGAGTTGGAGATTTATTGCAAGAATGAAAGGGCCCTGACAGGAAACCTAAGTTTTTTATTCTGGAAAAATACAAGCAAAGGATTGACCGGCCATTTCCTTACAAGGAGGCCTGCCAGACAGCTCAGGCAGTATGAGTGAAAACATGAGGATGACAGAAGAAAGAGGCAGTGTGTGGGGGAGAAGGACCAAGGTGAGACGCAAGGAGGATGAGACTTCAGATGTACTACAAGAACAGTGCCTGGGTGTCAACCACACCTCCTGCTGAGGAACAGATGGCTCTTGCTCCATCGGGGGTGTAAAAGAGTGTGTTAGGGCTATGTTTGAACCAGAGGCCATGACACAAGCACATTGAAGTGCAGGTGGATTTACTGACTGCTCTGGATTCAAAGACATTCAAAAAGAGGCATGGGGCTGAAGTCCCTCTTTATGGACTTATTCAGATTAGAATAGGTTGGAGACAGCAGCAATTTATTTCCTTGGATGTAACATCTCAGGGGCCTAGTGAGCTTCGTGAGGCAATTAGGGTATAACTCTGAAGCAATGGGGAAGACTACAAGGACAATAGGGGTTTAGAAAAAACAAGGAGGCAATATTCTATGAGGACTCTTTCTGTGTAGGGAGTTACTATCTTTTCCTTTCCCAGAGCTCTGCTCACCTCGCAGTATCTTCTCCTTCTCCAAGCTTACCATCATCCCTTGGCCTTCTCAAAGGTTTATGACTGAGAAGACAGTTTAAGCTACTCTGGAAAAGTGTTTTTGTTGAAGGGATAGTTGTCCAATTTGAGAATACATAACTAACCCAGTGCTTTATTTTCCCTGGGAAGATATATTTGCATTAGGAACTTCTAACTTGAACTGCAGAGATGTGAGATTTATTACTTTCATGTGAAATTGATTACTTTCTTGCAAAGGAAGATAAAGGAGTTTCGGACAGTATTATTTATTCAAGTACATATACAATTGGGCACTCTGTTCAGAGATGGTGCAACATAAGAACTTTGGACTAATTTTGATTTTTCAAAAAAAAATTCAAAATGAGACTTATGTGTCGTGTCTTATTATAATTGCAGCAATAATAAACTAACTCTGTTCCTTCTTATTAATACTTCTGTTATCCATTTATGCATTTCTGTAATATCAGTGTTTCATTATCTTGTACCAAAATATTTCACCTCACATTCTTCTCATTCTTCACTCATAAACATATTGAATCCCTTATTTAACATCTACAAATGTAGTAATTGCAACTCTGGCAATGTAGCAACCCTGCAAGGATGTGGCTACATGGAGGAGACTAGACCTCCCTCACAGGGATGTTGTTTCTCTTCCACCGGATGCAGAAATCTGGGTCATTCCCTGGATATTCCCCAATGTCATTCCAGAAGAGACCACGGCCATAGTGGCATTCCAGTAAGGGGGTTGACAAAGGATAACAGAACTGTAAAACTTTCAACATAAAAATAGTCCCTAATCAAAATCTGATATGGAGGCCTGTTCATTTCAGAGAGATAGTCCTTATGGTTCTCTGAGTAGAAGCTGTTTCTCTTTTCATTCCGTTCAAGGTTTACTACTGGGGGCGGGAAGGAGAATTGCCAGAATAATTATAGCGAGGAAACAGGTCTTCTTTATGGAATAATCCAAGAATATCCACAGGTTTCACCTCTTCACCAGATCTCCATCTTACACAAGGATGTATGGGGTAGAATGAACACAAGAAGTTGCCAGTGGCAGATGTGACCGTAACTCCACAATGATCCCGAGACTGAGATAGATTTATTCAAAGAAGGGGAGACCCCTGAAAGCAAACCTATGTTTGTTATTCTGGTTTCAAGTTTCAGTTACTCTGGGAAAGTGTATTTGGAGAAAGGAGAGTTGCCTAATTTAAGACCATATAGCTGGGCCAGTGCTTTGATTTCCCTCGGACAACATATTTGGGTTAGGGGTTTTAACTAGACCCTGAATGTCTCCCCCATGGTGCTTGGGCAGCAGAAAGACACAGATGAATGTTTTTGAAGCTGCCTCTGCAGATCTGGATGAGTACATTGATGCTGTGACTTCATACATTAGCTTTTGTGAGGGCATATGTGTGCCCACCAAAAACATACATATATATAATAACAACAAGCCGTGGTTCACAGCAAAGCTTAAACAGCTGCGTCGTGACAAGGAGGAGGCCCATAGGAATGGGGACAGGATTATGTATAATTGGACTAGAAATGTACTCACGAGGGAGATTAAGGCGGCAAAGAGGAACTACTCAGTAAAGCTGAAAAGTCAGTTTTCAGCAAATGATCCTGCGACTGTGTGGAAAAGCCTGAAGAACATCATCGGCTATAACAACCCACCTCTCCTGATTGAAGAGAGTCATCAACTGCCAGACAATCTCAACAGGTTTTATTGCAGGTTTGAGAATGAACAACTGTTATCTGCTGCTGCCAATTGTATCTCAGATACATCATCAGCATTAAATTTCTCTTCACCTGTCCCCAGTCCCCCGGGTCCCTTACCTCTGGTGATCCTAGAAAAAGAAGTGCGAGGTCTGTTTCAAAAGCAAAAGATTGGAAAAGCTCCAGGTCCAGACGGTGTGACCACCTCGTGTCTGAAAGTTTGTGCAGAACAACTGGCCCCTGTTTTCACGCATATTTTTAATAAATCGCTGAAGACGGGTTATGTCCCTTCTTGTTTTAAGAGCTCTACAATCATCCCAGTTCCTAAGAAATCCCCCATTAGTGAGCTGAATGACTACAGACCGGCTGTACTGACATCTGTGGTCATGAAGTCCTTTGAGAGGTTAATGTTGGCTCACTTGAAAGCCGTCACGGATCCCCTGTTAGATCCACTGCAGTTTGCTTACCGTGGAAACAGGTCAGTGGATGATGCTGTTAATATGGCCTCGCACTATATTCTGCAACACCTTGAATTTCCAGGGTCTTATGCACGAGTTCTTTTTGTGGATTTCATCTCCACATTTAATACTATTATACCAGAAATTCTTACAACAAACTGATCCAGCTTACTGTGCCTGAGCATACCTGTAGGTGGACAATCAGTTTTCTAACAGGTAGGAAACAACACATGAGGTTAGGCAAAACTACATCCAGTACCCGGTTAATCAGGACTGGTGCCCCTCAGGGATGTGTGCTTTCCCCGCTGCTTTTCTCCCTTTATACCAATGACTGCATTTCAAAAGACTCTTCTGTTAAAATCTTGAAATATGTGGATGATACAACGGTCATTGGTCTAATTCGAAATGGAAATGAGTCAGCATATAGACGGGAGGTTCAACAACTGGTCTTGTGGTGTGGTTGTAATAACTTGGAATTCAATACACTTAAAACCATGGAGATGATTGTGGACTTTAGGAAGAATCCTTCTAATACTCCTCCCCTTACCATACGCAACAGCCTAGTATCAGAGGTAGAGTCCTTCAAGTTCCTGGTTTCTATACTTTCCCAAGACCTGAAATGGACATTTAACATTATAGCCATTATTAAAAAGGCACAGCAAAGGATGTTTTTCCTGCAGCAACTGAGGAAGTTTAAATTATCCCAGGAGCTCTTGGTACAGTTTTACAGGGGAATCATTGAGTCTGTTATCTGTTCCTCTATAACTGTCTGGTTTGATTCTGCAACCAAACAGGACAAACTCAGACTCCAACGGATAGAGTCTGCAGAAAGGATAATTTCAACCCGCCTGCCTTCTATAGAAGAACTGTATACTGTGAGGGTCAAAAGGAGGGCAGAGAAGATATCTGCAGACTCTTCCCATCCTGGATATAAACTGTTCCAACTTCTTCCTTCAGGACGGCGCTATAGAGCTCCATATGTTAAAACATCTAGACATCGGAATAGTTTTTTCCCTTGTGCCATTGCTCTGTTAAATACTATATGATTTGATATGTATTGGACAGTGGCTTCTTCTTTTGGAAAAGTTATTTTACTGAGCAGTGTTATTGTTAATTGTTTATTAATTTTCTGTTGTTATCCAAACGCACCGTTGATCTTGCTGTTCGTCACCGAAGACAAATTCCTTGTATATATTTTATACTTGGTCATTAAAGTATTTTGTATTTGTATTGTATTTGTATGATCTCAGCTGTGGGATTGCTATATATGTGATTTGAGGCTTAGAGTTGGCAAGTGCAAGATGGTTACGGCTTTTGTCATATCTGTAATAATAAATGGTCTGAGTGAAACCTGAAAGTTGAGTTGAAAATTGGATGGAACAAAAAAGAGAGAAAGGAAAAGGAGGTGACCACGATCTATATAAACCAGAAGGAAATTGACTCTGGTAGCAAATCTGGTGGTAAAATTCCGCCCCCCCATATATGCACAGGTGAGCTGCAGTCACTACCAAACCCATGAGATCCCCCCCCCCCCCATACATGTGAACTGCTTAAAGTCCCCTTGTAATAAAACATTCAGAGCAAGCTGAAATGACCCTGAGTGGCGACAGGGGGAGGGATCCGACAGGGAGCAATGGCCCAGTAAAAGGAAGTGTGTATGTTCACCCACCGTATCTCAGAGATAGTACAGCTGCCACGCTGACCTAGTAGGAAGGGATAAGTAAGAAGAAGGTTGCATGGATGGGTTTATCAAAACCATTCCAACCTCAAGCTGTAATTTCCACTGTGTCTGCTTTTTTCCTTGTCTTGCCTTTGCAATGTAGTCGAACAACGATACATAAGCTCTGGTTCTGCTTTCGATCAGGGCTGTTCAGCCAAGTGCCAATGCTTTGTTGGGAGCCCAGTATATACTGTATGCCTGCTAATAAAATTATGTCCCATCTTCAAAGTGTTTGGGTTGCGTTAGGTGAGGCAAACTTTGGCCAAAACACTCTTGTAATAAATCAAGGAGCCGTTTGTAACAAAGCAGAAAAAGGGCATTTGGAGGATGCATCCCTTAAAGAAGAAGAATTACACTATCCCTTCAAGGAATGTTATTCTTAATGTTTTAATGGTCAATAAATAATTGAAGGAGATGGAATATCATAAGTCTGGTGCCTCACTCACCCTGTCTGAAGCATTACCTGATCAAGAGAAGAATTCAGAAGACATGAACTTCAAGGTCTCCTTCCAGCTAGTAGCTGTTTCCTGGTTATCTGCTCTCACCAGAGCTTCCCTAGCAATTCAGGCATTGTCCATGTTACATTTTTGCAGACCTCAGGCAATCAGCCACTTTATTTATGAGCAGCTTCTCCTTGCAAAGAAAACATCTTGCGTGCACCGTGTATCCCTCTCCCCCGCTCACATGTGACCTCAGCACCCTTGCTGATTATCCTTGTAGCATCCATGTACATCTCCTGGTCATCTTGAGAATCTCCCAGACAGGAAGGTAGAAGGTTCTCTCTGCCTGTACCTTCCACTTCATTCTGGTCAACCTGAATTATGGGGCCATCATTATCACATATGGGGTAACCCCCCGAAATCTGTCCCCAGGCTTCCAGAAAGCAGTACAGCCTTAATGACATCGATGTCCTTGAAACATATCCCAAATCAGTGCACTCAGAGTCATCAGATGAACTTCATGACTTAAAAATATTTGTCATTTGCATCATCACAAATAGTATGTTTTTCAACAGCCTTTTTCCACAGTCCTCAAGTGTCCTTTGGGGCTTATTTTGCAGATTGAACAATAAGATAACCTTCAAGGCCTTCTGGAAGAACAACAGGTCAGGGCAATCTGAATCTCGGGGGGGCTGTTTCATAGAGCAGGCCCAATGGCACAGGAACCATGTCTCTCTTAGGTGTCATTGCTTTAGAAAGGGACCTGGAGTATGCACACTGTGCTAGGATTGTGGGATGGGCAGTAGCCACTGAAGGCAGGTGGTCCTGCAAGTGTCTAAGGCATCAGTGACCTTGAGCACTGCCTCCCAACCATTTCATAGGTACAAAATTTGCATAAAATGGATTTTATGCTCAGCAACAATATAAGTTATTCCACATTTTGGACTACAATGACTATAAAACTCAGTCAGCAGGGAAAATGGTAAGAGAGTCCTGGAAATGGAAACCAAAATATCCAGCATCTGAGGGCATTGTGTTTCCTCACTCTGCTCTAAGAAAGGCTTCCCCCAAGGTCCAGGCGGTCCTCTTGGTATTCATTTACCAGATCCCCAGGGTGAATCCTCAGCCTTCTCTCAGGCGATCTTGTTAAAGAAAAGAGCCCTCTCGTTTCTCTAGGATTTCTGATCCTCTAGGAGTCAAGTGGCTTTAAAGCCTCCTTCATGGTCTCTCATGTTGGCTGATGCAAAACACCTACATATATGAAATACTTTTCTCCAGAAGAAGGGATTCATGAAGACTCTTCTGTGGCAGGAGTAACTTCAGGTCCTTGAATTGCCAGAGCATATTGGAGCATTTCCAGTTCTTCACAAGAAGAAATGCCCCATCTTTCTAAAAATATCACAAAACAATTCAAAAGTAAGGTTCATACTTTGTACTTTCCTTGAGTATTTCATGTTTTGTGGGTTGGTTCTTCCTCTTGTACAACTTCATGAAAAGTTCCATTTTAAGTGATAGTCCATAGAGCACTAAGAGAGTTTTATTGTCACTCTTTCACCTGTACTTTAATAGTGAATTCTTTTCATCCTGGAACAGATGATGCCTGACATTTCTGCACATTTTCATATTCTAGCCAGCTAGATAAAGCATTCTTTAGCTAACAGGAATGGCTGATCATTGACGATAAACAACAGGTGCAATTGACATTTAATAGGCAGTTAATCTGCCTTTGTCTAAGTCAAAACCTGCAATTTTCTAGCTATCTTAGGATTTCAGCATTTCCAGCCACAATCTATATAGGCACTTTCAATTATGGAAATTTCTTAATTCAAATTAATCAATAAATACTGACCTAATTCTTACTATTGACAGAATCCATGAAATAATAAATAAGGAAATTATAAAAGTGTCGTCCACTCAAATCAAACATCTGCCCTATGTTCAAGATGGCCATATTTAAATTCTGGCAATGAAGATTCAGACAATTGTATTCAGAGAAATGATCCTAGAATGGTTATGTGATTCACTAATATGACATAATCATACCCAAAGTGCACATAGTAATAAATTAAATTTGTACTCTCCATTTCCTATTTCCAAGGACTTGATCCAACTTACCACTTCTGGCATAAGGAAACAGGCTATAGATTTCAGTGGTAACAAGGCTATTTCATTGTTAAATATTGTTAAGAATTGATTTGGCTGGAACAGCTATTTATAGTATGATAAAGTTAAGGTTAATGTGGATTTTAAGAATCGCTTTATTAGACATGCCATTCTGAGAATTTGGAATAGATATAAACCTAGACTATGTCCAAGAATGCCTCTATGTCTATCTCCACAAGAAGCATTTTATAGGAAAGAAATGGTAACTAAGCAGAAATGGTTAACTTATGGCGATATCCTTGATATTCATCAAGGAGAAATTAAAATAAAAACAAGAGAGGATTTGACATCTCAAGGACATTCATGCCACTGGTTTTCATATCTACAACTTGGAGAAAGATTTAAAGTTGATAAAAAGATATATGGTTTTGAACAAAACAAAGCTGTTTTTGAAACTGAATGGTGTATCAACAATGAACATCTTATTGCTAAAATGTATAACTTTTGTGGAGATTTGAAACAGAAGATGAACAAGTTAAAGACTGTATGATAAAATGGGCTAAAATATTTGGACATAATATACAAATGGAACAATGGGAAAATATGTGGACGAAAGGGTTAAAATTTACACTGTGTTATAATTTGAAGGAGAATTTCTATAAAATGATGTACTGTATAGATGGTATTTGTCACAAGAAAGATTATCAAAAATGTAAAAAGGGGTTTCAAACATATGTTGGAAATGTGAACAACAAGAAGGGACTTTTTATCATCTTTGGTGGACATGTAATAAGGCTAAAAACTTTGGGACCCAAATTCATATATTAATTCAGAAGATTTTGAAAGTTAATATACAATTAAAGCCAGAGAATTTCCTTTGGGACTGATGGACAAACAATTAGAAAAAGCTCATGGACCTTTGTTTTTATATATGATAACTGCAGCTAGACTTTTATATGCTCAAAGGTGGAACAACTCGACATTACCTACAATGGAAGAATGGATGGTGAAGATCATGGAGTTAGCTGAGATGGGAACATTGACAGCTTTGCTTAGAGAACTTTAGAACACTGACTAATTTTAATGCCAACTGGAAGCCCCTTTTGGACTTCTTGGAGGAGACAAAAAAATGAAATTATGATTTATGGATTTGATAACTAGTTAAAATAATAGGTTATACAAAATATGTATGTTAAGATGTAGTTTAAGAGTAAGATTGATCTATATGATTTATCTACTGTATATCCACTGTATAAGAAGTAGGAAGTCATTATTTTTGTAATTTTTCTCTTCTTTTCTTTACTTTCCATCACTTCTGTATTCTTTCTTTAATTCTAACTCTCTTGTTCTCTACTTCTTTCTTTGATTATTAGTTCTCATTTCCTTTTATCTCTATGCTTTTTATAACTTAATAAAATTCTTATAAAAATGTTAAGAATTATTTAATTCTTTATTTAATGATCCTCTTAATGTTCTCAGGCTCTGATCTGGAAGATACCATGAAAGAAGACAACCAGTCCTGCTTGACTGAGGTTGTCCTACTAGGCTTCGCAGATCTCAGAACCATGCGAGAACTTCTGTTTTGTCTGGTTCTAACATTCTACTTCATGGCCTTGATGGGCAACAGCCTGATTTTCCTCCTCACCATGCTCAATTCTACCCTTCATACTCCTATGTACTTCTTCCTCTGGAATTTGTCCTTTTTGGAAATTGGTTATACCTCCAACACCAGCCCAAAGATGCTCCTGAACTTATTCTCAGAGAATCCAACGATATCCTTTTGGGGGTGTGGATGTCAAATGTGTTTCTCCATTCTCTTTGGTCTCACCGAGTGTTGTCTTCTTTGTGTCATGGCGTATGACCGCTATGTTGCCATTTGCAAACCCTTGCAATATCCATATATCATGAACTACAGAGAATGTGCTAAGCTTGCTGCTGCCTCGTGGGGCATTGGTGTATTTCTGAGTTTGGGGCAATCTATTTCAGTCCTCACCCTTCCCTTCTGTGGATCAAATAGAATCAGCCATTTCTTCTGTGATATTAAGCCTGTTCTGAGACTGGCCTCCAGCAATACTTACAAACATGAAGCGGCTCTTCCCATGCTAACAGTTGTAGTTATCCTGGTACCCCTTTTACTCATCCTTTTTTCCTACATCCTCATCATCTCCACTATACTCACAATGCCACTGGCCAAGAACAGGCGCAAAGCATTTTCCACTTGTTCCTCACATCTCACTGTCGTCTTCCTTTTCTACGGACCTGGCATTTTTACGTACATTCGACCCAGCTCAGCATATGCCATGGAGAGTAACAGATTCCTTGCCCTGCTCTACACAGTAGTGACCCCAAGCTGGAACCCCATCATTTACGGCTTGAGGAATGCAGAGATAAAAGCTGCTTTCAAGAAATCTGTAACAAGGTTATGGATCCGCTTTAGGTAATAATCCAAGAATACAGTTGTTTTCATCCTTTTCTCAAATTGCAGTTCTTGTGCAAACATTTACAGGTAAAAATGAACTCTAGAAGATGTTAGTAGTAGATGCTACCCTTCACTCCTGCACAACCCAGAGTTGGAGATAGATTTATTTCAAGAAGGAAAGGGCCCTGACAGGAAGCCTAAGTTTTTTACTCTAGTAAAACACAAGCAAAGGATTGACCGGCCATTTCCTTACAAGGAGGCCTGCCAGACAGCTCAGGCAGTATGAGAGGGAAAAAAGAGAATGACAGAAGAAAGAGGCAGTGTGTGGGGGAGAAGGACCAAGGTGAGACGCAAGGAGGATGAGACTTCAGGTGTACTACAAGAACAGTGCCTGGGTGTCAACCACACCTCCTGCTGAGGAACAGATGGCTCTTGCTCCATCGGGGGTATAAAAGAGTGTGTTAGGGCTATGTCTGAACCAGAGGCCGTGACACAAGCCCATTGAAGTGCAGATGGATTTAATGGCTGCTTTGGATTCAGAGACATGCATAAAGAGGCATGGGGCTAAAGTCCTTCTTAATGGACCTATTCAGGCTGGAATATAGACATGATTGGAGACAGCAGCAATTTATTTCCTTGGATGTAGGGGCCTAGTGAGGTCCATGAGTGTCAGGTTCAGTCCAAGAAACTCCACGAGACTATACTGGAACAGCTCAGTTACCTCATTAGCTTGCACCTGCTAGACAGAATCTCGCCAGACTAACTCTAAACTCCCAAAGCCTGCAACTAAACACTACGAATTCTTTCGGGTGGTGCCAGTCTCATCCTCTTCACTTTTCCGTGCTCACACTGGGGGCTGAGGAAATGCTTCTCTCCTTGAACCTCCTCATCCAAGTCCTCCATTACATCAAGGTAATTAGGGTGTAACTCTGAAGCAATGGGGAAGACTACAAAGACAATAGGGGTTTAAAAAAACAAGGAGGCATTATTCTGTGAACACTGTTTCTGTGTAGGGAGTTACTATCTTTTCCTTTCCCGGAGCTCTGCTCACCTTCTGGTATCTTCTCCTTCTCCAAGCTTACTATCATCCCTTGGCCTTCTCAGAGGTTTATGATTGAGATGACATTCTTAGCTACTCTGGAAAAAGTTTTTTTGAAGGGACAATTGTCCAATTTGAGAATATATAACTGAGCCAGTGCTTTATTTTCCCTGGGAAGATATATTTGGGTTAGGAGCTTCTAACGTGAACTGCAGAGATGTTCCATTTATTACTTTGATGTGAGATTGATTACTTTCATGCAAAGGGATGTAAAGGAGCATCAAGTACATATACAATTGGGCACTCCGTTCAGAGATGGTGCAACATAAGAACTTTGGACTCTTTTTGATTTTTCCAAAAAAAAAATAAGATTGATATACTTTTCTTATTGAAATTGCAAAAATAATAAACTAACACTCTTCCTCCTTATTAAAAAAAAAATTAATTAATCCATTTATGCATTTCTATAACTTCAGTGTGTTTCATTATCTTCTACTGAAATATTTCACCTCACATGCTTCTCATTCTTCACTGACAAAACTATTGAATCCCTGATTTAACATCTACAAATGTAGTAATTACAACTCTGGCAACGTAACAACCATGCAATGATGTAGCTACCTGGAGGAGACTAGACCTCCCTCACAGGGATGTTGTTTCTCTGCCACTGGATACAGAAATCCGGGTCATTCCCTGGATATCCCCCAATGTCATTCCAAAAGAGACCGCGGCCATAGTGGCGTTCCAGGAATGGGGTTGACAAAGGGTATCAGCACTGTAAAACTTTCAACATAAAAATAGTCCCTGATCAAATTCTGATATGGAGGCCTGTTCATTTCAGAGAGATAGTCCTTATGGTGCTCTGAGTAGAAGCTGTTTCTCTTTTCATTCCATTCAAGGTTTACTACTGGGGGTCGGAAAGAGAATTGCCAGAATCACTATGGTAATTCTGAGTTCAGAAATGTGATGTGCGGTATAGATTATAAGATTGCCAATTTTTATTCCTCCTTGTCTCACAATGCTTGATACACCACAGTATCAAGATAAGCTAAGGTAGTCTAGGGTAATAATTCTCTCTACCAATATTATTCAAATCCTTCTGGTGTTAATGCAGCCAATAGACCAGTGGGTGCTAAAAGTTCTTTTCCATTTCTTTGTTTCTAAGTCTATAAATCAAGGGGATTAACATGCGTCTTCCCATACACCATATTCACCAGAGTATCCTGGTCTGGATGATTGCTGGAGGAAGGCCTTAGGTATGGGAATATAGTGGCTTGTGCAGGAAAGACAGACCACTGTGAAGTGGGAGGCACAGGTGGAGAAAGCCTTATGCTGCCCATCAGCAGAAGGAATCGTCAGAATGAATCGTCAAAACTAAGATCATGGCATCTGGACCCATCAATTCCTGGCAAATAGAAGGGATAGAAATGGAAGCAGTAACAGACTTTATTTACTTGGGCTCCAAGATCACCGCAGATGGAGACTGCAGTCATGAAATTAAAAGACGCTTGCTCCTTGGGAGGAAAGCTATGGCAAACATAGACAGTATATTAAAAAACAGAGGCATCACCTTTCCGACAGAGATCCGCATAATCACAGCTATGGTTTTTCTAGTAGCAATGTATGGCTGTGAGAGCTGGATCATAAGGAAGGCTGAGCACCAAAGAATTGATGCCTTTGAACTGGGGTGCTGGAGAAGACTCTTAGGAGTCACTTGGGTTGCCAGGAGGTCAAAGCAGTCAATCTTAAAGGAAATCAACCCTGACTGCTCATTGGAAGGATTGATAGTGAAGGACAAGCACTTTGGCCATCTAATGTGAAGAAAGGACGCTTTGGAAAAGACCCTGAGGCTGGGAAAGATTGAAGGCAAAAGGAGAAGGGGACGGCAGAAGATGAGACGGTTAGAGAGCATCACTGAAGCAATGAACATGAAACCGAGCAAATTCTGGGAGGCACTAAAGGACAGGAAGGCCTGGCGCAAAATGGTTCATGGGGTCACGAAGAGTCAGATACAACTTAATGACTGAACGACAACAACAACATGTGCTCTAATCCTAACCCTAATCTAACAAAATAAAAAACACATAGGCAACGCCAATTTAAATATTAATTGAGGGTGTTCACAGAATAAAACAAAGCACCCATACAGGCTCCACTAATATCCTGACCCCACTGACTGTGGGAAGAGACAGACCTTGAAGGCCTTCTGGAAGACCAATGGGTCAGTGCAATCTGAACCTCGGGTGAGGCTGTTTCATAGAGCAGGCCCAATGGCACAGGAACCGTGTCTCCATTAGGTGTCATTGCTTTACGAAGGGACCTGGAGTACGCACCCCTTGTTAGTGTTGGTGGGATGGGTGGTAACCACTGAAGGCAGGTGGTCCTGCAAGTGACTAAAGCATCAGTGAGCCAGAGTACTGCCTCTCAACCCTCTCATAGGTATAAATTGTGCATAAAATGGATCTAGGTAGGCCCTCATAGCCATAGCTGTCCTCAGCCACCTCCTTCATAATGAAGAACCAGGAGTCATAAAGACAACAGCAACCTCGTCTCTCTGGACTTCTGATCTTGTAGGATTAAACTGCTTTCAGGAGTTAACAGCACAGTTCAGCAGCCAGCAAAAATTATGGATAAATTATTTCCTTGGAGATTCAATTGGGTGATAGATTTACTTACAATTTCCATTTCTATGGCCACCCATTCAAGCAACATTATGGGAGGCTTATAAGGATAAAACAGCAATATGAATACTTTAGTGATGAAGAATTAATATTCGTACTCCTCTGGATGAGATTGAAATCATGTGGATATCAGACAGTATGGAAGAAATATGAGTGGAACTGAAATAAACTGGCCTTTCTGTAGCTCAGGGAGGAAGAGACATATTAAAATGCTGCTTGGCCCGAAGGCTTTCCACATGGTTATCGATCATCATGACCAATAGAGTGTTCAGCAACAATAAAATTATTCCACAGGTAGGCATTACCTTTTGGACTACAATGCCTATAAAATGCCTCAGTCAGCAAGGAAAATGGTCAGAGAGTCCTGGAAAGGGAAACCAAGGTATCCAGCATCTGAGGGCATTGTGTTTCCTCACTCTGCTGAAAGCAAGGCTTCCCCCAAGGCCCAGGCGGTCCTCTTGGTATTCATTTACCAGATCCCCAGGGTGAATCCTCAGCCTTCTCTCAGGCGATCTTGTTAGAGAAAAGAGTCCTCTCGTCTCTCTAGAACTTCTGATCCTCTAGGAGTCATGTGGTTTTAAAGCCTCCTTCGTGGTCTCTCATGTTGGCTGATGCAAAATACCTACATATATGAAATACTTTTCTCCAGAAGTAGGGATTCATGAAGACTCTTCTGTGGCGGAAGCATCTTCAAGACCTTGAATTGTCAGAGCATATTGGAGCATTTCCAGCTCTTCACAAGAAGAAATACCCGATTTTTCTAAAAATAGCACAAAGCAATTCAAAAGTAAGAGTAATACTTAGTACTTTCCCTGAGTATTGCATTTTGGTGGGTTGGTTCTTCCTCTTGTACAATTTCACGAAAAGTTCTATTTTTAAATGATATTCAGTAGAACACTAAGAGAGTTTCATTGTCATTGTTTCACCTATTCTTTAACAGTGAATTCTTTTCAGCCTGGAACAGATGATGCCTGAAATTTCTGCCCATTTTCATTTTCTGCCTAGCTAGAAAAAGCATTCTTTAGCTAACAGGAATGGCTGCTCATTGACGATAAACAATGGGTACAAATCACATTTAAAGGTGGTTAATCTGCCGTTGTCTAAGTCAGTTTTCTCAAACCTGCGATCTTCCCTCTGTCTTACGATTTCAGCCACAATCCACATACACACTTTCAGTTATGGAAAATTCTTAATTTAAATGAAATCAATAAATACTGACCTAATTCTTTCTGAATACTTATTGACAGAATACATCAAATAATAAACAAGAAAATTATGAAACTGTAGTCCAGCCAAATCAAACATCTGCCCTATCTTCAAGATGGCCATATTCAAAATTCTGGCATTGAAGATTCAGACAAATCTATTCAGAGAAATCATCCTAGAATCGTTGAGTTATTCACTAATATGACGTAATCATGCCCAAAGCACACATAGCACTAAACTGAATTTGTACTCTCCATTTCCTATTTCCAGGACTTGATCCAACTTACAACTTCTAGTATAAGGAAACAAGAAATAGGTTTCAGGGGAAACAAAGCTATCTCATTGTTAAAAATGGTTAAGGAAAATTGTTTAATTATTTATTTAACTATCCTCTTAATGTTATCAGGCTCTGATCTAGAAGATACCATGAAAGAAGACAACCAGTCCTGCTTGACTGAGGTTGTCCTACTAGGCTTCTCAGATCTCCAGACCATGCGAGAACTTCTGTTTTGTCTCATTCTAACATTCTACTTCATGGCCTTGATGGGCAACAGCCTGATTTTCCTCCTCACCATGCTCAATTCTACCCTTCATACCCCAATGTACTTCTTCCTTTGGAACTTGTCGTTTTTGGAAATTGGTTATACCTCCAACATCAGCCCAAAGATGCTCCTGAACCTATTATCAGAGAATCAGACTATATCCTTTTGGGGGTGTGGATGTCAAATGTGTTTCTCCATTCTCTTTGGTCTCACAGAGTGTTGTCTTCTTTGTGTCATGGCGTATGACCGCTATGTTGCCATTTGCAAACCCTTGCAATATCCATATATCATGAACTACAGAGAATGTGCTAAGCTTGCTGCTGCCTCATGGGCCATTGGTGTATTCGTGAGTTTGGGGCAATCTATTTCAATCCTCACCCTTCCCTTCTGTGGGTCAAATAGAATCAGCCATTTCTTCTGTGATATTAAGCATGTTCTGAGACTGGCCTCCACCAATACTTACAAAGATGAACTGGCTGTTCCCATGGTAGCAGTTGTAGTTATCCTGGTACCCCTTTTACTCATCCTTTTTTCCTACACCCTCATCATCTCCACTATTCTCAGAATGCCACTGGCCAAGAACAGGAGCAAAACATTTTCCACTTGTTCCTCACATCTCACTGTCGTCTTCCTTTTCTATGGACCTGGCATTATTACCTACATTCGTCCCAACTCAGCACATTCCATGGACAATAACAGATTCCTGTCCCTGCTCTACACAGTAGTGACCCCAAGCTTGAACCCCATCATTTACAGCTTGAGGAATAAAGAGATAAAAGCTGCTTTCAAGAAATCTGTAACAAGGTTATGGATCCGCTTTAGGTAATAATCCAAGAATACAGTTGGTTTCATCCTTTTCTCAAATTGCAGTTCTTGTGCAAACATTTACAGGTAAAGATGAAGTCTAGAAGACGTTAGTAGCAGATGTTACCCTTCACTCCTGCACAACCCAGAGTTGGAGACAGATTTATTTCAAGAAGGAAAGGGCCCTGACAGGAAACCTAAGTTTTTCATTCTGGTAAAACACAAGCAAAGGATCGACCGGCCATTTCCTTACAAGGAAGCCTGCCAGACAGCTCAGGCAGTATGAGAGGGTAAAAAAAGAATGACAGAAGAAAGAGGCAGTGTGTGGGGGAGAAGGACCAAGGTGAGATGCAAGGAGGATGAGACTTCAGGTGTACTACAAGAACAGTGCCTGGGTGTCAACCACACCTCCTGCTGAGGAACAGATGGCTCTTGCTCCATCAGGGGTGTAAAAGAGTGTGTTAGGGCTATGTCTGAACCAGAGGCCGTAACACAAGCCCATTGAAGTGCAGTGTCCATTGAAGTGGGGTTTGGGTTAATGAGTGGCTGCTTGTTTTGGTGTCAGCATCTGTGTGTATCTTCCTGGGAATTAGGCAGGGTTTTTTCTTCTATTGAGTTGTTAATGAGTGGCTGCTGGGGGTGATTAGTATGTTCATTGTGTGAGCTGCTCACACGTACTGGTGGTTGAGCTGAGTTCGTTGACCTTTTGCAGGCTGTATTTTTCAGGATTGGTAGCCAGGTTTTGTTGATTTTTAGACTCTCCTCTTTTTTATTGAAGCTGTGCTGGTGTTTGTGAATCTCAATGGCTTCCCCGTACAGCCTGGTATAGTGGCTGTTGGTGTTGTCCAGTATCTCTGTGTTTCCAAATAGGATTTTGTGTCCAGTGTGCTTGAGAGCATGTTCAGCTACTACAGATGTTTCTGGTTGCTGTACTCTGCAGTGTCTTTCATGTTCTTTTATCCTGGTCTGGATGCTGCGTTTTGTGGTCCCGATGTATACTTGCCCGCAACTGCATAGTATGCGGTATGTACTCCTGCGGCAGTGAGGGGATCCCTTTTGTCTTTTGCTGATTTTAGCACCTGTTGTATTTTTCTGGTGGGTCTGAAGATTGTTTGGAAATTGTGTTTTTCCATCGGTTTTCCCATGCGATCTGTGACCCCTTTGATGTAGGGCAGAAATACTTTGTTGGTGGGTGGCTGTTTTTCTTCTTCAGTCGCATGTTGTTTTCTTGGTTTGATGGCTCTTTTTATTTCATTCTTGGAGTAGCCATTCGCTTGTAGGACCCAATAAAGGTGGTTAAGTTCAGAGTTTAGGAATTGGGTTTTGCAGATCCGACTGGCCCAATCCATCAGGGTTTTGATGCCGGTCACAGATGCTGGCGAAACGTTAGGAAACAAAACTTCCAAAACATGGGCACACAGCCCGGAAGACCCACACCAGCCACTCTTCCTCCTTATTAAAAAAAACTCTGTTATCCATTTGTGCATTTCTATAACTTCAGTGTTTCATTATCTTCCACTGAAATATTTCACCTCACATGCTTCTCATTCTTCACTGACAAAACTGTTGAATCCCTGATTTAACATCTACAAATGTAGTAATTACAACTCTGGCAACGTAACAACCATGCAATGATGTAGCTACCTGGAGGAGACTAGACCTCCCTCACAGGGATGTTGTTTCTCTGCCACTGGATACAGAAATCCGGGTCATTCCCTGGATATCCCCCAATGTCATTCCAAAAGAGACCGCGGCCATAGTGGCGTTCCAGGAATGGGGTTGACAAAGGGTATCAGCACTGTAAAACTTTCAACATAAAAATAGTCCCTGATCAAATTCTGATATGGAGGCCTGTTCATTTCAGAGAGATAGTCCTTATGGTGCTCTGAGTAGAAGCTGTTTCTCTTTTCATTCCATTCAAGGTTTACTACTGGGGGTCGGAAAGAGAATTGCCAGAATCACTATGGTAATTCTGAGTTCAGAAATGTGATGTGCGGTATAGATTATAAGATTGCCAATTTTTATTCCTCCTTGTCTCACAATGCTTGATACACCACAGTATCAGATAAGCTAAGGTAGTCTAGGGTAATAATTCTCTCTACCAATATTATTCAAATCCTTCTGGTGTTAATGCAGCCAATAGACCAGTGGGTGCTAAAAGTTCTTTTCCATTTCTTTGTTTCTAAGTCTATAAATCAAGGGGATTAACATGCGTCTTCCCATACACCATATTCACCAGAGTATCCTGGTCTGGATGATTGCTGGAGGAAGGCCTTAGGTATGGGAATATAGTGGCTTGTGCAGGAAAGACAGACCACTGTGAAGTGGGAGGCACAGGTGGAGAAAGCCTTATGCTGCCCATCAGCAGAAGGAATCGTCAGAATGAATCGTCAAAACTAAGATCATGGCATCTGGACCCATCAATTCCTGGCAAATAGAAGGGATAGAAATGGAAGCAGTAACAGACTTTATTTACTTGGGCTCCAAGATCACCGCAGATGGAGACTGCAGTCATGAAATTAAAAGACGCTTGCTCCTTGGGAGGAAAGCTATGGCAAACATAGACAGTATATTAAAAAACAAAGGCATCACCTTTCCGACAGAGATCCGCATAATCACAGCTATGGTTTTTCTAGTAGCAATGTATGGCTGTGAGAGCTGGACCATAAGGAAGGCTGAGCACCAAAGAATTGATGCCTTTGAACTGGGGTGCTGGAGAAGACTCTTAGGAGTCACTTGGATTGCCAGGAGGTCAAAGCAGTCAATCTTAAAGGAAATCAACCCTGACTGCTCATTGGAAGGATTGATAGTGAAGGACAAGCACTTTGGCCATCTAATGTGAAGAAAGGACGCTTTGGAAAAGACCCTGAGGCTGGGAAAGATTGAAGGCAAAAGGAGAAGGGGACGGCAGAAGATGAGACGGTTAGAGAGCATCACTGAAGCAATGAACATGAAACCGAGCAAATTCTGGGAGGCAGTGAAGGACAGGAAGGCCTGGCACAAAATGGTTCATGGGGTCACGAAGAGTCAGATACAACTTAATGACTGAACGACAACAACAACATGTGCTCTAATCCTAACCCTAATCTAACAAAATAAAAAACACATAGGCAACGCCAATTTAAATATTAATTGAGGGTGTTCACAGAATAAAACAAAGCACCCATACAGGCTCCACTAATATCCTGACCCCACTGACTGTGGGAAGAGACAGACCTTGAAGGCCTTCTGGAAGACCAATGGGTCAGTGCAATCTGAACCTCGGGTGAGGCTGTTTCATAGAGCAGGCCCAATGGCACAGGAACCGTGTCTCCATTAGGTGTCATTGCTTTACGAAGGGACCTGGAGTACGCACCCCTTGTTAGTGTTGGTGGGATGGGTGGTAACCACTGAAGGCAGGTGGTCCTGCAAGTGACTAAAGCATCAGTGAGCCAGAGTACTGCCTCTCAACCCTCTCATAGGTATAAATTGTGCATAAAATGGATCTAGGTAGGCCCTCATAGCCATAGCTGTCCTCAGCCACCTCCTTCATAATGAAGAACCAGGAGTCATAAAGACAACAGCAACCTCGTCTCTCTGGACTTCTGATCTTGTAGGATTAAACTGCTTTCAGGAGTTAACAGCACAGTTCAGCAGCCAGCAAAAATTATGGATAAATTATTTCCTTGGAGATTCAATTGGGTGATAGATTTACTTACAATTTCCATTTCTATGGCCACCCATTCAAGCAACATTATGGGAGGCTTATAAGGATAAAACAGCAATATGAATACTTTAGTGATGAAGAATTAATATTCGTACTCCTCTGGATGAGATTGAAATCATGTGGATATCAGACAGTATGGAAGAAATATGAGTGGAACTGAAATAAACTGGCCTTTCTGTAGCTCAGGGAGGAAGAGACATATTAAAATGCTGCTTGGCCCGAAGGCTTTCCACATGGTTATTGATCATCATGACCAATAGAGTGTTCAGCAACAATAAAATTATTCCACAGGTAGGCATTACCTTTTGGACTACAATGCCTATAAAATGCCTCAGTCAGCAAGGAAAATGGTCAGAGAGTCCTGGAAAGGGAAACCAAGGTATCCAGCATCTGAGGGCATTGTGTTTCCTCACTCTGCTGAAAGCAAGGCTTCCCCCAAGGCCCAGGCGGTCCTCTTGGTATTCATTTACCAGATCCCCAGGGTGAATCCTCAGCCTTCTCTCAGGCGATCTTGTTAGAGAAAAGAGTCCTCTCATCTCTCTAGAACTTCTGATCCTCTAGGAGTCATGTGGTTTTAAAGCCTCCTTCGTGGTCTCTCATGTTGGCTGATGCAAAACACCTACATATATGAAATACTTTTCTCCAGAAGTAGGGATTCATGAAGACTC
Source organism: Python bivittatus (assembly GCF_059951505.1). Classification (NCBI taxonomy): domain Eukaryota; kingdom Metazoa; phylum Chordata; class Lepidosauria; order Squamata; family Pythonidae; genus Python; species Python bivittatus. The sequence goes on from NW_028277063.1 coordinate 537,872, forward strand.
TTCTGTGGCGGAAGCATCTTCAAGACCTTGAATTGTCAGAGCATATTGGAGCATTTCCAGCTCTTCACAAGAAGAAATACCCGATTTTTCTAAAAATAGCACAAAGCAATTCAAAAGTAAGAGTAATACTTAGTACTTTCCCTGAGTATTGCATTTTGGTGGGTTGGTTCTTCCTCTTGTACAATTTCACGAAAAGTTCTATTTTTAAATGATATTCAGTAGAACACTAAGAGAGTTTCATTGTCATTGTTTCACCTATTCTTTAACAGTGAATTCTTTTCAGCCTGGAACAGATGATGCCTGAAATTTCTGCCCATTTTCATTTTCTGCCTAGCTAGAAAAAGCATTCTTTAGCTAACAGGAATGGCTGCTCATTGACGATAAACAATGGGTACAAATCACATTTAAAGGTGGTTAATCTGCCGTTGTCTAAGTCAGTTTTCTCAAACCTGCGATCTTCCCTCTGTCTTACGATTTCAGCCACAATCCACATACACACTTTCAGTTATGGAAAATTCTTAATTTAAATGAAATCAATAAATACTGACCTAATTCTTTCTGAATACTTATTGACAGAATACATCAAATAATAAACAAGAAAATTATGAAACTGTAGTCCAGCCAAATCAAACGTCTGCCCTATCTTCAAGATGGCCATATTTAAATTCTGGCATTGGAGATTCAGACAAATCTATTCAGAGAAATCATCCTAGAATGGTTGTGTTATTCACTAATATGACATAATCATGCCTAAAGTCCAAATAGCACTAAACTGAATTTGTACTCTCCATTTCCTATTTCCAGGACTTGATCCAACTTACAACTTCTAGTATAAGGAAACAAGAAATAGATTTCAGAGGAAACAAAGCTATCTCATTGTTAAAAATGGTTAAGGAAAATTGTTTAATTATTTACTTAACTATCCTCTTAATGTTATCAGGCTCTGATCTAGAAGATACCATGAAAGAAGACAACCAGTCCTGCTTGACTGAGGTTGTCCTACTAGGCTTCTCAGATCTCCAGACCATGCGAGAACTTCTGCTTTGTCTCATTCTAACATTCTACTTCATGGCCTTGATGGGCAACAGCCTGATTTTCCTCCTCACCATGCTCAATTCTACCCTTCATACCCCAATGTACTTCTTCCTTTGGAACTTGTCGTTTTTGGAAATTGGTTATACCTCCAACATCAGCCCAAAGATGCTCCTAAACCTATTATCAGAGAATCAGACTATATCCTTTTGGGGGTGTGGATGTCAAATGTGTTTCTCCATTATCTTTGGTCTCACAGAGTGTTGTCTTCTTTGTGTCATGGCGTATGACCGCTATGTTGCCATTTGCAAACCCTTGCAATATCCATATATCATGAACTACAGAGAATGTGCTAAGCTTGCTGCTGCCTCGTGGGGCATTGGTGTATTTGTGAGTTTGGGGCAATCTATTTCAATTTTCACTCATGCCTTCTGTGGGTCAAATAGAATCAGCCATTTCTTCTGTGATATTAAGCATGTTCTGAGACTGGCCTCCACCAATACTTACAAAGATGAAGTGGCTATTCCCGCACTAGCAGTTGTAGTTATCCTGGTACCCCTTTTACTCATCCTTTTTTCCTACATCCTCATCATCTCCACTATACTCACAATGCCACTGGCCAAGAACAGGAGCAAAACATTTTCCACTTGTTCCTCACATCTCACTGTCGTCTTCCTTTTCTATGGACCTGGCATTATTACCTACATTCATCCCAACTCGGCACATTCCATGGACAGTAACAGATTCCTGTCTCTGCTCTACACAGTAGTGACCCCAAGCTTGAACCCCATCATTTACAGCTTGAGGAATAAAGAGATAAAAGCTGCTTTCAAGAAATCTGTAACAAGGTTATGGATCCGCTTTAGGTAATAATCCAAGAATACAGTTGTTTTCATCCTCTTCTCACATTGCAGTTCTTGTGCAAATATTTACAGGTAAAGATGAACTCTAGAAGATGTTAGTAGTAGATGCTACCCTTCACTCCTGCACAACCCAGAGTTGGAGACAGATTTATTTCAAGAAGGAAAGGGCCCTGACAGGAAGCCTAAGTTTTTTACTCTAGTAAAACACAAGCAAAGGATTGACCGGCCATTTCCTTACAAGGAGGCCTGCCAGACAGCTCAGGCAGTATGAGAGGGAAAAAAGAGAATGACAGAAGAAAGAGGCAGTGTGTGGGGGAGAAGGACCAAGGTGAGACGCAAGGAGGATGAGACTTCAGGTGTACTACAAGAACAGTGCCTGGGTGTCAACCACACCTCCTGCTGAGGAACAGATGGCTCTTGCTCCATCGGGGGTATAAAAGAGTGTGTTAGGGCTATGTCTGAACCAGAGGCCGTGACACAAGCCCATTGAAGTGCAGATGGATTTATTGACCGCTCTGGATTCAAAGACACACATAAAGAGGCATGGGGCTAAAGTCCCTCTTTCTGCACTTATTCAGATTAGAATAGGTTGGAGACAGCAACAATTTATTTCCTTGGATATAACACCTCAGGGGCCTAGTGAGGTCCGTGAGGTAATTAGGGTGTAACTCTGAAGCAATGGGGAAGACTACAAAGACAATAGGAGTTTAGAAAAAACAAGGAGGCAATATTCTATGGGGACTCTTTCTGTGTAGGGAGTTACCATTTTTTCCTTCCCCGGAGCTCTGCTCACCTCGCGGTATCTTCTTCTCCAGGCTTACCATCCTTCCTTGGCCTACTCAAACTTTTATGCCTGAGATGATAGGTTAAGCTACTCTGGAAAAGCGTTTTTGTTGAAGGAATAGTTGTCCAATTTGAGAATATGTAACTGAGCCAGTGGTTCATTTTCCCTGGGAAGATACATTTGCGTTAGGAACTTCTAACTTGAACTGCAGAGATGTTCCATTTATTACTTTCATGTGAGATTGATTACTTTCATGCAAAGGGATGTAAAGGAGCATCAGACAGTATGATTTATTCAAGTACATATACAATTGGGCACTCGGTTCAGAGATGGTGCAACATAAGAACTTTGGACTAATTTTGATTTTTCAAAAAAACATAAGATTGATGTATTGGTCTTATTGAAATTGCAAAAATAATAAACTTATACTCTTCCTCCTATTAAAAAAAATCTGTTATCCATTTATGCATTTCTATAACTTCAGTGTTACATTATCTTGTACTGAAATATTTCACCTCACATGCTTCTCATTCTTCACTGACAAAACTATTGAATCGCTGATTTAACATCTACAAATATAGTAATTACAACTCTGGCAACGTAACAACCATACAAGGATGTAGCTACCTGGAAGAGACTAGACCTCCCTCACAGGGATGTTGTTTCTCTGCCACTGGATGCAGAAATCCGGGTCATTCCCTGGATATCCCCCAATGTCATTCCAGAAGAGACCGCAGCCATAGTGGCATTCCAGTAATGGGGTTGACAAAGGATATCAGCACTGTAAAACTTTCAACATAAAAATAGTCCCTGATCAACATGTGATATGGAGGCCTGTTCGTTTCAGAGAAACAGTCCTTATGCTGCTCTTAGTAGAAGCTGTTTCTGTTTTCATTCCGTTCAAGGTTTACTACCGGGGGTAGGAAGGAGAATTGCCAGAATAATTATAGTGAGGAAACAGGTCTTCTTTATGGAATAATCCAAGAATATCCACAGGTTTCACCTCTTCACCAGATCTCCATCTTACACAAGAATTTATGGGGTAGAATGAACACAAGAAGTTGCCAGTGGCAGATGTGACCATAACTCCAAAATGATCCTGAGACTGAGATAGATTTATTCAAAGAAGGGGAGACCCCTGAAAGCAAACCTATGCTTTTTTATTCTGGAATTTTCACAGCTTCAGTTACTCTGGGAAAGTGTTTTTGGAGAAAGGAGAGTTGCCTAATTTAAGACCATATAGCTTGGCCAGTGCTTTGTTTTCCCTCGGACAACATATTTGGGTTAGGGGTTTTAACTAGACCCTGAATGTCTCCCCCATGGTGCTTGGGCAGCAGAAAGACACAGATGATCTCAGCTGTGGGATTGCTATATGTGTGATTTGAGGCTTAGAGTTGGCAGGTGCAGGTGGTTATGGCTTTTGTCATATATGTAATAATAAATGGTCTGAGTGAAGCCTGAAGGGTGAGTTGAAAGTTGGATGGACCAAAAAAGAGAGAAAGGAAAAGGAGGTGACCACGATCTATATAAACCAGAAGGAAATTGACTGTGGTAGCAAATCTGGTGGTAAAGGCTACCCCCCCCCCCGCCCACCCATATACGCACAGGTGAGCTGCAGTCACTACCAAACCCATGAGATCCCCCCCCCCATACATGTGAACTGTTTAATGTGCCCTTGTAATAAAACATTCAGAGCAAGCTGAAGTGACCCTGGGTGGCGACAGGGGGAGGGATCCGACAGGGAGCAATGGCCCAGTGAAAGGAAGTGTGTATGTTCACCCACCATATCTCAGAGATAGTACAGCTGCCACGCTGACCTAGTAGGAAGGGATAAGTAAGAAGAAGGTTGCATGGATGGGTTTATCAAAACCATTCCAACCTCAAGCTGTAATTTCCACTGTGTCTGCTTTTTTCCTTGTCTTGCCTTTGCAATGTAGTCGAACAACGATACATAAGCTCTGGTTCTGCTTTCGATCAGGGCTGTTCAGCCAAGTGCCAATGCTTTGTTGGGAGCCCAGTGTATACTATATGCCTGCTAATAAAATTATGTCCCATCTTCAAAGTGTTTGGGTTGCGTTAGGTAAGGCAAACTTTGGCCAAAACACTCTTGTAATAAATCAAGGAGCCGTTTGTAACAAAGCAGAAAAAGGACATTTGGAGGATGCATCCCTTAAAGAAGAGGAATTACACTATCCCTTCAAGGAATGTTATTCTTAATGTTTTAATGGTCAATAAATAATTGAAGGAGATGGAATATCATAAGTCTGGTGCCTCACTCACCCTGTCTGAAACATTACCTGATCAAGAGAAGAATTCAGAAGACATGAACTTCAAGGTCTCCTTCCAGCTAGTAGCTGTTTCCTGGTTATCTGGTCCCACCAGAGCTTCCCTAGCAATTCAGGCATTGTCCATGTTACATTTTTGCCGACCTCAGGCAATCAGGCACTTTATTTATGAGCAGCTTCTCCTTGCAGAGAAAACATCTTGCCTGCACCGTGTATCCTTCTCCCCCGCTCAAATGTGACCTCAGCACCCTTGCCGATTATCCTTGTAGCATCCATGTACGTCTCCTGGTCATCTTGAGAATCTCCCAGACAGGAAGGTAGAAGATTCTCTCAGCCTGTATTTTCCACTTCATTCTGGTCAACCTGATTTATGGGGCCATCATTATCATCTATGGGGTATCCCCCAGAAATCAGTCACCAGGCTTCCAGAACGCAGTGTAGCCTCAATGACATAGACCTCCTTGACAAATATCCCCAATCAGTGCACTCAGTCATCAGATGAACTTTATGACTTAAAAATATTTGTCATTTGTGCCATCACAAATACTATGTTTTTCAACAGCCTTTTCCCCACAGTCCTCAAGTGTCCTTTGGGGCTTATTTTTGCAGATCAGACAATAAGATAACCTTCAAGGCCTTCTGGAAGACCAACAGGTCAGGGCAATCTGAATCACAGGGGAGGCTGTTTCATAGACCAGGCCCAGTGGCACAGGAACCATGTCTCCGTTAGGTGTCATTGCTTTACAAAGGTACCTGGAGTACACATCCCTTCCTAGGTTGCTGGGATGGGCAGTAACCACTAAAGGCAGGTGTTCCTGCAAGTGTCTAAGGCATCAGTGACCTTGAGCACTGCCTCCCAACCCTCTCATAGGTATAAAATGTGCATAAAATGGATTTAGGTAAACTTTCATAGACACGACTGCCATCTGCCATCTCCTTCTCAACCAAGAACCAGGAGTGATACAGACAACAGCAACCTCGTCTCTCTGCATTTCTGATCTCATAGAATGAAACTGCTTTCATAAGTTAACAGCACAGTTCAGCAGCCAGCAAAAATTATGGATAAATAATTTCCTTGGAGATTGAATAGGGTGATAGATTTACTTATAATTTCCATTTCTATGGCCACCCATTCAAACAACATTATGGGAGGCTTATGAGGATAAAACCAGCAATATGAATAGTTTAGTGATGAAGAATTAATACTCGTGCTCCTCTGTATGAGATGGAAATCATGTGGACATCAGACAGTATGGAAGAAATATGAGTGGAACTGAAATAAACTGGCCTTTCTGTAGCTCAGGGAGGAGGAGACGTATTTAAAATGGTGCTTGGCCCAAAGGTTTTTCATGTGGTTATTGATCACCATGACAGATGGAGTGCTCAGGAACAATAAAAATTATTCCACATGTCGGCATTACCTTTTGGACTACAATGCCTATAAAAGTCAGCAGGGAAAATGGTCAGAGATTCCTGGAAATGGAGCCAAAATATCTGAGGGCATTGCATTTCCTAACTCTCCTTAAAGCAAGGCTTCCCCCAAGGTCCAGGTGGTCCTCTTGGTATTCATTTACCAGATCCCCAGGGTGAATCCCCAGGGTTCTCTCAGGAGATCTTGTTAGAGAAAAAATCCTCTCATCTCTCTAGAATTTCTGATCCTCTAGGAGTCAAGTGGCTTTAAAGCCTCCTTCATGGTCTCTCATGTTGGCTGATGCAAAACACCTACATATCTGAAATGCTTTTCTCCAGAAGAAAAGATTCATGAAGACTCCTCTGTGGCAGGAGCATCTTCAAGACCTTGAATTGTCAGAGCATATTAGAGCATTTCCAGTTTTTCACAAGAAGAAATATTCCATATTTCTAAAAATTTCACAAAACAATTCAAAAGTAAGATTAATACTTAGTACTTTCCCTGAGTATTTCATGTTTGGTGGGTTGGTTCTTCCTCTTGTACAACTTCATGAAAAGTTCTATTTTTAAGTGATATTCAGTAAAGCACTAAGAGAGTTTTATTGTCACTCTTTCATCTATACTTAATAGTGAATTCTTTTCATCCTGGAACAGATGATGCCTGAAATTTCTGCCCATTTTGATTTTCTGCCTAGCAAGAAAAGGCAGTCTTTAGCTAACAGAAATGGCTGATCATTGATGATAAAAAATGGGTACAAATCACATTTAATAGGTAGTTAATCTGCCTTTCTCTAAATGTTTTCTCAAACCTGCAATCTTCCCTCTGTCTTACAGTTTCAGCCACAATCAATGTACGCGCTTTAAGTTATGGAAAATTCTTAATTTAAATGAAATCAATAAATACTGACCTAATTCTTACTGACTTCTTATTATTGACAGAATCCAACAAATAATAAACAAAAAAATTATAAAAGTATAGTCCAGCTAAACCAAACATCTGCCCTATGTTCAAGATGGCCATATTTAAATTCTGACATTGAAAATTCAGACAAATCTATTCAGACAAATGATCCTAGAAAGGTTATGTGGTTCACTAATATGATGTAATCACGCCCAAAGTCCAGATAGCACTAAATTAAATTTGTACTCTCCATTTCCTATGTTGAAGGACTTGATCCAACTTACTACTTCTAGTATAAGGAAACAGGATATAGATTTCAGGGGAAACAAAGCTATCTTTGTTAAAAATGGTTAAGAAGAATTGTTTAATTATTTATTTAATTATCCTCTTACGTTCTCAGGCTTTGATCTGAAAGATACCATGAAAAAAGACAACCAGACCTGCTTGACTGAGTTTGTCCTGCTAGGCTTCTCAGATCTCCAGACCATGCGAGAACTTCTGTTTTGTCTCGTTCTAACATTCTACTTCATGGCCTTGATGGGCAACAGCCTGATTTTGATCCTCACCATTCTCAATCCTACCCTTCACACTCCAATGTACTTCTTCCTCTGGAACTTGTCCTTTTTGGAAATTGGCTACACCACGACCATCAGCCCAAAGACGCTAATGAATTTATTATCAGAGAAGCAGACAATATCCTTTTGGGGCTGTGGATGTCAAATGTCTTTCTTCATTATCTTTGGTCTCACTGAGTGTTGTCTTCTTTGTGTCATGGCGTATGACCGCTATGTTGCCATTTGCAAACCCTTGCAATATCCATATATCATGAACTACAGAGAATGTGCTAAGCTTGCTGCTGCCTCGTGGGGCATTGGTGTATTTGTGAGTTTGGGGCAATCTATTTCAATTTTCACTCATGCCTTCTGTGGGTCAAATAGAATCAGCCATTTCTTCTGTGATATTAAGCATGTTCTGAGACTGGCCTCCACCAATACTTACAAAGATGAAGTGGCTATTCCCGCACTAGCAGTTGTAGTTATCCTGGTACCCCTTTTACTCATCCTTTTTTCCTACATCCTCATCATCTCCACTATACTCACAATGCCACTGGCCAAGAACAGGAGCAAAACATTTTCCACTTGTTCCTCACATCTCACTGTCGTCTTCCTTTTCTATGGACCTGGCATTATTACCTACATTCATCCCAACTCGGCACATTCCATGGACAGTAACAGATTCCTGTCCCTGCTCTACACAGTAGTGACCCCAAGCTTGAACCCCATCATTTACAGCTTGAGGAATAAAGAGATAAAAGCTGCTTTCAAGAAATCTGTAACAAGGTTATGGATCCGTTTTAGGTAATAATCCAAGAATACAGTTGTTTTCATCCTTTTATCAAATTGCAGTTCTTGTGCAAATTTTTACAGGTAAAAATGAACTCTAGAAGATGTTAGCCGCAGATATTACCCTTCATTCCTGCACAACCCAGAGTTCGAGATAGATTTATTTAAAGAAGGAAAGAGCCCTGACAGGGAAGCTAAGTTTTTTATTCTGGTAAAACACAAGCAAAGGATTGACTGGCCATTTTCTTACAAGGAAGGCTGCCAGACAGCTCAAGCAGTATGATGGGGCAAAAAAGGATGACAGAAGAAAGAGGCAGTGTGTGAGGGAGAAGGACCAAGGTCAGATGTAAAGAGGATGAGACTTCAGGTGTGCTACAAAAAGAGTGCCTGGGGGTCAACCAATACCTCCTGCTGAGGCACAGATGGCTCTTGGTCCATCGGGAGTATAAAAGAATCTTTTAGGGTCTTGTTTGAACCAGAGGCTACACAGACAATAGGGGTTTATAAAAAACAAGGAGGCAATATTCTATGAAGACTGTTTCTGTGTAGGGAGTTACTATCTTTTGCCTTCCCAGATCTCTGCTCACCTTGCGGTATCTTCTGCTTCTCCAAGCTTACCATCCTTCCCTGTCCTTCTCAAAGTTTTATGACTGAGATGATAGTTTTAGCTACTCTGGAAAAGTGTTTTTGTCAAAGGGATATTTGTCCAATTTGAGAATATATAGCTGGCCAGTGCTTTATTTTCCCTGGGAAAAGGTTTTTGTTGTTGTTTAGTCGTTAAGTCGTGTCCGACTCTTCGTGACCCCATGAACCATATTGCGCCAGGCCTTCCTGTCCTTCACTGCCTCCCTGAGTTTGCTCAGTTTCATGCTCATTGCTTCAGTGATGCTATCTAACCATCTCATCCTCTGCCGTCCTCTTCTCCTTTTGCCTTCAATCTTTCCCAGCATCAGGGTCTTCTCCAAAGAGATCTCTCTTCGCATTAGGTGACCAAAGTATCTGAGCTTGAGCTTCATTATCGATCCTTCCAATGAGCAGTCAGGGTTGATTTCCTTTAAGATTGACTGGTTTGACCTCCTAGCAGTCCAGGGGACTCTCAAGAGTCTTCTCCAGCACCACAGTTCAAAGGCATCAATTCTTCGGCGCTCGGCCTTTTTTATGGTCCAGCTCTCACAGCCGTAATCTCTAATAATTACCTTTTATTCTCTCTAACAATATTATTCAAATCCTTTTGGTGTTAATGCAGCGAATGGACTCTTGGGCACTAAAAATTATTTTCCATTTCTTTATTTCTAAGTCTATAAATCAAGGAGATTAACATGCATCTTCCCAAACAGCATATTCACCAGACTATCCTGGTCTGGATGATTCCTGGAGGAAGGTCTTAGGTGTGGGAATATAGTGGCTTGTGCATTAAGGACAGACCACTATGAAGTGGGAGGCACAGGTCTCCACCTTACACTTGAAATAAATAAATAAATAAATTATTATTATTTATAATAAATAAATAAATTTATTATTGGTCTTATACTTCCCATCAGCAGAATGGATCCTCAGAATGGTGGCAATAATGTCAGTATAAGAACTCAAGGTGATTAGAAAAGCCTCCATGCCAAACCAACAATGAGGACAACCATCTCAGCCACATAAATGGAAGCACAAGAGAAGGCCAACACTGGTGGGATATCACAGTGGTGTTAATTGATTCCATTGAGGTTTATTTATTTATTAAATTTGTATTTTATTTATTTTACTTATTTATTTATTAAACTTGTCCCCACCCATCTCCCCCCAATGGGGGACTCTGGGTGGCTCACAACATATTAAAACAATAAATAGACATACAATTAAAATCTATAACAATTCACGTTTATCTCCCCAGAGGGTGACTCTGGGGTTGTGAAAGTTGCAGTAAGGTAGAGTGAAAGTCAAGATTGTGTGCAACAAGGAGTTGAGGAAGCCAATGATCCATCTTCCTACAGCCAACTGAAGGCAAAGCTTTCTGTTCACGATGACCTTGTATTGTAAAGGGTTACATATAGCCACATAGTGGTCACAGGCCATGACATTGAACAGGAAGACTTCAGTCCCTACCAGGGTGACCAGGAAGTACAGCTGTAATACACAGCCAGCAAAGAAGATGGATGTATGTTCTATCAAGCAATTATCTGGCATTTGAAATAAAAAGAGATATATTATGGAGTCCTTGGGTTCTCTGAGCTTGGTTGTTTTCTTGCAAACGTTTCATTACCCAGCTAGGTAACATCTTCAGAGATTTATTAAAATGAGGAAAGCTTTAGGCAAGGACAACAGAAAGTTGTACTGTATTTCCGTGCCAAGAAATAATTAGTGGATCATACTATCTTTTAACTATTTTAGACAAAAATAACCTGATCCCCAATGTGGCCCACTCCCTTCCCAGTTGTTTAAGTGTCCATAGCCTGCAATACTGCCGAAATTACAAAGCAAAAAGTAGAATAGTAGCAATAGGCAGTAATTTGAAATTAGAACTATTTTATATATTTTTATTTTATTTTATTTTATTTTATTTATTTTATTTGTATGCTGCCCATCTTCCCCGGTGGGTGACCCTAGTAGGATAGTAGAGATGTAGCAACAAATTTTCTATCTTGCAAGAACAAAACCATAAGCAGCAGAGTTTGAAAAACACATGCAAACAAGAGATTATTTCAAAGCACAAATTTGTTGGAAATGTCTGAATGTCTAAAATGGTCCTTGCTTGAGATAAAGGGACAAGAATCCATTTTGAAGGGACAAAATCCATTTTGATCTATATATACTCTTTCCTTGGCAATGGCTATAACTTCATGTGCAACAATGAGTGGATGGTCTTCCTTCCAGGTGGCATTGTTGAGAAGAGGAGGGGAGGCAGCCTTTCCTGCATGAGAGATGAAGATATCAACTTCCAGCAGCAAGCCAGATGGAAGGAACTGAGATTGGCAATTAAAACTGGTTTCGTTTTCTTCTGGCTCAAAGGATGGTAGGAGAAATCTTTAATAGATCTGAGGGAAGGGCCCTGGAGCCAGTCACCATGGCATATGGGCAGTGTTCGGCAGTATTCCCCGTTGTCCTATCCTGCTTTAAAGAATGCATTGCCCCAGTTACAGCTGGCACCCTTCCCTTGTTATTCAGCTAATGAAGTCCCATATAAACCATCATGCCCCTGTCACATAAATGGAGAGAAGCTGTCTCATCTTGTTAGAATTTCATGTCTTTATTTATTTGATGAATTTATGTGGCTGCCCATCTTAATTAAATACCTCTCAGTGGATAACACAATATCAAAAGCATAGGCAACCTCAGTTGAGAAAAGAATTGAGGCACCTCACAGCATGAAACCAAACGGCCATATGAGGATCCCCCAATATCCTGCCCCAGGGAGTGAGGAAAGAGCCAGATCTTCAAGGCTTTCAGAAAGACCAACAAGGTTGAGGCAGTCAGAATCGCAGGGGGAGGCAGCGTTGGTGACAGAGAAAGCACACTTCTGCAATCCCACCAGGTACCAATGTTTCACAGAAAGGACCTGGAGGATGCTTAACCTGCTGGATCAGGTAGACACAAACTACTGGAGACAGGTCATCCTACAAGTAACCCTGCCCTGTTCCATGCAGGGTTTTAAAGGTGACAGCCAGCACCTTGAATCACACCTTAAGCCTAATGGGAACCAGTGCAGCTCACCTAACAATGGTATTACATAGATATTCCATGTTGCACCCAAAATTGCACACAATGTCATATCCTGGACCAGCTGCAAATTCTTCAGGTACTTCAAGGGCAGCCCCATATATAGCTCGTTGCAGTAGTCTAGCCAGGAAATTACTAAGGCATGAATGATCGTGAGCAGAGCCTCCCAATCCAGCAACGAGCACAACTGGCACATAAGATGGTTTCCTGCAAAGGCCTGCCCAGCCATGGCTATCGTCTGCCACCTCCTTCTCAAGGAGGAGCCCTGAGTCACATAGGCCACCTAGTCTTACTGTAAATTCTGACTGTATAGGATTAAAATGATTTTAAAAATAAACAGGTGTCAACAGATAGCAAAGTAACTTGATCAATAACTTTTTTGGAAATATGACTGAATATGACTGATATGGTCCTCTACAGTTGAAGAATCTTCTCCCATTGACTTCCTGACAAATGCTGGAAATTTTCTATTGTTTTTAAATCAGGCAGTATATATCATCTATCTGAATGTTATCAGAAAAAAATCCAAAAAGTATTTAAGCAGGGTTGGTTAGTCAGATCCTTCCCCCACAGATGTTTGCCTAATTTTTTTTTCTTTAATGATTTCTCAATAGAAAATGGCAGTTTAATTTGCAGACTTTTGGGTTTTTTTAGGAGCTTCTGTGTTGTTAAGTTCTCTGAAGGGAGGAACAGGTTAGTTATTTATTTGTTTGTTTGTTTGTTTATTGATTTTATCTCCACCCATCTCCCCTTGACGGGTGACTCTGGGTGGCTCATATAACCCATTCAAACAATAAATGTAAATAAATTACATAAAACTTAAGAACTGTGCAAAACAAAAGAAAAAGTCCAAGAGGCTGATGGTTTCAGAGCTGCAAGTGACAGGGCCTCTAAGGGGCTAGACATCCCCACACTTGATGCCTTCCCTCCCCAGCCCAGGCCAAGTGGCTGAGCCAGGTCTTCAACTCCCTCCAGAAGGCCAGGAGTGAGGGAACCAATCTCACCTCCTGAAATTCTGCTGTGGTGGAAATAGATGGAAAAGAATATTCATCATGGATCATTGAACAGAAGCAATGGGCCCCACTTGCAATGAATGGGATCCCAGCAGACTTTTCCCTAAATCAGCTTCCCTGAATATGTCGTCCCCCTGATGTGTTAGAAGAAACCATCTTCAAGAGGATTCAGCCTGCCTAGGGCGTACGAGTCAAGAGGATATGTTAGAGATCTCCTTTATCATGATGTTAGGGAGTCTGAAAACAGGCCAACTCAGTAGTGCCCCCTCCCTCTGGAAGACCTTGTCTCACCCAGTCAGGATGGCCCCCTCCTTTTTAATGTTCAGAAATGCCATTAGATGCTTCTTTCCCATAATGCTTTCAGAGCAGAGGATATCAGGTGCTGAAGGCTGCTGTCCATTGGTGTCTCATTTTCAGCTGAGAGGAAGGTTTTGGTCCTTTTGAATGGAGTTGGTTAATGATAAACTATGGGAAATGTTTTCATGGATATTTTTGATAATCTTGATTTGTGATGTGTGCCACCTGGAATCCTGGCTAGGTGAGGCAGCCTTTAAAATTTAGATAAATGTATAATATCGACAAATGCTCCTTATGACAGGATCCTTTCTGAACCACACAACTTCTATTAATGCTTCTACTAACACGATACAACTACTATGACAGGAAGAGCAGTTCACGCACTCTCAAGATTACAAAAGCCAAGATTGATTGATCAAAGCTCGAGATTAATGCCTGCCCACTCATTCAAGATTTTGGTGACTCACTAGGGTTAAAACCAACAAAATGAATAGTTTAATTATGAAGAACAAACCACAAATTTTGAGATTCAAACAGTGTGAGTACAGTATCAGCGAATATGGAAGACATATGAATGGAACTTAAATTAACAGGCATTTCTGTAGTTCAGGAAAGAGGAGGAGATATATTAAAGTAGTGTTCTGTGCAAATATCTTCCATGCGGTTATTGATCACCATGGCAGGAAGTGTAGGGACAATATCAATTATGCCATTGAAGGCATTATCTTTTGGACTTTTTTGGGGGGGGGGTCTTTGAGCAAGTGTTGACTCCTGGTGACTACCTGGACAAGTCCCTGCAGTTTTGTTCGTAAGATTTCAGAATCAGTTTGCCACTGTCTTCTTCCTAGAGCTGGGAGAGAGTGACTGGCCCAAAATCACCCAGCTGGCTTTGTGCCTAAGATGGGACTAGAACTCACCGTCTCCCCATTTCTAGCCCGGTGTCTTAACCACTACACCAAACTGGCTCTCCAATTCATATAAGACAAGCAACCATGGCAAATGGTCAGAGAATCATGGAAATTGTACACAAAAGTCTCCAGCTTCTGAGGGCCCTGGGTTTCCTAACTCTGCTGTAAGGAACACTGTTCCGCAGGTCTAGATTGCCTTCTGGTATTCATTTACAAGATCCCCAGGATGAATCCTTGGGCTTCTGTCATGAGATCTTGTTAGAGAAAAAGTCCTCCAGTCTCTCTGGGGTTTCGGATCCTCTAGGAATCCAGTGGCTCCTTCAGAGTCATTGATGTGGCTGATGTAACCAGCCTACATACTATCAAAATTTTTTTTCCAGAGGAAAGACTGTACAAAGACTTAGGTATGGCAGGTGAATCTTGAAGACCTCAAACTGCAATTGAATACTACAGCATTTTCAGTTTTCCTTAAGAAGAAACAGCCCGTCTCTCTGAAATCATCAGAAAACCATTCACAAAGTAAGATCAATACCTCTTAATTTACCAAAGGTCATGTTTGGTGGGTTGGTACCTCCCATTCTGGAACTTCTTGAAAAGGAGTTTTGATTTTAGATGATATTTAGTGGAACATTAAGAGAGTTTTATTGTCAGCTTTTTGCTTATGGTTAATATTTAATTCTTCTGAGCCTCGAATAGATCATGCCTTAAATTTCTGTCTAGATGGGAAAGGACATTCTTTACTTGACAGGAATGGCTGACCATAGATGGTAAACAATGGGCAGAAATCACATTTAATGGGAAACTGAGCTGCCTTCAACCTAAACCAGTTTTTTCAACTGGCAATTCACCCACTAGATTAGCATTTCAGAACTCCCAGTTAAAACATAAGTGCATAATTTCAGAAATGAAAAGTATATAATTCCAAGACAATCAACTTAAAATGGACCCTACTCTTATGGACTTTCTTTTATGGACAGAATCTCTGAAATAATGAACAAGGATATTATCAGACACATCCAAGCAATCATGTGTCTTAAACTCAAGAGGGCCATATTTAAAGTGAGAGGATTCAAAATGCTGAAAAATGAATTCTGAGAAAGTATCCTACAGCGGTTGCATGTTTCACTAAGTTGATGCAATTATACACAAAATGCAGAGAAGACAAAATAAAAATTGCAGACTCCCTTTCCTATATCCTGCATACTACTTGAACCAACTAATTACTTGATCCAATTTACTACTTCTGAATAAACTTGAAGAAACTAGGATATAGGTCTTTAGTGTGACCAGCTGATTTAATTTTTTTCATAGTTGTTAAAAAGAGTTATTTAATTTCTTATTTCATACCCCTCTTATGTTCCCAAGGTCCTATCTGGATGATACCATGAAAAAAGACAACCGGACCTGTTTGACAGAGATTGTCCTGCTAGGTTTCTCAGATCTCCAGACCATGCGAGAACTTCTGTTTTGTCTGGTTCTAATGTTCTACTTCATGACCTTGATGGGCAACAGCCTGATTTTGATCCTCACCGTTCTCAATCCTACCCTTCACACTCCAATGTACTTCTTCCTCTGGAACTTGTCCTTTTTGGAAATTGGCTACACCACGACCATCAGCCCAAATATGCTAATGAAATTACTATCAGAGAAGCAGACGATATCCTTTTGGGGCTGTGGATGTCAAATGTCTTTCTTCATTCTCTTTGCTACCACCGAGTGTTGTCTTCTTTGTGTCATGGCGTATGACCGCTATGTTGCCATTTGCAAACCCTTGCAATATCCGTATATCATGAACTTCAGGGAATGTGCTAACCTTGCTGGTGCCTCATGGGCCATTGGTGTTTTCATAGGTTTGGGGCAATCTATTTCAATCTTCACCCTTCCCTTCTGTGGGTCAAATAGAATCAGCCATTTCTTCTGTGATGTTTTGCCAGTTCTGAGAGTAGCTTCCACCAATACCTACAAAAATGAAGTGGCTATTGCCACACTATCAGTTCTAGTTATCCTGGTACCCTTTTTGCTCATCCTTTTTTCCTACATCCTCATCATCTCCACTATTCTCACAATGCCGGTGGCCCAGAACAGGCGCAAAGCATTTTCCACTTGTTCCTCACATCTCACCGTTGTTTTCATTTTCTATGGAACTGGCATTTTTACCTACATTCGTCCCAACTCCGCATATTCCATGGACAGTAACAGATTCCTTGCACTGCTCTACACAATAGTGACCCCAAGCTTGAACCCCATCATTTACAGCTTGAG
Organism: Python bivittatus; assembly: GCF_059951505.1. NCBI lineage: Eukaryota > Metazoa > Chordata > Lepidosauria > Squamata > Pythonidae > Python > Python bivittatus. Next base: position 554,675 of record NW_028277063.1, read on the forward strand.
GAATAAAGAAATAAAAGCTGCTTTCAAAAAATCTGTAGCAAGGAAACAGGTCTTCTTTATGGAATAATCCAAGTATATCAACAGGTTTGATCTCTTCAACAGAATGCAATTCTCATGCACATATTTATTGGGTAGAATTGACTCCAGGGGACACCAGTGGCAGATGTTACCTTTTACTCCAGAATGACCCAGAGGTATGCTAGATATTTTCAAAACAAGGGGAGGGCCCCAAAAGGACATCTGGTAGCAATGTCTTCTTTGTGTTATGGCATATGACTGCTATGCTGCCATTTGCAAACCTTGCATTACCCCTGAATCATGAACTACGGGCAATGTGCTAAGTTTGCTGCTACCTCTTAGGCCATTGGTATTTCCTTGGGCTTGGGGCAATCTATTTCAATCTTTGCCCTTCCCTTCTGTGGGTCAAATCAAATTAGCCATTTCTTCTGTGATCTTATGCCTGTTCTGAGAATGGCCTCCACTAATACGTTTTGAAACGTAGTGGCTACTGCCACAATAACTGTGGTTTTTGTCTTAGTACCACTTTTTCTCATCCTCTTTTGCTATATCCTCATAATTTCTGACCTGGACCCTCTTTGTGGGTGGCCTTTTCCCATGATGTGGGCCTCTTGCAAGGAGTCGCTCTGGTTAAAATACAATTCTCTTCCTTTGGGAAAAGATCTTCTGTTCCTCAATATGCTATTTCACCTGAGGGGTTGGCACCTTTGATAGCCTCCTACCTCACTCAGCTGGCTATCAGTCGGCTTCCAGGTGCAATTCAAAGTGCTGAATATCACTGGTAAAGCCCTTCACGGAATGTGTCCTGACTATTTGAGGGACTGCAATGAGATCTCCGCAGAGGTTGGGCAATGTGGGTGCGCTTTGGGTTCCTTCCATTAACCAGTGTGGTTTATCAGGACTTAGGAAACATGCCTTATCTGCTGTGGTGCCTATCCTATGGAATAGCAACCAGCCAGAGATTTCTATGACTCCTACCCTGATGCCATTCATAAAATCACTAAAGACTTGGCTATTCTCCCAGGCCTTGGGGCAAGATGGTGGTTCCATGGGGTGTTTTGTTTGTTCTAGAAAGCTTGCCTTCTGGATGCTAATGATTTCTCTATTCTTTTTTTTTTTCTGTTCCTACTTTTTTTTTTAAGCATAAACTGCCCAGAGTCATTTGGACCTGGGAGTCCTCTAAATTATATTAAATTCTAAATTTCTATTATCTCCTCTGTGAAGCTAACATCAGCATTTCCTACTGATTTATGCTGAGATTGCTTTCTTTATCAAAACTGATTCTGTGCCCTATCATTACTACAGTTACTGTGCTTAGTGCATCAAATTTCAGAACTAGATAGCTGATAGGTAGAAAATAATGGCCTCCCCAGGCCCACTTCAACTCTAGTAAATTGTGGTGAGTCTATAAAAACCTTATTCAAAGATATTCTCCCACCCCACCCATGAGCTGCATTTGATGGCACCACAGTTCTCCCCTTTTTCCCAAACCTTCTGCTAAGACAAATGTTGCAGGTGGGGACTGACTATCAGCATGGCAAGGTTGGGTTGGGGCTTAGCTCATCATCTAATTGTGCTCATCAGAGGGCTGAGTGATTCTTCCAGCAAATGTCTGAACCTGAACAATCCTTGGAGGAGGCAAACTTCTTCCAATCCACCTGAACCTTCAGATGAAATTATAATTTGTGAATTTTTATCCCTGATTCTTGGCAATTTCAAGCTGCAGTGCTTCGTGGAAAGTCCAAATTCTTTTGCTAGAGCTGCTTAGTAAGTAATTCTTCATTGACTGATTTATTTTTGAATCCCGGACTTGTCCTGATGATCATCTTCCATTTAAACACTTATGTAGTAGTTCCTTGTTCCTTGAAAATAATGTATTAGGTGTGCCCTTTGATTTTTAATTTCACAAAATAAATCACTATGTTTAAAAACAGGCATCTCTCTTTCCTCTCTCTTCCACACTTGTCCAGTTTGTGAGTATTTATATCTCAACTATTTCCTCACCACTCCAGCAGCACCAATTCAGCCAAGAGCAAACTTGTTTCACATCTGGCTATTAAGAAATTTCTTTAGGTCTCAGTTTATTATTGTTTTTGGTGAAATGTTTTGATGCTACCAGCAGCTTAACCTGTAGGTAAAGATGAATTTGCTAAGCAACGTGTCTGTCTTATAAGATTTAGAAACAGACACCCAATGTGAAAGGAATGATAATAAAAAAGTTATCTTGAGGCATTATATTCACTGAGGATTACTTATCATTTTCTCACTGAAATGTACAATTTTTGCTTGAAATTCTATTGGTCCATGGGATAGGTTGGTCTCAAATTGTACCCCTGGTGCAACCTGAGAGCATCAGGTTTAAGAATATTATAAAAGAATTGTTGAAGAATATTATAACAGAATTTTTCAAGGCCCCTTTCAAAGGGTATGAACAGAAAGATAGGCTGGTATTAGGGATATTTCCAAAACAGCAGCTATTAGTTTTTATACATAGGAAAGAAAGCTGAGTAAGACTGATAGGTGAAGAGGGAAGCTCTTCTGGTTTCTAAAGTGTAGAGTCAAAGTTAAGTAACAGATCCACACATGGTACTTTGGATCCATTCCAGTTCTTCTCTCATTTCGGTGCATATTCCTTTCTTAAAACACCTTACAGGTGTGCATGGAACATGCAGGCAGCCCAGAAAGTCACCATAGAGGTGGGAATTAGATACATCTGGTACAAATGGACAGGAAGTTCCATTGGTGAAAAATCTGTTGAGAAAAGTAAAGGAGTTGCCTTCAGTGCTACAGATTTGGTTGCATAGATCTGTCACTAAAGGGAGTCAGAAAGGGAGAAGGGAATCTGTGGGTTCTCACAGAAATCAAGATAGTTGAGATGAGGGGAAAGGAGAAGGGGGCTGCTGGTGGACTGTGCAGATCTTGTAAGGAAAGCCCAAAAGATTACATGTGAGTCAGAGGTACAGGGGAGAAGCATGAAGCTTTTCTTCCTGCTGTTGGGTAATAAGATTAAGAGAAGACAAGAAATATAAATATCAACCTTTCTATGTATTTCAAAATATACAAAAGAGAAAAATTAGGCATAAAATATATCTTCAGCAATACATAAAAGTAACAACAAACAAATAAATAATATACTACAAATATACCAAGACAGCAGGGAATTAAGCAGTGAGCCTAAAAGGAAAAATCAGAAAAGGAAAAACAAGTAAGAAAAAGAAGACTTCTCTTATACAGAGTTCGCCACCTGATTCAATTATGTTCACAGCCAAAAAGCAATCTCTTGTTAACTCTATGGTTAATTCTATTAAAGCTGTAGATCTTGCAAATATCCAACACCTGCAACACTGTGACTCTGTCAGGCTGGCATTCCCCTCCCCACCACTACAGGAGGAGTGGGCAGTCTGGTGGGTGCAAGGGATTTGCATTGCTTAACATACTTGGTCAAGGTGGATAAAGAAACTGAGAAAATTTCCCCAGGGAAGAGCAGTGAGTGAATTTGGCTGGGGGAGGCTTGTGGCTTCCAGAGGTTGAAAGAAGGAAAAGCAGACTTGATCCAGATGGGCCAGGATGGAGGTAGTTCATGAGGGACTGAGCAGCTCAAAAAGCAGAGAGCTTCCAAAGAATGTTGAAGGGATAGCTGTGAGCATTTTTACTGAGGGAGGTAAGAGAGGTGGCTTGTTTGAGTATGTCTGTGTCTTTCAAACGTCTGTCCCTTCAAGGAGAGTGTTCCTTCTCTAGAGGGAGAAACTGGCTGCTAACTCTGAGGACCCTCCCTGCAGGGGATCAGGACCAGCTATTGTGTTGAAACAGGAGCTCCAAACTGAAAAGAATGGGACAAACAATAAAGTACAAACAAAATCACAATAAATTTTTAAAATGTAATATATATCATACACAAACAAACATACCGAGAGAATGAGGAGAAATAAGAAAGAATAAACTTCTGTTCATTTTGCCTTCAGAGAATAACTGGGTCATTAGTTCAAAAAGATTTCCTGATCATGTTTGGAATCTGCTTTGGAATCTGACTATTTATCAGGAATTATGGTTGTATCATGCATAGGGGGTAGTTAAAAGAATGATTTTGAGAAATTGGAAAAGCAATGTTATTCCATATGTTATGGATTGGCTATCTGAGGGACTGCCTCTCCCCAATTTCATCTGCCTATCCTACCAGATCCAGCAGAGAGGGCATGTTATGGGTTCCATCACCTAGGGAAATGCATTTGGCAGGCCCCAGGTGGTGGACCTTTTCTGTTGTGACGCCTGTGCTATGGAATCTTCTCTCCCCTAAGGTGAGGTGGGTCTCATCATTGTTGAGCTTCTGGAGGTCCCTTAAGACTTGGTTACACCAGTAGGCCTGGGGACCCCAGGGCACAGAGGAATTAGTGAAGTAGCTCCCTTATTTTTAACATCTTTTTGTTCTCTTGGTTTTATTTTGCTTTATATATTTTTAATATATTTATTGATCATTTTTAGCTTTATTGTATGCCCCCAGAGTCACCTGTGGTGTGATGGGTGGCTATATAAATTGGTTTAATAAATAAATAAATAAATAAAGACAACAGGCATTTCATGTCTAAAGACAAATGGTGATCTCACTGTAAGCCATCTGATCCTCAGGTAAGACTTAAGATTACACAACTATTTTTATTTTTGCAACTTGATCTCTAAAAACTACCAGCACATCCTTGCTTTTTTTTTTTTTTTTTTTTTTTTTTGGTGATTCAAGAGATCAGCAAGAATCCTGATCTTTTACCCAATGCCACATTAGAGAAAATGATGGCCATCATTGGGGGACTCACCTCTGAGAATTTGACATCTTCAGTACTTACAAGTTCCCACAGGTGTTTGGAAATAGACATATAGAATTAGAAAAAGAGTTACTGTTAAGTCTCCATGGTAAAAGCAAATTTCTCTATTGCCTGAATTGTCATCTTACATCTATGATGATTCCCAACTAAGGAGAGAAAATACTAAGGAACTACACTTTCATTGCTGCAGGGTAAGAATGTAAACTTGAGAAGTCAAATTCCTTCCATACCTTCTTTACAACTCCCAACTTAAATACTCTGATTGATTGATTGATTGATTGATTGATTGATTGATTGACTGATTACGTGCCATCAAGTCAGTGTTGACCTTTAGAGTCTTCAAGGTGTCTCACATTTTAGAAAGAATTTCAGGGAATTACAGAGCTCCCTAATGACACAACTGTCATTAAATTAAATGGGAAATATCCCATATCCATTCACTCAGGGTCTTCAGATGAACCTTATGACTTAAACTTTTTATTGTCTGATGTCATCTCAAAAACTATGTTTTTCAGCAGCCTTTCCCCTCAGTCCTGAAGTATCCTTTGGGCCTTATTTTTATGGGTGAGACAATAAGATAAGGAAAGGGAATACCGCATGACTGGCCACCAATAATACCATCTCCTAAAATGGAGACTTCAGAGACGGAATACTTCCAACTTCGGGGATTACCAAAGTGGGCTAAATTTTACTCTTTTGTTAGCTTCTGAACTTCATTTTCTTGTCTGCTATGGGAGTACTGTTTTGTTTCATGAATACAGTGCAAAAAGAAGTGAGAGATGGAAGTGATAATATTCTAAATTGCCACACTTCACCCTCCAGGGATGAGTGTGTTACATTTTGTATTCTTTTCTTCATAAAAAAAAAACATGTAGTAAGCAATTATATCACGGCTACTGTATATTACACTTTATTCTTTGATGCATCATGTTAGTAGATGAAATATAATTGCATTTATTTATTTATCTATCTATTTATTTATTTAATATGGCCATCTACCTCATATACATGATTCTGAACAACTAACAGTTTTGTTTTGCTTTGTTTTGTTGTTTTGTTACCATTTAGTGACATTCAGAATAATGATTCATGGACTTCTGTTGTAAATTGGTTGATTATTTTAAAGAGAATCAATCAGACTGGACATATGTGAGCATATATTTATAGAGTTGCACCTCTTAGAGACAAGGTCACATGGATCTTGTGTGACATGTGAATAACAGTTTGGGGTGGAAGAAATGAGATTTGAATGAGGGAAACTGCAACACAAAATGGATATGTACAGAGGAAAGAACATTTTTATCCTACTACTGTTTCTTATCCTTTTAATTACCTCCCAAACACAGTCTTAAAACCATTTAATTTCAACTCATTCAAAAAGCATTGTTGTCCGCAGAATATAAATCCATGGATAGAGGTATGCTGTTCCATACATGTCACCCTGTGACTATTTCTTTCTTCCTGTGACTATTCTGCATCCTTTTCTGATGAAAATGGTAGATTATTCCAGGAAACCATGTTGGTGGGAAGGAGAATAGCCAGAATAGTTATGGTAATCCTGAGTTTAGAAATGTGATTTAAAACATAGCTTTTAAAGTATTGTCGAAGGCTTTCACGGCCGGCATACGATGACTGGTGTGGGTCTTCCGGGCTGTGTGGCCGTGTTCTGGAAGTTTTGTTTCCTAACGTTTCGCCAGCACCTGTGACAGCCTGCAAAAGGTCAACGAACTCAGCTCAACCACCAGGACATGTGAACAGTTCACACAATGAACTTGCTAATCACTCCCAGCAGCCCCTCGTTAACAATTCAATAGAAGAAAAAACCCTGCCTAATCCCCAGGAAGATACACACAGATTCTGACACCAAAACAAGCAGCCACTCAGTAACCCAACCCCCACACACACACCCAATCCCCCCTTCCCCCCCCCCAGATCGCTATAAATACCCACAAAAGGGTCACGTCACCCTGGGCACAGAGAAAACTGCTCCTGTCTGTGCTCCTGCACTCTGAAGATGCCGGTCACAGGTGCTGGCGAAATGTTAGGAAACAAAACTTCCCGAACACGGCCACACAGCCCGGAAGACCCACACCAGTCATTGTATGCCGGCCGTGAAAGCCTTCGACAATACATTGAATGCCTCTACGGGGAGGAAACATTCCGACAGACACGGAGACTAGGAACACTCCGGAACAAAAAAGCACACCTACTATGCTCCTTAACCTTCCTACTACGATGCAGAGACACTGGGACCATCCCAGCTTTTCTCAGAACGAAAAGGACTCTCAAATCTCCACAAGCTAACCGCATTTATGACCGACTTGAACAAGCCCTCCTACATGAGAGAATACACACAACCCGCAGAAAGCTTGCCATCACAGACAAAGAACTATTTGACACACACATCAGCATCAGTCAGAAAATGAGAAGCCAGGACTGGGACAAGATTGACACCCTAACCTACAGGAAAATGGAAAAGGATATCATTGACCACACAACCAGGCAAAAGCAAAAGTTTAACAAATGCCAAAACAGTCAACCAAAACTGGTGCTGGATCCTGCCCGCATTGTCATCAATTTGACGGAACGCCAACTCCGCCAGAAGAAACCGCCATCCTAGCCAAGGGAGGAAACTTCGCAATCACACCCCCCAGAATTCCTGTGGAAGATATCATCGCCAATGTGGAATCAGCCATCCGCCACCGTCCTGAAGAGGAAGCAGAGGAAATAAGGGGTGAAATAGCAAGGATCCTACGGAGAGCAAAGCCCCCCACCAGCAACATAATGAAGAAAGAGAGAAATGCCATAGAAACCCTCAATTCGGACCCCGACATCATCATCCTCCCGGCTAACAAGGGCAACGCCACGGTAATTATGAAAACAGATGAATACAAAGACAAAGTTAGAGAACTACTAGACCCCACCACATACAGAAAACTAAAACGGGATCCGACCAGCAAAATCATGAAACAAACCAACACCCTGACGAGGAGCTCCTCCCTTCACCCCAACGTACTTCAACGCATATGCAAGACAGAAGCCCTTACACCCAGACTATACGGACTCCCCAAAATCCACAAAGACTCGATCCCACTCAGACCCATCGTAAGCACCATTGGCTCCCCGACATATGAATTATCCAAACATCTGGCCACCCTTCTACAGACCCACGTTGGACAGACTCCAGCCCACATCAGAGACTCAGGACATTTCATCGACAAAATCAGCACCCTGAAACTCAACCCCACGGACAAACTGGTCAGCTTTGACGTGGTCTCCCTGTTCACCAAGGTACCAGTGAAGGACACCCTGGCACTCATCAAACAGATCTTCCCAGAAGACATCACAGCCTTATTTCGGCACTGCCTAACAACCAGTTACTTCCTATGGGATAATGAGTACTACGAACAGATGAACGGTGTCGCCATGGGAAGCCCCCTGAGCCCAGTCGTAGCAAATTTCTACATGGAACATTTTGAAAAATGGGCTTTAGAAACCGCACCCATTACCCCAACAGTCTGGTTCCGATTTGTGGATGACACCTTCGCAATTTGGAATCAGGATGAAGAAGACCTAGAGAAGTTCCTGAACCACGTAAATAGCATCCACCCCAATATACAATTCACCATGGAAAAAGAAGTGGATGGCCAACTTCCATTTCTAGACACGGTCATACACAAACCAGACCTCAAATTAGGACACAAAGTCTACAGAAAACCCACCCACACAGACCGGTACCTACACAAAAACTCCAACCACCAACCACGTCAGAAAAGAGGCATTATCAAAACCCTCATGGATCGTACCAATCGGATCTGTGAAACCCAATTCCTAAACTCTGAACTTAACCACCTTAATTGGGTCCTACAAGCGAATGGCTACTTCAAGAATGAAATAAAAAGAGCCATCAAACCAAGAAAACAACGTGCGACAGAAGAAGAAAAACAGCCACCTACCAACAAAGTATTTCTGCCCTACATCAAAGGGGTCACAAACCGCATGGGAAAATTGATGGAAAAACACAATTTCCAAACAATCTTCAGACCCACCAGAAAAGTACAAGAAGTGCTAAAATCAGCAAAAGACAAAAGGGATCCCCTCACCGCCGCAGGAGTATACCGCATACCATGCAGTTGTGGGCAAGTATACATCGGGACCACAAAATGCAGCATCCATACCAGGATAAAAGAACACGAAAGGCACTGCAGACTACAGCAACCAGAAAAATCTGCAGTAGCTGAACATGCTCTCAAGCACACTGGACACAAAATCCTATTTGAAAACACAGAGATACTGGACAACACCAACAGCCACTATACCAGGCTATACCAGGAAGCCATTGAGATTCACAAACACCAGCACAGTTTCAATAAAAAAGAGGAGAGTCTAAAAATCAACAAAACCTGGCTACCAATCCTGAAAAATACAGCCTGCAAAAGGTCAACAAACTCAGCTCAACCACCAGACATATGAACAGTTCACACAATGAACTTGCTAATCACCCCCAGCAGCCCCTCATTAACAATTCAGTAGAAGAAAAAATCCTGCCTAATCCCCAGGAAGATACACACAGATGCTGACACCAAAACAAGCAGCCACTCAGTAACCCAACCCCCTCCCACACACACACACACCCAATCCCCCCTTCCCCCCCCCCTCAGATTTCTATAAATACCCACAAAAGGGTCACATCACCCTGGGCACAGAGAGAACTGCTCCTGTCTGTGCTCCTGCACTCTGAAGATGCCGGTCACAGGTGCTGGCGAAACGTTAGGAAACAAAACTTCCAGAACATGGCCACACAGCCCAGAAGACCCACACCAGTCATAGCTTTTAAAGTTCCTGAATACTGTTCTTCCTCATCCCAAAATTCTTGATACACTTTAGAGTCAGATAGTCAAGATAAACTACAGAAATAATTTGGTCTCATGATATTATTGAAGTTGTTCTGGTGTTAATTGAGTTGTTGAACTGTTAGGTGTTCAAGGGCCCTATTCACATCTTGGTTTCTAAGGTTACAAATCAACAGGTTTAACATGGGATTAATCTACCTATACAGCATGCTCACCGGGCTATCCTGGTCTGGATGGTAGCCGGAGGAAGGCCTTCTGTATGTAAAGAGAGTGGTTCCGTAGAGAAGGCAGACCATTAAAGTGGAAGGTGCAAGTGGAGAAAACCTTACACTTCCCATCAGTGGGACAAATCCTCAGAATGGTGGCAATAATGTGAGTATAAGAACTCAAGGTGATTAGAAAAGCCACCACACCAAATATACCACCAACAATGAGGACAACCACCTAGCCTCATAGGTGGAAGGATAAGATAAGGCCAACACTGGTGGGATGTCACAGTAGTTTATTGGAGTTGCAATAAGATAGAGTGAAAGTCAAGGTTCTGTGCAACAAGGCATTGAGGAAGGCGGTGATCCATGTGCTACAACACAATGAAGGCAAACCTTTTTGTTCATGATAACTATGTATCTCAAAGGGTTTCGTAAAGCCAAATAGAGATCATAGACAATGATGGCCAAGAGGAAGACTTCAGTCCCTGCCATAGCCACCAGGAAGTAGAGCTGTAACAACCAGCAAAGGAAATGGTACTGCATTCCATCAAGAGATTCTCCAGCATTTCAAATAAAAAGAGATTTATTAAAGATGGGAAAGCTTTAGGCAACTTTTGTGGGGGCAGCAAAATCAAGTCTGCTTTGCCTCCATTCTAAGCTGGGAGTTTGCCCTTGCCATTCACATTTTGAAATCCCTGTACAGTTCATAATACTTCTATCATGTGAACAAGAAAAGGCTATCTAATCTTGATAAAATTTCATTTATTTATTCTTCATTTATTTGGCAAATTTATATGGTTGTCCTTCTTAGCCAAATAAGTGCACAGCTAACACAGTATAAAACCCATAGGCAACACCAATTAAAAATAATAATAATTGAGGCTCCCTACAACATAACACAAAAAAACCATATGAGGATCTACTAATATCCTACCCCAGAGAGTGAGGGAAGAACCAGGTCCTCAAGGCCTTCAGGAAGACCAAGAGGTTCTTCCCCCTGGTCCAGATTGTCCTCTGGTATTCATTTACCAAATCCCCAGGATGAATCCTTGGGCTTCTGTCATGAGACCTTGTTAGAGAAAAAGTCCTCCAGTTTTTCTGGTATGTTGGATCCTCTAGGAGTCCAGTGGCTCCTTCAGAGTCTTTGATGTGGGTTGGTGTAAACAGCTTCCATAATAGCAAACATTTTTTCCAAAGGAAAGACCACAGGAAGACTCTTCTATGGTAGAGGAATTTTCGGGACCTTGAATTGCCAATGAATATTAAAGCATTTCAGGCTTTCCTTAAGGAAAAAGTATCCCATCTCTCTAAAAATATTCAGAAAAGGATTGATGAAGTAAGATGAATACCTCATAATTCACCTAAGGTCATATTTGATCATTTGGTTCCTCACATGCAACTTCATGAAAAGAAGTTTTAATTTCAAAGGATATTCAGTGGAACATTAAGAGAGTTTTATTGTCAGCTTTTCAATTCTGCTTTAGCATTTAATTCTTTTGAGCCTGGGACAGATCATGCCTGAAATTTCTGCATATTTTGATGTTCGGTCTAGAGGGAAAATACCATTCACTATGTAACAGGAATGGCTGAACAATGATGATAAACGGTGGGAACAATTTGCATTTAATGGGAAATTGATCTGCCTTTGGCCTAAATCAGTTTTCTCCAGTTTGCAATCCTCCCACTACATTAACCTTCCAAAATGTTCAACTGAAATCTTAGTGTAGTTTCAAATATGAAAAGCATGTACAGTGAAATCCTCTACCTATTTGAGGATTTCAGCACTTCCAATCAGAATATCAATGCACAATTTCAGTAATGGAAAATAATAAACAACAAAATTATAAAAGGGTGGCATTCTCTATTTCCAAGGATTTGATCCTACTTAACAGTTCTGAGGAAACAGCATATAGGTCTCCATTATAAGAATCCAAGAGTAACCGGCCTATTTAATTGTTAATAATTGTTAAGAAGAATTGTTAATAATTGTTAAGAAGAATGGTTTAATACTTTATGTAACATTCTCTTGTGTTCTCAGCCTTCAATCTGGATGATACCATGAAAAAAGACAACCAGACCTGCTTGACAGAGATTGTTCTGTTGGGCTTCTCAGATTTCCAGTCTATGCAGAAATTTCTGCTTTGCCTGGTTCTAATATTCTACTTTTTGGCCTTGATGGGCAACAGCCTGATTTTTATCCTTACTATTGTCAGTCCCACCCTTCACACTCCAATGTACTTCTTCCTCTGGAACTTGTCCTTTTTGGAAATTGGCTACACCTCCACTATCAGCCCAAAGTTACTGGTGAATTTGTTATCAGAGAAGCAGACTATATCCTTTTGGGGCTGTGGAACTCAATTATGTTGTTTCCTTCTCTTTGGTACCACCGAGTGTTGTCTTCTTTGTGTCATGGCGTATGATCGCTACGTTGCCATTTGCAAACCCTTTCAATACCCATATATCATGAACTATAGGGAATGTGCTCACTTTGTTGCTGCTTCATGGGCCATCGGGATTTTGGTGGGTGTGGGGCAATCTATTTCAATTTTCACCCTTCCCTTCTGTGGATCAAATAGAATCAGCCATTTCCTCTGTGATCTTATGCCTGTTCTGAGACTGGCTTCCACCAATACCTACAAAAATGAAGTGGCCATTGCCACACTAACCGTGGTATTTGTCCTAGTACCCCTTTTGCTCATCCTTTTTTCCTACATCCTTATCATCTCCACTATTCTCCTGATGCCAGTGGCCAAGAACAGGCACAAAGCATTTTCTACCTGTTCCTCACATCTAATTGTTGTCTTCCTTTACTATGGAACTATCACTGCTACCTACATTCTTCCCAACTCAGAGTATACCATGGACAGTAACAGGATGCTTGCCCTCCTCTACACAGTTGTGACCCCAACCTTGAACCCCATCATTTACACCTTGAGAAATAAAGAAATAAAAACTGCTTTCAAGAAATCCATAGCAAGAAAATGGGTCTTCTTTAGGTAATAATCCAATTATATCAATTGGTTTCATCTCTTCAACAGATCACCTTCTCACCCACATATTTATGGGATAGAATGAACTCTAGAAAATGCCAGTGGCTGATGTTACCCTTAACTCTGAAATGACTCAGATCTGGAGGTAAATTTGTTTAAAGAAGAGCCCTGAAAAGAAACTTAAATTTATTATTCCAGTAGAATGCAAGTAAAAGTTTGATTGTCCATTTTCTTAGAAGGAAAGCTGCCAGACAGTTCAAGGTATGTAGAGCAGAAGAGGCAGTGTGAGGACTAGAAGACTAAGGTCAGAGGCAAGGAGGCTGAGACCATACAGGTCCACTGTGATAACAATCCATGGGTATCAACTGCTCCTCCCACTCTTGGTCTATTGGGGTGAACAGGCAGCAGAAAGAGGCAGAAGATCTCAGCTGTGGGACAGCTCTGCATGTGGCCTGAGACTTATAATCAGCAGCTGCCAATGTCCCATTCAGTTTTGGCTTTTCTAGGATCTATAATAATATACAGTCTGAATAAAACCTGAGAGGCAAGTTGAAAGTTGGACAGCATTGAAAAGAGAGAAGGGAAAAGGAGATGATCAGTATCTATAGAAACCAGAAGGAAAGAGCCTCTGGCAGCTCTTGTAATTAAATCAAGCATTTGGAATAAAGCACAAAGGAGTTTAGATGATGCATTTCTTAAAGAGAAACTAGGGTACTCTGTGTTCATACAATGTTATTCTTAATGTTTTAATTCTTCAGAAATAACTGACTCTCGGAAAAAAGGTGGTAGAATATAATCAGCCTTTTGCTCCTCTCAGGTTCTCTTGAGTTATTACATGATTAGGAGTAGAACTGCAAAAACAGGAAATAGCAATATAAAATCCCTTTGCAGTATAATCATTTTGGATTTGGGGTACTGGGATTTTTCAAGTATATCTATTCATTCCCAAAACAGAAGAAATTTGCTTTCATGAAATTAGCAAGTATCACAGGTCTCTTCCAGTTCCAACTGCAGAAGAAACACCTAAAGAAAGTGCTTATTTTAATTCATTTTTATCTTGCTTTCCTCCAATAAAGCAAACAGAATAGTGTAAACCCAGGATTTGAAGTCCACGCATCTTAAAGTGGCCAAGTTTGAAAAACACTGATATAAACTAAAACCAATAATATGATATATGCAAAGCTTAGAAAGTATCCAAAATATCTTAAGAGGATTCAAAATCAAGGGGTGTGTTTAAAAAAATTATCTGTCCCATAATAGTGTGTGATTTAGCTTCCAGTGAATAATAATGCTGTATCATTACGGCATTTCTTATTTACACGCAAACTATTCAGTAGGTACTTCCTGGTTCGCTTATCTCACTATAGCCTTCCTAATCGTGTGGGCATTGTCCATGTTACATTTTTGCAGACCCAAGAAAATCAACCATTTCATTTAGAAGCAACCTCTCCTTGCAGGAAAGTCACCCTGACTGAGATGTACAACAGGGCCCCATCCTCCTAGCCTTTCTGAAAAGCACTTAAGATCTGGCTTTTGCCCCAAGCACTGGGATAGGGTGAGACCAAGGAGAGTTTCTGTGGTGGATTGCTTGTTAAAGTGTTGATTGTGCTGAAAGTGAATGATTGTGTTAAAGTTTATTATGGTGCCAGGGTTTTAACTATTTTTGGTTTTAATAGATATAGGTATACAATGATGCTGTTGTTTTCACTTTTGGTTGGGAGCCACCCAGTTCGGTATAAGATGGGTGGCTTTTCAAATGTTTTAAATAAATAAATAAAATGTCCTTCTCCCCTGCTTGAATGTGACCTTGGCACCCTTGGTACTTATCATTGTAGCATTCCTGTACTTCTAGAGGCCATCTTAAGAAGCTCCTGAGCAGGAAAGTAGAAGGCCTTCTCAATCGGTACTTTCCACTTCATTGTGGTGAGCTTGAATTATGGGCCCATCGTTGACATGGATGAGTTCTCTCAGAAATCACTCCCCAGACTTCCAGAAAGCAGTAGTTTTATGAATAATTGTATACACAGTATATGGCATGTGTTTAATTGCATCACAGGCAGCTTTCTTAAGAAAAATGTCAGACTCTTCAAGGCATAATTTAGAAAGGATTTCAGGGGATTACAGAGCACCTTGTCACGTAGCCTTAATGACATAGATATCCTTGAAAAATATCCCATTATCGGTGCACTCACGGTGAACCTTATGATTTAAAGTATTTGTCATCTGGTGTCATCTCAGATAGTATCTTTTTTGTCAATCTTTCCCCCTCGGTCATCAAGTTCCTTTGGGCCTCATTTTTATGGCTGAGTCAATACTGTAAGATAAAGGAGGGGGATACTGCATGACTAGCCACCAGTAGTACAATTTTAAATTGGGACTTCTGCTGTTAGGGGCAGAACACATCCAATATTAGGGTTTACCAATATGGGCTGAGTGTTACTCTTTTGTTAGCTTCTAAACTTCATTTTTTTTTGCATACTCTGGGGAAACTGTTTTTTGGCTTTTTTTGTAAATACAATGCAAAATGAAGTAAGAGATGGAAGTGATAAAATTCTGAACTGCCACACTTCAACCTCCAGGGGGTGAGTGTGTCATATCTTATGTTCTTTCCTTTCTATGAAAATCATGTAATAAACAATTATATCACAACTACCTGACATTTTACTCCTTGATGCATCCTGTTAATAGTATACATATAATATCATTTTGTTTTGTTTTGTTACCATTCGGTGACATTTAAATGGATGATTCATGGACTCTTTTAAAATGGTTAATTCTTTTAAAGATAATCAATCGACTGGATATATGTAAACAGATAGATAGACATAGACATAGACATAGACATAGACATAGACATAGACATAGACATAGACATAGACATAGACATAGACATAGACATAGACAGACAGACACAGATAGATAGATAGATAGATAGATAGATAGATAGATAGATAGATAGATAGATAGATAGATAGATAGATAGATAGATAGATAGATAGATCTCCTGTCACCTTTTGGAGACGAGGTCACACGGATCTTGTGTGATGTGTGAAGAAAAGTATGGGGGTGGGAGAAATGAGATTTGAATGAGGGAAACTGGAACAAAAAATGGACATGTCCAGGGGGAAGAAAAAAATTACCCCATCACTTTTTCTTATCCTTTTATTCACCCTTCCTTATACAGGGTTAAAATCATTTAATTTCACCCCAATACTTTTTCCCTCAGAAAGCATTAGCGTCCACAGCGCATATGTCCAAACAGAGAGTTATGCTATTTCAGACATGCCACCTAAAGGTTGGGGACACATTTTTTATATATGACTATTCTACATCCTTTTCAGATGAAAGTTGTAGAGTCTTCTAAGCAACATCCCCTACAAAAGGGGGATGGTATATCTAAAGATTGTGCCATATTAAAAACTCCATATGAAAATATGCTATTACCTCTGAAATAAGAGTTCTAACTTAGCTTGTACCTTGTGTACAAAGTTTCTGATGGATGGAGGTTTCAGATTTGAAATCTGCCTCAACTTATTCTGAAGTGGTTATAAACTTGGGAGAACATTAACCCTGGTTATATTAAATCCTCAAATATGGGTCTTGGGCCAATATGAAAGACAGGGGACTGAACTGTCAAATATAGACTGGATTTATTCACTGCCTTTCATCTTCAACTTCAAAGTCAAAATCATCCATGAACTCAAGAAAAACTATCTAATAAATGGAATCTAGGAAATATTAATGTGTGATTTACTATCAACCAGTATTTTTATTCATCTGCATATACAACTGAGCAATGCATTCAGGAATTTTTCTTTTCCTGGTGTATCAACATTATTAAAATAGCATCAAGAATAAAGCAAATATATTGTCAGGCCCAGCCCAGGAACAACGGCAAAACAGTCCAGTTGAGTCTAGTTCCTTTATTTGCTTATACCTTATAGACAGAATCTTGCCAGACTAAATCAATACCACTGCAACTAGTGGATAAAACCTGGGAAATTCTACGGAGTGGCAACCCTGAACCTCTTACTCTTCCCACAGTCCTCCTGTGGACGTGTTTTTTGTTTCTTTTGCCTTCCTGGTGGCCTTGCTCTCTGTTGTTATCCCCCAATTCACCCTCTTCTTCATAGATATATTCCATCACAACTGGCCACATCTCCTTCCATTCCAGAAACAGCTTTTTTTGAGAGGAGGAGGAGGAGGAGAGGCCTCCTGCGGACTGTACTGTCTCTTGTCTCCTTTCCGCTCCTGGAATGCACCCCCTCCTTCCTGATAGCCTTGATTTCTCACATCACCCTCCTCTTCGTAGATACATTCCATCACATATAATTATATAATATCAAGGTTTCATTGTTCAGAATTGAAATATTTCACCCCATATTAGTTCATGAAGACTTTCCTCTCTTGTTAGAGTCCAAAGCCTGGCATTTGTCTCATTCTTCACTGATGAACCTATTGAATACCTACCTATTCAAGACAAATCCTTCAAAATTTTAACAGCTCTCTTTTGTAAATACAGTAAAAAAATATATCCAAATCATTCTTCTGGTTTGAAATTCGTATGTCCTTTTCCAATATCAAGACAACAACCGGATTCATTTGTATATCCCTAATCAGTTTTTAACAAATCAAAAAGAAATGAATCACAGAAAACCAGATAGGAAGAACTGACATTTTTAAAAAAATAATATTGGTTGTATGTTTGGTGAAATGTTACCCAAAGTTCTGAGTTCAATGGACAATGAAAATTGCTATACTAAATAAGAACAGTTTCATGTACCAAGTTCTAACACTTACTTCAAGTAAAACAGATGAAAATGTACTTCCTCCCCATGCAATACACACACACACACACACACACACACACACACACAGTATATATTCTGCCACTTGGCCTGGGGTGGGGAGGCAATACTTCAAAAAAGGGGGACGGCTAGCCCCATAGTGGCCAGCTGTCCGCAACCTGATTTTCCATCCTCTTGGATTTTCCTTTTTTAGTATTGTTCTTAATTCTGGATGTACTATGTATTTTATATATATTTATAGTTTTAATGTTTTTTGTAAGTCGCCCAGAGTCCCCTATTGTGGGGGAGATGGGCGGGGGAGAAATCCAACAAATAAAATAAATAAATAAAATATATACTCTGTGTGTGTGTGTGTGCATGTATGTGTTTATGTATGTATATACGTATGTATGTATGTATCTACCGTTAGAAAAGAAAAAGAACACATGGTGGATGGGTCTCTAGGGCAACAATGTTCATCAGCATAGAAAGTACCATAAAGTTTTGAAAATCTGATAAGGAGGCAGGTTCATCCCAGTCCATATTGTGTTCTGGATGCAACCTGTTTCCGCTTCCATTCCCTTCAAGGTTTAATAATGGTGGGAAGAAGAATAGCCAGAATAGATATGGTAATCCTGTGTAGAAATGTGACGCTGTATAGTTTATAAGGCTGCCAAATTCTGTTCTTCCTTGTCTCAAAATTCTTGACACACCTTAGTATCAGATAAGCTAAGCTAAACTAAGCTAAGCTGAACAAACACTTTTCTCTTATAGCAATCCATCTGGTGTTAATGGAATCGATGAACTATTAGGCGCTCAAGGGCCCTTTTCACTTCTTTGTTTCTAAGACTATAAATCAAGGGATTTAACATGGGAGTAATCATTCCATACAGCATGCTCACCAGCCTGTCCTGGTCTGGATGGTAACTGGAGGAAGGCCTTATGTATGTGAAAATGGTGGTTCCATAGAAAAGACAGACCACTATTAAGTGGGAGGTGCAGGTAGAAAATGCCTTACGCTTCCCCTCGGCAGAACGGATCCTCAGAATGGTGGCAATAATGTGAGTATAGGAAATCAAGGTGATTAGAAAAGCCCCCACACCAAATATACCACCAACAATGAGGACAACCATCTCAGCCACATAGGTGGAAGCGCAAGATAAGGCCAACACTGGTGGGATGTCACAGTAGTATTGGTTGATTCTATTGGAGCTGCAGTATGGTAGAGTGAAAGTCAAGGTTGTGTGCAACAAGGAATTGAGGAAGCCAGTGATCCATGTTCCTGCAGTCATCTGAAGGCAAAGCTTTTTGTTCATGATGACCGTGTATCGCAAAGGGCTGCATATGGCCACATAGCGGTCATAGGCCATGACGGCCAAGAGGAAGACCTCAGTCCCTGCCAAGGCCACCAGGAAGTAGAGCTGTAAGACACAGCCAGCAAAGGAAATGGAACTGTTTTCCATCAAAAGATTCTCCAGCATCTTGGGGACTGTAGCTGTGGGGCAGAAGATGTCAAGCAAAGAAAGATTACTGAGGAAGAAATACATGGGGTTATGCAACTGAGAATTAGCTCCTATAGCAAGAAGAATGGTGCCGTTGCCCAGTAGTGTGACTAGATAGATAAGCAAAATGATGACAAACAAGGAGAAACGGATGGCTGGCAGGTCCGAAAGTCCCATTAGAATAAATTCTGTCACTTTGGTCCTGTTCTCTGTTCCCTTGCTCAGAGAGGACCATTCTCCCTGTAAGAGATTGAAAGAAAAAGAGACGTATAAAACATGTGAAAAAGTAGGAGGCACAGAAAATAGAAGGCCATATTTCCATTCCAAGAAATAATTCTTTGTAAATCATACTACCTTGGATCTATTTTAGAGAAAAATAGGCTAATCCCTAATCAGGCCCTCTTCAGATGTTCCCAATATCCATAGTTGGCAATACTTCCAGGATATCAGGAATCAAAAAGTAGAATAAATGCAAAATGTAGTAATTTAAAGCATCAAACTTTCTTTCTTGAAGGGACAGAACAATAAGCAGCTCAGATTTAAAAACATATTCAAACAAGAGATTTATTCCAAGTAGATATTTGTTGAAAAGGTCTGAATGAATAAAACAGTCCTTGCTTGGACCTGAGACCTTCCTTCAGGAACAAAATCCCACTTGATCTATAGGTTTGCATATCAGTGGCTTTAGATCCACTTGCAATAAGAGAACTAAATTCAATAGAAATTACTAAGTAAAATTGGAAACACTCCACTTTCAAAGGGCTCTTTTGAGACGTGGGCATTGGACGTCTCTCCAATTAATTCTCTCCATGTTTTAGGAAAATAATGGCCTTTCATTTTGACATGCTTCATCTGGTGGTATTAAGAGAAGTTCTTTATAACATGTATAAAACCCTGTATTAAAACCATCAGGCAGCCCTGGGGCCTTATGCACCCTCATAATTCAGATAGCAGCCTCTGATTTCTCCATCTCTCTTAGTCTATTAAATCCCATCCCAATCTGTTCTGATAATGGTTTCAGGTCAGTTTGTTCCAAAATCAGTCAAATTTTCATTTGGGAGCAGTAGATCATTGAGTACAAAAATGAAGTTTCATTTAGGTGTTTGCTTGCTTGCTTATTTGAGCTGAATTTTAATTTCACCTTTTAGCCTGAAGCTAGCAATTTTGAATGTATATTATTAAATGCATCATCTGTTTGTTTTCAGGTGTAACAGTTAAATCATAGTCTTATCCATTTCTGTTAAATCCTATTCTTTTTTTTTTCCTCCCAACATTGGAGGATATTTTTTTAACCTGTTACCTTTTATCTACTATGAAATATTTATTTCAGTCTGAACAAGTTGTTCCCGTCTAATGTTTCAAAATAACCCAGTGTTTATTTGACCTCCTACAACTCAAATAAATAAATAAATAAATTTTAAAATAATATAAACAGTGCTCATTTGACCCTCTAGCAACTAATTTAAGTCTTTGCATCTTATTCCTGGACTCACCTGATTGTAGGGAATGCATTTTTGAAGACAGTTTTGCAGAGGGGTTGGGGGGAATCTGAATGAATTTTCCAATAAAGCAGAATTAAAGCTTTGAGAAAATTCCCGCTTTCAGAACCTTTGGGACTTTCTGGCTCAGAAAGAAAGACCAGATCAGGAAGTATGTGGTAAATGTATATAAAATTATGCATGGTACATGGAAGGTGCAAAATATAATGAATGGGGCTGAGTAATTCAGCTACATTAAAAAGGAAGCGGTGTCTGGAAAGGTAGAAGGATTTTGGTACCACATGATGGCCATCAAGTTGGTGGACTTGCAAAGAAGATTTGAGAAACACATGGAGGAGAAGGTTCTCACAGCTACTAAACATGAGTATTCTCTGTTACCTTTCAAAGTTGTTGAGGAGCAGATGTGAATAAAGCTTCTCAGAGGCTTCTGGTTAATTGCTGCAGAAACAGAACCCTGCACTAACTAGACTTTGGTCAAATCAGTGCTGCTCTTCTTCTGTCTTGAATTCTGACCAAGATGTCTGTGCCTCTGAGCTTCTTTTTCAGAACCTTCCTTGAACCTCTTTTGTTCCTTATATTCCTGCCGGGCTTGGTTGGTCCTAGCTGGGTTAAATCCTAGCTGCCACATTTCCTCTCTTCCTCCTTCTCCCTCAGTCCTAGCCCTCACAATGGATCCATAAAGTTAATAACTCCCAGTACTCACTGTCAAGAGCTGCTGCTTATCCATCTCCTGAACCCTGAAAGCCAAGACTTCTGTGGAGTCCTTGGTGCTCTCTGAGCTTGGTTGTTTGCTTGCAGATGTTTCATTACCCAACTAGGTAACATCTTCAGTGCTAGTGGGGTTTGCTCCCTGTTTATATAGAGTAGCTTGCCCTGCCAGTGTTGGTGGGGGTGTGGTTTTCTCTTTGGTAGTTTCTTGATTAGGGTATTGTTTTCTACTTGATTGTTTGGCTGGTGTTAATCCTTGCTTATCTGGTGTAGGCTGCTGGAGAAGATGTGTTCTGGTGTTTTTCTTTCTTTCTTAGCTTTTTCATTGTCTCTTTTCAAAGGTGTGTAAATGTGGTGTATCTCTATGTGTCTATTGATGGCTGACTTGTCTGAATGCCAGGCTTCCAGGAATCCCCTAGTGTTTTTGGATTTAGCTTGGTCTAGGATGCTCACAGTTTCCCAGCTGAAACTATGATTGAGTCTGTCCATGTGTTCTGAGATTCAGGAGTTTTCATCATGTCTTCTGACTGCTAGTTGGTGCTCATGGATGTGCTCTGCTAGTCTTCTACCTGTCTGTCCTATGTAGTGGCTGCTACAGTCCTTACACTGTATGTTGTAGATGACTCCTATTTTTTCTTCTAGGCTACTGGGTCATTTGGTTTACTTAAGATGTGTTTGGAGGGCTTTAGTTGGTTTGTGTGCTACGGTGATGCCATGTGGTGGGAATAGAATTCTTTCTGTGTGCTCTGAAAGCACACAAGGGGGAGAATTGTCCTTTCTGGCGCCAAATTTCCTCTGAGAAGTCTGCAATACAGTGGGAATTACAGGGGCTGGGGAAATGGAGGCTCTAATGCTTTCCCAGCAATTATGTCCTTTCCAGAGCAAATATCAAAGATCTACAGTATTTCTCAGAGCAACAAGAGAAGGTCCTGAGTTCAGAACGATATTCTCCTCCTGCCGCTATTCCTTACATGACAAAGTGCTGCAACAGAAAAGGAAGCAGAGCAAATCTTGCCGAAGTTTAATGGGGCACAATTGGTGTTTATCAGCAGCTGGCTCATACTACGGGCTAAACTATGAGTTATAGTGTATCAGCCATGATGCTTCTAAGCCACGGAGGGCCCAATCAATTCCAGATCAAGATGAAGCCTTATTTCGGTTTCTGATGGCCACATCTCTTTGCCATTAAAGATTTGCAATGAAACAGGGAGTATTTGGGGTGGAAAAATGGGACAAGGCCCCAATATAAAGTGGGGGTTTACAGCCAGTTTGGGAAAACAACAGCATTTTCCTTCAGACTAAAAGCAGCAGGGTTAAGTGTGATGTTCTGTTTTGGGAGGAGGGGGTGGGAGGGGCTTGGGGGGGTTGGTTACAGAAGAGGGGCTTCTTCAGGGTAGGGTAAAAGGGCAAGATGCAGCCATAACCACATGATTGCCCCTTTTTAACATCATGGGCACAAAAAAGGGAGGCAGGGCTTCGTGCAGTCAGATCTTGACTTTTTTTTACCCGCTCCCCCATGAATGGCGTCTCTGCTACTGAGCTATTTCAATGACTAGGAGCGAGGTGTTGCATTCACCTAAGGCCCAAAGCACTTCTTCTGAATCCCTTTCGAAGTAGGGACAGCCCTTTTAAATAGAATGTTTTCCATTTTACCTACATCAATTAAGCTTGCCCCAGCGGTTCTCTAGGATATTAATTTTGCAACTGCTTTTTTTTTTCCAGTTGAAACCGCTGAGCAGTAATACATCCAAATTTCACCACGACTATGCATGTTGCACACTGAACACGATTTTTGTTTGCCTTGTTATTGTTATTTAGTCTATTTTATTGTCTAAACTGTAGCGGAGGGGTGAAGGTGCAGGACTAGGAGTGGGGAGATCCATTTTCCACTTCACTATGGAAGCTTCCTGGGTGACTGGGCCAGTCCATTTCTCTCAGCCCAAGAGGCAAGATGGTTCAGTGGTGAAGGGAGTCCACCCTCAACCATGGAAGCTCTCTGGGGACTTTGGGCCAGCCCTTGTTTCTCTCAACTTAATCTTTCTTCCAGGGTTGCTGTTGTGAGAAAAAAATGAGAGCCTATCCCAACTTTAGCTCCTGTACGTAGGATGGACTATCACAGATCTAGCAAGCAAGCAAGCACAGTTTATGACAGTCTTAGACCAGTACAAGAGGTTTGTTCATGAGTGACCTATGTTCACTCTAAGAAAACTAAGAAATCTTTAGATAACATTTAATACATATTTAGGATACATATATAAAGCAACCTGGCACAAAAACACAGGCAGAATTCAGACAGAACAGTCTATGTCTAAGATATAAGGTAGTATCTGCAATTTACCTAAAATATAATAACATCTAAAATTACAAAAGTTTGATGACATCTAAAATGTAATCATAATATCTAAAATTATATAGAATTTAATAATGTCTGGACTTATATAAAATACATCTATATAGCAGGAGCTTCCCCTGTTAAGGACTAGCAGATCTGATTGTAGAATTTAATACGGGCTTTGACCAACACAAGCAAAAATCTCCCGATGGACCTTGTTTAAGCTAGTAGCTATCAAATAACAATAATAAAATATTACACATTCTAATAAAATTTGTCATACTTTTGAAATACATATAAACAGTAAATAATGTGTTGTACATTCCAGCACAGGTGTCAATAAACTCAATTCACTTCATTTGCTTTTTTATTTCTACATTCAGCTCCCTGATTCTTTATTTGTAGTAGACACTTCAGCAGCACTTTGGAATCAGTTCTGGATATAGCAACTGATCCCACAGCTGCTGTTCCCAGAGACTTTTTATTTTATTTTTGACTTTTAATTCCATGGCCCCAGACAGGCAAGAGACTTTCAAAGAATATGTTGTTGAGAGTGCTGTCCTCACACAAGCCCCAAAGCACATCTGCATCATTTTCAAAGCATGTACAGCCTTGATATTAAACTATATTAACAGGGAAGGTTTAAAAAAAGAGTTATACAGTAAAAGAAACCACAGTGTTTTGGTTCTCACATTCCCTTTTTTATTTTTATACTTGACCTTTATGGAATTACATGAGCAAAAACAAAAGACAGGGTTATTCCCCAAATGGCTGATAATATTATTTTTAATAAGGAGAGAGAAAAGGATGAATGAAGGTCATGTGGAATAATGGAATGAGCAGAACCAACGGCAATTATCCTGGTTAAGGATTGAAACCCAGAAGGAAACTGTTAGCACCTTTTCTGTCTAGCAAATTTTGTTAAAAGGCAGAAGCTTTCATGAACTGCAGCTGACTTCATCAGATGCCTCATCATCTTATGCCTTTTAATAAAATGTTCTAATTTGAAAAGGCACCACCAGACTCCTTCCGATTTTCTGCCACCATGGATGAGCACAGCTGTCCTCCTACAGCAGTGTTTCTCAATCTAAGCAACTGGAAGATGGATGGACTTCAACTCCCAGAATTCCCCAGCCAGTTTGTTGGCTGGGGAATTCTGGGAGTTGAAGTCCACCCATCTTCCAGTTGCTTAGGCTGAGGAACACTGTCCTGCAGGGTTTCACTTGGTCTGAATACTAAAGAGTTTATCATAAGAAGATAACTTCTGTGAGGAGGCAGGGGGAGAGGTAAGAACTAGCTATAGTATGTTTGGGGTATTTGTTGAAATGCCTTCCAACAGCAGCAGTTTGGCTCTCTGGTTAGTAACTTTTACTAATGGTAGAGTTCCTCTCTCCCCACCCCCAGAACCAAGCTCTGCTCCTGGTGATTGCAGAAACACATCCCTATCATTTTCTTGAAAACAATACAGAAGTGTTTTGTCACTCTTTTTAGACCTTTTTTTCACTTCCCCAGACCATCTTATAGCCCAGTGATTTCCTAGTGGTCTCCCATCCAAGTACTAACCAGATCTGGCCACGTAGATTTACAAAATCAGCTCCAGTTGCCTAGGTGCTGCCTCCTGCTTTACCCAATTGCTTTTAGCCAGTAGGTAAAAACTCTACACCCCTCAACCAAACTTTCAAACTGCAACGTCATTCTCCCATTTCAGGAAGATCCCTTGTTTTATTGTAATTTCTGCATTTAGTATTCAAATGTTTTTAATATTTATGGTAAATTACCTTGAATAATGACAAAGTAGCAAGACAGTTCACAATATATTAATTAAATGCTGCTTTTACCAATAGAGGCGAATATGTGTAGCTCCAGGTTGAACTGTGGAGTCCTTGGGGTTCTCTGAGCTTGGTTCTTTTCTTGCAAACATTTCATGACCCGGCTAGGTAACATCTTCAGTGCTAAAATGGGAAGGGGTTTGCTCTCTATTTATATACTGTGGCATGCCTTGCCAGTGCTGGTGGGGGTGGGGGTTTTGTTTTGCTCCTCTGGTAGTTCCTTGATTAGCATATATTTACTGCTGGATTAAGTGCCTGGTGGTAACCTTTGCTTAAAGAGACAAAAGACCAGAAGTTCGCCTCACCAGCAATCATCACCCAGATAAGCAAAGGTTACCACCAGGCACACAATCCAGCAGTAAACATATGCTACTCAAGGAACTACCAGAGGAGCAAAACAAACCCCCCACCCCCACCAGCACTGGCAAGGCAGGCCACAGTATATAAATAGAGAGCAAACCCCATCCCAATTTAGCACTGACGATGTTACCTAGCTAGGTAATGAAACGTTTGCATGAAAAGAACCAAGCTCAGAGAACCCCAAGGACTCCATCGATGCTGCTTTTCCTTGAAACAGAATTAAGGTTAAATGGGTGTCCATGTAATAGTGATTCCAAGTCTGACTAAATTACATATTACAGAATGTAAAACAAATTTTGCTGAACCCACTGTTCCACTCTTCCAGTGCTAGAGCTATTTAGGAATTATCACCCTCTTCAAAGCTCCTTTCACTTCCTTGTTTCTAAGGCTATAGATCAAGGGATTCAACATGGGGGTAATCACCCCATACAGCATGCTCACCAGCCTGTCCTGGTCTGGATGGTGGCTGGAGGAAGGCCTGGCATAAGTGAAGATTGTAGTCCCATAGAAAAGACAGACCACTATTAGATGAGAGGCACAAGTGGAAAAGGCCTTGCGCTTCCCTTCAGCAGAACGGATCCTCAGAATCGAGGAGATAATGTGAACATATGAGATCAGAGTGACCAGAAATGCTCCCACTCCAAAAATTCCCCCAAAGATAAGGACGACCATCTCTGCTGCATAGGTAGAAGCACATGATAAAGCCAACACTGGTGGGATGTCACAATAATATTGGTTGACTTTATTCAGTTTGCAGTAAGGACGCGTGAAAGTCATTACAGTGTGCAACAAGGAGTTGAGGAAGCCAGTGATCCATGTGCCTGCAGCCATCTGAAGGCAAAGCTTTTTGTTCATGATGACCGTGTATCGCAAAGGGTTGCATATGGCCACATAGCGGTCGTAGGCCATGACAGCCAAGAGGAAGACCTCAGTCCCTGCCAAGGCCACTAGGAAGTAGAGCTGTAAGACACAGCCAGCAAAGGAAATGGAACTGTTTTCCATCAAAAGATTCTCCAGCATCTTGGGGACTGTAGCTGTGGGGCAGAAGATGTCCAGCAAGGAAAGATTACTGAGGAAGAAATACATGGGGTTGTGCAGTTGAGAATTGGCTCCTATGGCAAGAAGGATGGTGCCGTTGCCCAGCAGTGTGACCAAATAGACAAGCAGAAAGACCACAAACAAGGAGAAGCGGATGGCTGGGAGGTCC
This sequence comes from Python bivittatus, assembly GCF_059951505.1. Lineage (NCBI taxonomy): Eukaryota > Metazoa > Chordata > Lepidosauria > Squamata > Pythonidae > Python > Python bivittatus. The sequence continues at coordinate 581,783 of NW_028277063.1, forward strand.
GAAAGTCCAGTTAGGATGAATTCTGTCACTACAGTGACATTCTCCATTTGCCTGCTCATCTGAGATCTTTCCTGAAGGAGGTTGAAGGTAGACCTGCCATATTAAGCATGTGACAGTCAACACATAACGAATTTAGCTGCAATAGTTACGTAACACCACAGTTAAGGAAGAAAACCATTACAGCAACTCCTGAAGAGGTCATCTACTTCCAATTGCTGTCTTGTAGGATCAAACAGTAGGATAGCTCTAAACAGTATATGCTGTGACCTTATTACACAGGTACACCTGTCCAATGTTGGGATCTCAGAAATGTTCCCATAGCTGGATCTTCAATTTTACCTTCTAAATTAATTTCTGTGATCTTCCTCAAGACACATGCCATCAGAACTGGTAGCTCTATCACATTGCATGTCTAAGATGTGAATTAGCCCTCAGGAATATCCCATTTTTTTCCCTGTCTCTTATTTAATACCCTTATTTTTAGATATATTCTCAGAGACTTCTGAGAGGTTAGGTAACTTGTTATATTTTAAAATTACTTTGCCACACTAGTAGTTTCTAGAAGGAAAATTCTATTAGCCTTTTCCTGCAAAAAAATAACAAAGAGACTTGTGATGTTTTAAGATGAACAGATTTATCGTGCATTTGCTTTTGTGGGTCACAGTCCCACCCATGAAAGCTAATGTGACAATAAATCAGTTAGTACATCTCTCTCCTTCCTAGACACCCACACACATCCACGCACACACCATGCCCACCCTTCTTTAATCCACTGTGACATTACCCAAATAAAATATTCCCTTTCAACTGAAAAGCTGCATGCAGTGGAAGATCTCTTCCACAATTGACCCCAAAATCTGCAACATAAGGCCTCCAAAAGTATTACTGGAGAGAGAGGAAGAATGTCCTCTATCAAAGCAAAGCTATCTACTATTCTGTTGTTTCTGTCTCTGATCATAGGAATGCCCTTCATTAAAAGTTGTTAATAAATCTCCCCTGTTTGATGGCTCCCCCAATATCCTATCTCCAGATGTTGGGTTCCACTCCCAGGTCTGTATCTCCAATTCATGAAACAATTGGTCTTTGTCCACACCAGCTAGAGATCATAGGGGCTGATGGAAAATGAATTGGTAGTATCATACCACGAGCAACTTCTCTAACCATTGAAGCCAAGAGATCTTACAGCAGGAACTTTCCTGTGGTAAAAGCTGTTCTTCTCACATTCACTCTTCTATTGTCTAGCTGAATCCCTTACCAATCAATTTAAATTCATGATTCTGATCAATGTGAAGGGAGTATTTTGCTAAGTTCAGCTACTCCTTTTATATAACCATACCAAATGATTTTTTCTTGGCAATCATTGCTGCATGTCTTCTCAAAGTGTCTTCATTTGCGTGGTGATCTGCAACCTTTTGAGGGCAGATTTTTATGTGTCATGGACTTCCAAAGGTACCCCTGAAACTTGCTTTTGTTCAAACCACTCTCTGATTCAGACCAATGTTGACAATTGTCCTGCTGCTGTTGTATAGGACAAAGGAATCTAGAGGCCCATCAGTCATAAAGAAGTCAATGGCCCATCTTTGGATATCAGGCTCAAAACTCTCTGTTACCATGTTCAAACATTTTCACCCTCTCATTATGCACATTAGCTCTACAAATATTGTTAAAAGTTGGGGATTATTATGTTTCTTTTTCAAAAATGAAATAAGTTTTGACAAAAACATTCTGCAGAGGCAGAAGGTCAAGTATGCCTCTCTTCATCTTCCTGTTTTTTTAAGAAGATGAGAACATCTCTCCCATTCCCATTACTGGTGAGTCATGCTGGTTCTGGCAGTGCACAAATTTGTAAACCTAACCACTCCCAAATATGATAAGTTTGCCCCACACAATTCCTTCAAAGTAATATCCAATACTTACTTGCAACTGGCTGGTATTCATTTGCCTGAATGGAGGTGATGTGGAACTCTTTCCAGCCCTCTTAAATCATAGCATCTGGTCCACAAGGGGATAACAGCCTTCTGGGCAATTGACAGGAAACCATTATATTTTTTCCTTCTGAAGACTGTCTAGGCAAAAAAGAATGGGCAAGCTTCTAGATGTGGACCCATGAGCAGAGAAAAGTTAAGGTTGGACTCCCCTGAGGAGCAGTTTCTGTTCACTTGCACAAGGACCATACACTTAGGGTTATTGTATCTTGACTGCAAAGATGCAGACAACCCCCAGGTGGCAGAAAGAAATGTGGGAGAAGTAACTATTTCCTGCCCTCTAGTGGTCATGGGGGGCTTAGCAGTCCAGATGTGGTAGCTCTAACACCCAGAGACCATGAATAGATGACATGCTAGGCCAAAAATTCAGTTAATTTGAGGCCCACACGCTGCATTTAAACCAGATTGTGAGATGTACTGTATCATCTAAACCCAAAACAGTTTCCATATGTGATTTAGGCAAGCCAGTCTTTGTAGCTGAGGCTTGTTCCAGATGTTTGCAAGCCCAAAGTAGCAGCTTTTTCGGGTTCAAGCTTCAAACCATAACCAAAGTGCAGATTCAGAAAGTCTGGACTGCAATGTTACTATATTTCTGCTCACTTTTCCAAGGGAATGTGAGAGAAGAATAGAAAACTGCTGTGATCCCGTGCCTTCACTGAGCCCAGCCCCCCAGAAGACTTTGCAAAGAGACGTAGGCAAATGCTCTTGGACTGGCAAATACTATGATAGCATTTTTTTGAATCATAAGCTATTGTTTATAAACCATAGTGCTTGGGTTCATACAACCCACTAAACCAGATAAAATACACATTACAGGTTAATGTGATATGTGAACCCAGTTTTTAGGTTACTTTCCTTCACCTTGCTTTACATTTTGGCAATTTGGTTTTCTTTGCCCTTTCTCCAGACATGACTGAGTCTAGAGTTGGGGTTAACAGTGGCTCTAAAGTAGAGCTATTGGATCTAGGCTGCACAATTCTAGAAGACCTCTAGATGGCCATGGTTTGTGGCCATCTGGATTATTGCGGTTCAACTACGGTAGACTTATTCAAAGTTACTTGACAGGCAGCTATTCACCAAGCAAAACTTTTAGTATATATATACAAAACTTTTCAACTATATATAACTGCATGTGTTTCTCATGCTAATTAGGAAGCGTAATGACCAATAAGAACTAGTAATTAGCAGTAACTGAAAGAGGTATGGCAATGTTAAAATTGTCTTTGGTGGTCAGACTATTGTAAAGAAGTGTTCAGGGTTGAACTGAGGGTGACCACTGAGGGTGACCCCCTGGATTAATTAATTAATTAACGTTTCAATGTTTTAAAACTTTATTTTAACAAGGGAGAGAAACCTTGAAGAACCTAGCTTGTTGAATTCTCCCAACCTCTTAATTATAGGACCACCTTGGGTCAGATGACCTCCACATGACATGGAGAAGGGCGGTTCTTAGAATGGAGGAATCAGTAATATCACAAGACCCTGGCCAGCTGGCCCTCCCAGAGTGATGCACTGGAGGACGCATTTTTTTTCCTCGACGGTCCCCAGCCAGATCCAACCCTTTTTCAAACTCAAACATTCTTTTTGATGTTTTCTTTCCCCAAGCCAAATGTGGTCCCATTCTGTTTTTGGAAAGTTAGTCTGCTGACAGACAGAACCTTGATCCTCCTTTATTAATACCTTTCCCACATTCCCTTGAGCTGGAAAGAATAAAAATGATGAATGGCAGCAACCCATTGTTTGTGGGGGAATTGTCTCCATCTTTCTGGAGAAAGACTAAAATAAGCAGGGATAGTAGAAACATCCTACAGGAAGAGTAGGTAGAACTATGTCTCCTTTGCTGGCCATTTTGTGACAGCCCACAACTTTCTAAATGTTCCCATTAGCCCCAAAGAATGGGGACATCTGTATTAAGATGTAATATGAGTTATTTGGTTTCAGACTGGCTTAGTGTATGACTCCACCTGTAACAGTTTGTAAACACGGTTTACAGCTTCGTGTGCTGTGTGAATAATTATGGTGCATTAACCACAATTTAACAAATCATGGCTTAGTGCAATGTCTCCACTCAACCTATGGGTTTACAAATAAAAGTTTTACAGCTGATGAACTCCAATAGCTAAAGAACAACGAGGAGGAAAAAAAACAAAGGTAAGTGATGCAAATTCTGTTTATCTTGGTGAACAAATCCCAGCAGGCATTATTAAATATAATGAAATTAATGGCAAGATATTCATCTCCTCTAACAATGGAGAGTTTCCTCTAAGAGCCTTAGAAGTACAGAAAGGAGAATAATGCTATCTCCTGGGTCAATGACTCAAAGTCCATAGATCTTCTCTTGGGTTCAATTAGAGAAAAGAAAGTGGGTTTTCCTTACACGTTATTGTCCCATCCTTACTAAAATATTACCCCATGGTGAGGGTTGGACTGCTCTTTGAATGCATCTTGGCCTGACTTGGGGGGGTGGGCAGCCCAAGGTCCTTGGGTCCATATGACTCCCCAACTCCTTTGTGGCAACCCTTGGAGATCACACTTCCACATTTTGGCAGGAAAGCACCAAGGAACCATTGCAATTTTGCACCATTTTTCAGAGAAAAGCTGTATTAAAAAGAAGTGTAACCCTATTGTTTGACTGAGAGCATGCCAGTAGAAAAATTTCATTCCCCTTCCAAAACACAGAATAAAAATGGTCATGGGAGGCTTCAGCCATTTCAGGCATGTCACACACACACATGTGCATCACACACACACACATCCAATGCACCATTTGGTAGGTCATTTAAGAAAAATGAACGCACAGCCTCCAAAATATTTCTTACCCGTGTCTTACATGACTGGATGGTCAACCTGCACAACTCTGAAATGGTTCAGACCATTGTCTCTGCAGGATGATCTGAATTAACAACCAAAACTAAGTACTCCTTTGACAAAGCCTTCTCTTCCAGGGCAATTAATCCATTGCTATTTCTCTCTGATTTCAAATGCATCCTATCTTCCTCTGTTCCCTTTTTTTGAGGAAGGAAATGAAAGTTGTGGTGGTGGTTGCTAAAATTACTGTTTGTTCTCACATTCTAGTAACTCCAGAGCCTGGGAAATGAATGCAATAGGCATAATATATGGATACCACATCCATGTATAGTTTAAGAAACAAAGCATCCATTCATTGAAGAATGGCATTATTGCAAGAATGGGCATTCAACGAAGGGTAAGGGAGGCAAGTGACATCATGTGCATCATGATATCATTGTTATGATGACACCATGGAGGGCAATGACATCATCATGGCTTCAACCAGACAAGTCTATCCTTTTAAAAGTAAATTCTCATTGGGAAGATCTCAATGAATCACTTGAGAAGAGATTCATTCATTTAAGCCCCCAGAACTTTGTTTGGAGACTACAAAGCCCATCTAAAACTTGACACTAAATTGTCATTTTTTGTAATGTGGTAGAATGGAGAAATTATTAAATACATAGGAAGTCATTGTTTTAGCTGTATGCAATTACCTAAATGTCAGGTCAGTTTGAACCTTGGATCATGGATTCTGGCAGATCATTTAAAGGCCAAGAACAGCCCTCAGCTCAAAACATGTGACCCATCCATCCATGAGTACATAGGTGAGCGATTAAAGTGTTGATTGAATATATTTGGAACATCTACAGCCTTGGACCATTTTTCCAGCTGGCCCTCTATAATTTGGATTATGCTGCATTGTTACATCTTTCCCAGCTCTCCAAACAAATTGTTACATATTTCCCAGCTTTCCAAACAAAATAACAGGGGGCAAACTACAAATCCTGAGTTATTAGCTGACCTGGTTAAAGAAAAAAAATTAACAGAAGACTAAGGGCTACACCCTTCATAAAGAAAAAATGTTGTAGGACACGTGAGGGAATGAGAATGAGAAATTTTCTTTAAAATGAAGGATTGTAGGAGAATTTTCCCAGGCATAGCTTTACACCAGAGACCAGGACACAATGACATTAAAGTACCAATTGGTTTATTGACAGAACTTGGGGGCAAAAACAGACATTAAGAGAGGATGGATTAGAACCCCCGCGGTCACGTGTTTGCGATCCAGGCTCTTGGCAACCAGCTCGCACTTATGATGGTTGCAGCATCCCGTGGTCACATGATCACCATTTGCCACCTTCCCAGACAACTTCCGGCAAGCAAAATCAATGGGGAACTGTGATTCACTTAACAGCCATGTGATTCACTTAACATCTGCAGTGATTCCCTTAATGACACATACTATTCGACTCTAACTTGTATAAGACTGTGAGAGACTTACATCTTGGCCCATATGTTAAACGAACAACCCATTGGGATTCACATATTAGAACAACATATTTTATGTGCGGTCAAAACCCAAAAGTAACATAACACAGCCTTGTTTTTAAGCAAAGCAATGTGTTTGAGATATACATATGCGGGGTCAATTGGAGTGAATTGCCGGGGTGATATAGAAATATGATTTGTATTTCCACTTACATGTATACCTCCTTATACTTATTACTCTATTTTTATTCATGTTTTGTCTAATCTGTTTGCTATATTACTTTTGTAAAGAGTTTTATTAATTATTTACTATCTAATTATTATTTTGATAAGGCCTAATAAACTTTGATTTGATTTGATTCCCTTAATGACCACTGCAAAAAAGGTCATAAAATTGGGTGCCCCACTTTAAAAATGAATTTTCCAGTCCCTATTGTGGTTGTTAAGCAAGGACTACCTGTACTATCATCTCCACTTGAACAAAGCTAAGAGAAAGACAGTATGTGTGTGGGTGTGCCTACAACACTTTTAGAGAGTGTAAACTTAATATTCACTTCCATTCCGTAGAACAAGGGAAAAGATTTATCAAAGCAGAAGAATCAAAGTACTTTCTTTCAGTCATTGACCAGCCTTACATAACCTAAAACATAGAAATAAAATGAGATACAAGATAAAATAAGAATAATTGAATAAAAGGTCAGTTAATACAATCAGCAGAAGTGAAAGTTTCTTACTTCAGCTAAACTACTTTGAATACTGAGGACAAAGGAACATCCTGTTACTCTACAGTGTACCCTGTCCATTGGACAGCAAAGCATGAGATAAAATGCTCACAAAAATGTACAATTTAACCGGAAGGGGCACTGAAGAGAGAGGATCATACATTTTAACAAGGAATAATTGTCCATAGAGGTAGGATTATTAATCATTCCAAGGTTTTGCTATTTCACAATTAATTTTAGAATAGGGATAAAGAACTCAGGGCCTCCAGATAGTTCATAACTCATTATCTCACAGAGTTGGCCACTGGGTGTAATTCAGAGACTTCTCAAGGTTTATAGGTTTTCTATGCCTGTTTTAGACCCAAGGGCTGGTGTTCATTTGCTGATTTGCAACTGATTGACACCTGTGCAGATGTTAGCTTAGCCACTTAACAATTTACAGAAATGGGTTTCAAAAATCCACCATTAAAATTTCCCTAGAACAGCTCATATGAGGTTACTAATAGCAGATGAAATCCTTCTCTTAGAGTGCCAGTTTGGGCTTTTGTTCCTTTTTGCCACCACTAGTGTTAAAATCTCATGTCCAAAACATTTTTGCCCACTACAGACATAATCGATTGGTGTGATATCCTTGTTGTGGTTATGGCATGAGTACATAAATTTGCAGAGGTAACTCTCAATCATTGTTCAATAACCCTAAAACCCTAACCCCCAACCCTAACTTCTGTTGGATGGGGGGGAATGCCAGGTAGCCAAAATAAGTATATGTAATTGATTGGTGTAAGAAACACACTGGCAGACAAAAACTTTTTGGTGGACAAAAAAGGAACAAGGGCCCTAATTTTTATAGCTAGATTACAATCATTCCAATTACTTCTCTTGCCAAGGAGTAACAACTAACCAACATTTACATTCTTGTCTCAGTAGAGGCACAAAAATACAAAAATGTAGTTGATAACTAGCTTTTCCCACGAAAAAAAATATTCAAGGAAGGATTATATGAATAAGTGCAGGAGGTCACAGGATGAGGAAACATTCCAATAACAATCACTTTTGATCTTCCCCGTAGCATAATTGGTTGCCCATCATTCTTCTCAGAGCCACCTTAACCTCCTTGTTCCTCAGGCTGTAAATTATGGGGTTCAACATGGATGTCACAACTGTATAGAACAGGGCCAACAGTTTGTCGCTCTCGGCCGAATAGCTGGATTTGGGCCGAAGGTATGTAATAATGCCTGACCCATAAAAGAGCGAAACCACAATGAGGTGAGAGGAACAGGTGGAGAAGGCTTTCTGACGGCCCTCAGCTGATGGCATCTTCAAAACAGAGATGACAATATAGACATAAGAGGTAAGGATCAATAGGAAAGGGGCAGTAATAAAAAGAAGAGCTACCATATATACAGCAATTACATTTCTAGAGGTGTCACCACAAGCCAGCGTCAGGAGTGGGGGGATGTCACAGAAGAAGTGGTTGATCCTATTGGGGCCACAGAAAGTCAAGCTAAAGACATAGTTGGTCTGACCCAGCCCCACCATCAGTCCCACTGACCAGGAGGCTACTGAGAGCTGGATACAGACAGCTGGGCTCATGATGATGCTATAACGCAAGGGGTTACAGATGGCCACATAGCGGTCATAGGCCATGGCTGCAAGGAGACAGCATTCTGCAATTCCAAACAGGGTGAAGAAATACATCTGGGTAGCACAGCCCCAGAGAGCTATCTTCTTCCCATGCTCTGACATCAGGCTTGCTAGCATCTTAGGAACAATGGCAGTTGTGTAGCATATTTCTAAGAGAGAAAGGTTAGTCAAGAAAAAGTACATGGGTGTATGAAGGACTGGATTGAGCCTGATCACCGTAGTGATGACAATATTTCCAGCAAGTGACATGGCATACATGAAAAAAACCAGAACAAAGAGGACCATCCGCAATTGTGGCAGTTCAGAAAACCCAGCAAAGATGAACTCACTCACCAGGGAAGAATGATTGGACATAATTCATATCAGACAATGATTCACCTGCAGAACATAAGAGGCAACAAAGAATCAGCAATGATAAATTATCCATTTCTCTGTTTGCTGCCACTGTTTAATATAAAGATGGACTTATCTCCTTGCTGGTGACACCCTCTAACCTCTCACCCTAGCTATAGGGTAATGGCTAGGTAGTAAGTAAGAAGGAGAAAACAAGGTGAGTGCATGCATGCACACAGAGACAGCCCAATTGTACTTTATTCAGTATATTTTGTTTAAAACAAACCATGGCTTGGTGCAACGTATGCATCTAGCCATGTCTGAACCTGAATAAATCTGAGCTTCATAAATCTCCCAGTTCCTTTTAAGTCCTAGAACCATTTCTGGGGAATTCCTGCTACTGACAAAAAGAGGACAAATCTTCACCTGCATATTAAGCTTTAACTTCAGTTCATTCTACTAAACATTGAAGGAAGACTTACCATAAAAGATAAAGCTAAAAGCACCAGTTTATAGGTTCCATCGTAGGCGTCTTCCAAAGTTCTTTTGAAGGAGGGACTGGGTTATAGTCTAACTTTAGTCTAGAGTGGAAAATCTCTAGATTAAAACTGTTAGACCGTTAAGCAGAATTGGGTGGGATAGAGAAATGGTAGTAATAAATAAAAATAAGTTAAAAATCTTAAGCTGATTATGTGTGTTTGGGTACATAAAGTATTAATGTAACTTATTCTATAGAGCAAATCACAATCTCCTACAAATTCCGAGTGAATCACTATGAAGTTCTCCAGGTGCAGTTCAGCATGGAACGTTTGCCATTACAAGCAGTGAAGTGCACAGAATTATTCCAGCATCTTGCCAAGAAAAAAATGATTGTTTTATCTGAAGTTCTATCAAACAAGCAACTCTCAAATTGGCCTTCATGCACAACTGCAAACCACACAGCTAGGACCTGTTGGAGTCCAAAATCCTTTTTTTAAGGGTTTTTTTAATCCTGGTGATATAAAAAGATTAAGACAACATCTCTCTGTTCAGAAACACAGAAAGTTGGACTTACCTTTGAAAACATGATCCAATCTATTGTCAGAGAAGAAAATCCCACGTTGGCTCAACCAAGGTCTTTCTCGTTGCTCGGGTCCCCCTGAGGCTTCATTAGTAAACAGGTCTCCTTCTTCTCCGAGAAGCAATTGGCTATGATATTCCACCCTCCCACCGAGCCTCTTGCTCCCTTAGATGCTTTTCAAAACACGAACTTCATTGTCTTTTGGCAATCAGAATGTTATTATTGTTTCCTTATTGCTTGATTTAAAGGAGTGGAAGAATCCACTTCTATCATTTCCTTTCAAGAAGAATGAGCCACAGAAGTATCTGCTCCCTATAAGAAACTTCTCCTTCTCAAAATGTCTTCTCAACGAAGATATACATTCTCCTAAACACAAATTTTAAGGCACAAATATACTGACTGGGGGGAAAACATCTGGAAAAAAAGCTGGTCCTATAACATCAGAACTTGGAGGCATAGTTAGTTCAATGTTATAAGTAAGTAAGAGCACAGGGTTTTCAAACAGAATGCAGTGATATATACAGGCTGAAACCCGCTTGTTGGCATAGTCAAGGATTAGGAAAGCTAGTCTGCAGAAGAGCATCCATTATAGGTAGTCCTAATCTCAGAGCTTGCCCCAGAGCCCCTCAAAACCTGCTGATTGATTGTGTTTGTATCATCTCTTCTTAAATGTTTTTCTCCATACGTGTATCCTTTGGAAAGTTCAAGCCAACTTGCTTGTGGCTCCACGAATACACTCAGTTCCACCAAGCTTCAACAACATGATATGTTAGGCATTTTCAGACTATTTGCAACTGAAATAGGCAGGGTTCAATAACTCTTACACAGTTCTTGCTAGATCCGTGGGGACAGGAGGCGGAGGGGTTCACCATTGAGACCATCTTTGTTGACCCCAGGGCTAAACATGGGGTAGAGGCGCTCGGAGAAGACATCCAGAAAGGTGCAGATGTGGGTCATGGTGTCAGCATCATAAAAAGAGACTTGTCCCCCTTCATAATCCAAATAGACCCCCACTTTCTGAGGCTTGGTCTTGAGGAACAACTGCCTGGAGGGAGAGTCAAGGGCCTTGTATTCATTGCCATTCCGTAGCCAAATGGCCCAAAAACCATTGCTGGGCTTGACAGTCACCTTGGCCTCCTTCCTGTTCACCGACTCATTGGCCACCCCGATATCCCAGCTCGTTTTATTCCCAACTTCTACCTCCCAATAGTGGCATCCTGAAGTAAAGCCCTGGGCACCCAACACACATACAGACTTGCTAAATCTTTCAGGACCATCAGGGACATCTTCCTCAGGATTATCTTCCACATGTACAGTGTCAAGATCCTTGGAGAGCACAAGGTTGGGATGGTTGGTGGCAGGATCCAAAGTTATATGTGAGGGGACTGTTGGGATAAGAACAACAAGGGCGTTATCTATATTTGCCAACTTTTGAAATCTCCCCCTAGAAAGGTGTTTAAAAAAACCATGTCTATGCCAAGTGGACAACTCAGTTTCAAATCAGTTTTCAGCAATGCCAACCAAGAAATCCTGTTATGGTCATATTTACATATGTATATATAAACTAGGCATATTTCAATGAAATTGGGACATAAACTACCACTCCCAGGGTTCAGGGTGGGTGATTATGATCTTTCCAGCTGCCTGACTGAGCTACTCTTGGTAGGTATGGTGTAGAATCCCAATTCCCTGATGGTATCTTCTCCAAATTCTAAAAGTGGATTCTTTCCTGCAGTGCTCTGCTCTGAGGACACTTGAATTGATCCTTTAATGATGGAGTGCAAATCAAAGTCAAAGCGCTTGCAAAGGAACAAAGGAAGAACCTTCAATAAAGGTCTGTACAGAATCAGTAGAACAGTTCTCAGCAAAAAGCATTTTACACGATGGAAATTATACGATCACTGGGTGGCTAAATGTTTTGCAAACCCCTAGCCAGCTTGCCGGGGGACGTGGTGGCGCAGCGGCTTAATGACGCTGAAAGTTGCCGGCCAGAAATGGTCAACGCTTCAGCAGTTCGAGTCCAGCCTTCGCGTTAACAGGGTGAGCTCCTGTTTCCTCCCCAGTTCCTGTCAACCCAACAGTTCGAAAACTCACGTGAGTAGGTAAATGGGGACTCTCACTCCAGTGGGAGGAAAAATGCTGGCGGCGCCTTGCAAAAGGAGTCAGGAGCAGTTGCCGGTAAGCGCGAAACCGCGCTCGCCCGAAAAGGGCGCAAAGCAACGGAAACTCCGCCTCCTGCGCTTGCCAGCTGGGCTTTGCTCTAGGAAGGAGGCTCTGGCAAACCACTTCCGAAACACCTTGCCTTGAAAACTGCAAGGACTCGTCCAAGCAGTCACTGCAGAGTCGGTAACGACTGAGCGCAGATTAAATAAATAAAGCCAGCTTGCCAAAGCTCTGAGTTTTGTGGCAAACTGCAACCACTTGAATCTAGTAAGTTCAGCTTTGGGGCAGTTGTGAATGTTAGTAAACATTACAATCCCCTCCAAAAGAGATGGAAACAAAGTCTGAAGGGGGAAGGAAGATGGGATCTTGCATTCCTTCCAAAGAACTGGGAGTAGCTACACCTCACTTGTACCCATGCACCTTTCACCTTTCTCCTCACAATTCTGTGAAATAGGTTAAGCTGAAGGACAGTGGCAGGATGAAGTTCAGCCTTTGAGCCTGCTGTCCTCAACCTGGTTCCACCCAGAAGTCGGGCACTACAATTCCCATCACCCATAAACCTTAAGCATATTATTATGCTCTTTGGCAGCTGCCTAACCATGATTCTTTCCAGGCCTAATTTTCTCAGGGTTCACTTGAGCAGCATGTTTTGAACTGAAAAGGACAGGGTTACAACAATTCCAGCTGCTGAACCGTTTAGATCCAGTGTGTACATTTGGGATGAAACTTTTTGATTTCCTTTCTAACAGCTTTCCTATGATCGGGAAAAGAGGTATGTCTTTTCACTGATAATGGAGTTTGTGTCTGGCTATTTTACATAACAGCCTCCTGAATCTTTCTCAGCCTGGGAACCACCCATTAACTCTGGTTATCTGCAGTTGATGGGAGTTGTACTCCCCAATATAGGGAGAAACCCATTTTAGACAAGGCTCCAGCAATCTACAGGGCTGAGCTGAGACTAAAAGCCAAACCTCTCCGCTCTTAGTTTAATACTGTAACCATTACGCCACCCTTCCCATGATCCAGAGTTGAAATGAATTATGCATGATCAAATCATCATCTAAGAATTCACTCAGCTTTGTTGCAATTTTCCTGCTGTTCCTCCATGATACTCACAAGGTCTTAAAGCCAGGAACATCTCTCTCCAGAGCATGTACTGAATAGGCCCTTTAAATTGACCTAAATTGAAATCACGAGAAATTACAGGCAGTGGACATCCTTTGTCCTCCGGGGAACAATATCTGCAAAGACAGAAAAATCAACAAGATCTATGCAGTGCTGTAGCTTGTTCTCGAGCACCATCTGGTGGCCATATCTAGGAATTTCCACAGCTGTTTAACTATACCACCCTTCACTGGGGACTTTAAAATGATGCACTGAGGGTTTTTTTTTATTTATTTTTTTTAGTGCCTTCGAGTCAGTGTTGACTCCTGGCAACTGCCTGGACAAGTCCCTGCAGTTTTCTTGGCAAGATTTCAGAAGTGGTTTGTTATTGCCTCCTTTTTCCTAGGGCTGAGAGAGAGGGACTGGCTCAAGGTCACCCAGCTTGAGGTAGGACTAGAACTCACAGTCTCCCAGTTTCTAGCCTGGTGCCTTAACCTCTACACCAGACCGGCTCTATTCTACCCTCATTTTATCCTCACAACAGTCCTTCAAGGTTGCCCTGAGATTTGTTTATGATTATTAATGTTTTGGGGCAGATCCCTGAATCTGGAACCAGAGGCAACAGGGATCAGCAATGCAAACAACCAACATCACACTGGTATAGTCTTCCACTGATTCAAGGAGTTCAGAGCACTTCAGCTCAGCACTGGGGAAAAGCCCCAAGGCAGTTATTATAAATAAACCAAATTAAGGTTGCTTAGCAGAAAGCTTTCACCCCATTTATAAAGGACCAGCAGAGCATAAGGAATCCAGTTCAGCAAGAAGACATACTCACTTTTCTGTGAAGGCTTTGATATCCTGTGGAAGGAGATACAGTAGTAAGAATTATCAGAGAAAGGCCAGCAGTTAAGATTAGTTTCCCGTCTTCCTTGGCTCATGGACATTTCTTTAAACTGGTCCACCAGAATTCATCCAATGGAAAAAAGATGAATGCAACCATCTTTCCAAATGAGGCATAGAATCATGAGGCTGGAAGTGTTCTTGGAGATCTTCTAGTCCAGTGTTTCTCACCCTAGGCAACTGGAAGATGGGTGGACTTCAACTCCCAGAATTCCCCAGCCACCTGTCAAGGGTTTCCCTGCATGCTGCAGAGCATTGGACTAGATGGACCTAGCTCTGTGATTCTAGATCAGTGTTTCTCAACCTCAACAACTTTAAGAAGTGTGGACTTCAGAATTCCCCAGCCAGCATGCTGACTGGGAAATTCTGGAAGTTGAAGTCCATCTTTCAGTTGCCTAGGGTGAGAAACACTGTTCTAGTCCAATCCCCTACCCAGGGCAGGAATTCCCATACCATCTCAGATGAATGACTGTCCAACCATTGCTTGAAAACCTTCAGTGATGGAGCTTCCACAACTCCAAGGCAGAGGCGGGCTGTTCCTCTCTGCAATGGCTCTCGTGGTCAGGAAATTCCTCTTTATTTTGAGTTTGGTTCTCTCCATATACTGTAAACCTTCCACCCACTGATTCTTCTCCTACCCTTGGGGGCTTGGGGGAATTAATCCATACACTCTTCTCTGTGACAGCCTTTCAAGTATTTGAAGACTGCTTAGTGGAGAGTAAATATCCTTTTTTGCAGGGAGGTCACACAACTGAGCCAGGCTTGGTTAGATGGCAATTTCCTAAAGTCTAGAGCAGTGTTTCTCAACCTTGGCAATTTTAAGTTGTGTGGACTTCAACTCCCAGAATTCCCCAGTCAGCATGCTGGCTGGGGAATTCTGGGCGTTGAAGTCCACAGATCTTAAAGTTGTCAAGGTTGAGAAGCACTGGTCTAGAGATTCTTTGGAAAGAAAACACTGTGTTGGCTTTAAGGCCGGCCCTACTGTTAGATACAACATGGCAGTGGCCTGATTGCAAGATTGGAAGGCCTTGGGTCAGATGCAAGGAAGACTGCATGTGACCTTGAATGGTGGAGATATAGGAGAAAGACACAGGTACACACACACACACACACACACACACAGAGATTGCTTGGAAAATGCACTGACCTTAAGGAAACTTTCAGGATCTGGTTCCTCTGCAAGCCGAGTCTGAATCTTAGCTATTTGCTCATCTGCCATGCGGATTTGCTCTTGGCTGTTCCTCTGGTTCCTGTCCAGTTCACTGAGAAGCAGCTCTTCCTCCCTCCGGATCTCTCTGATCAGCGCTGCCTCCTTCTCCTGAAGCCACTGGTGAAGCTCCGTGAACTGGATGGAGAGGTTTTGCTCCAGTCGCAGCCGTTGGGCCTCAGAAGGCAGAATAGGAGGAGGAATGTGTGAGATCCCCACAATCTCTTGCATCAAAGAAAGCCCCTTCAACTTGGCCTTTTGTGTAGTCTAATGTAAAATAATGTAACATCTCCCTCTAGTCAAGCTCAGCTTCTGACCACGTGGACCCATCCATGACATTTCTTTAAATGATATGGAAGTTTTTTACCTTCTTCTAGGATAGTTTTTTAACTTTCCAGTCTAACCTACAGTCTTGATATTTTCTGGTGGTCTCCCATCCAAACATAACCAGTTACAATCCTGCAAAGTTTTATTCTGATCTATCATCTATCATCTATATCCATCCATCCATCTCTATCTCATTTATAGATTGTTTTGTATTGTTAATTTTGACCAGTATTTCTCAAACTTGGCAACTTTAAGATATGAATTCTGGGAGTTGAATCCACACATCTTAAAGTTGCCAAGTTTGAGAAACACTAATTTAGACTCTATGATCTCTATATCTACATAACGCTGAAATATTAATTTGGCACTTACACATTATCACTACCATTGTTCTCATTTGTCTACTAAAGCACAATCAATGATTGAGCATGTTAAAAATATGCTTGATATGTACAGCAGCATGGAAGATTTGACTCACTGTGATTTCTGGAAGTTTCTGGGCCCTCTGCTCTTGCACAGATCTTGCTGCTTGAATTTTGGATTCCAGCAGTGTTTGAGAAGTTGTTAAGATCTCCTGGATGGAAGCAGAAACACCACAAGGTAGAACCAAAATACAGGAACTCGTTTGCAGCTATTGCTCATCTGGGGCCATCAGAAGCAGATGCCAGAAAAGCAAAGGGCCAGTCATAATAGAGACAGTTTTTGCACTGGGGTCCAACCCCAGATCTCACATGGATTCCCCATCTCTGGGCACCATCTCAAACTCTGCTTTCCTACCCATTTCTTCTCTAGCTATTTCAAAAATTGGCAATCCACCTCAGGTTGCAATCCACAGTGGCTAATAGCCACATTTCTGTGCACACCTGACACAATAGTCCTTTCCATTCAACCAGTGGCAACTGTTACCCAGACTTCATTTCATACTGTGGAACAAGTTATTGACTAAGCTTATAGTCTTTGTTAGGAGTGTGTCCAAAACAGAAAGAATGTTTTGTGTCGAACTTGGGATAAACCATGGTGTTATAGGGGTTCTATTAAACTTTCCATTCAGCTACAGTTCAGCAGAACCACAACCCAGAAGATTTTAATTACTCTGGATGTCTAGCCCAGGCTTTTAGGACAAGTGTAGTGAATATAGAAGATGGCCTTGAAGGACAGAGGGAAGATTCACCACCAAGGTTAGGATCAGATAAACGAGGCTTGAGCCCAGGCTAAGAAACTGATTTATGAAAATGCCTCAGCACCCACCCCCCCCACTCCTTAATTCACATGAAGATAAAAGAGGGAGGAAAGGAAGCACATTCAGACTTGCAAGATTCAGTTACTACAGCCATTCTAATAAAAGTCTACATGGTGTCGGATTCTGGCAAGACTGGTCAGCATTATAAGGTAGACCCGACTAAGGAACTGGGCTCAATCCTCACTTATCTGCAGTGAATCTTCCCTCTGTCCTTCAAGGCCATCCTATATACTCACTACAACAAGGTTGGCCCTCTCTCACCTCAGCAGCTTGGCATATCCTAGCACAGCACCCCATCCTGTATCCTATCTCCTGCTTTCTTTCCCCTCAGCTGCTGATATCCCTGTTTTTGTCTCTGCCCCCATCCATGAACCACTTGTAACCAAAATAAAATAACCCTGTTTTATTCATTTATCCATGCATGGGATGAAATAACTCTGTTTCATTCTGTGTACAGATCACAAAACTTGAAACATACATGCTTACATTTGGGCAGTCTGCCCCTAAATCGCTGTTCATGCCTGGAACATTTTGTTCATCCCTCAACTTTGCTAAGTAGCAGAAATAATGTAGGTGGCATCTGGATGGGAACTCATAGGACCAGTCATTTTTTAAAAAAAAATATCTGGGGACCATCTTCCAAATATCTGTTGCAAAATATTTAAATATCCTAGGCTGAAAATACCTTGAGAACTATTCCACAGTCTTAAATTCCATTATACAGCTAGCAGATTGTTTATTCCACCAGCACGTAGGGCATTGAATGCCAAAGTCTCAAGTCTGGGTGTATTATGGAAGCCCAGGATATGAACTGTTAACCTTATAATGCCTTGTTGTTATATCTTGTATTTTTATATAATCATGGTTACTCTGTGTCTTGCTGATAGCGGCCTAGAGTCCTTTTGGTTTTGAGTAGATCATCAAATAAATAAATGCTACTCTACCCTGCTCAACTTTGACAACTTTACTACAGCTCAGTCAAAAATCTCCAGTCTGTATTCCTGGAAACCATTTTAAAAGTTCCACAGCGCATTTCAAATGCCCCTGGAATCAGGGCAGAGAACAACCAAGGTATGAGGGCAGTAGACTTTCCATTTGGGGCTAAAATTAATTAATTTTTGCTCTATCTGAAGCCCCTAACATTTCCAAAAGGTTTCCAAGTTCCTAGAAGAGGACCAAAGAGAGAAAACTTAAATGACATGATATTGCCCTGGGATTTGTAACTGCCAGGGGGTTTCCTAAAGCCAAAATAAAGATTAGTCAACCATTTAGGGACGTGGAGCTACAAAAGGGTTTAAATCTACCTCACATCATCTGGCTTCATTAGGAAAAATTGCACTGTCGGAGATTATTTTTTTAATTTCGTCTTAATCAAAGGAAGACCTTTACTGCAGCTTGCTACAATGCTTTCCATCCATCAGCTCTAATTGTTGTTCAGTCGTTAAGTCGTGTCCGACTCTTCGTGACCCCATGAACCATATTGCGCCAGGCCTTCCTGTCCTTCACTGCCTCCCTGAGTTTGCTCAGTTTCATGCTCATCAGCTCTAATAGAGGGTGAATTCTAACAACAAATAGTTTGAGTATGTTTGCTCAGGTGCCTCAAGGAAGATAGACATGGTTCTCCATCTGCTGCTTTATTAAGCTCTTATTGCTTCTTTTTCACCTCCCTTTCCAGGTAGGATTAAAGAATTTTATCTGCATTTCCTTTTCTGATCAACACCAAGACAGGACAGAGAAAGTTGCAAAGTTCTGCACAGGGGTCTGCCAGATCTGGCAGATGATGACTGTTGGTGTAGTTTAGCCTGGTTATTTTGGCTAACACAAAAGGGGTTTTACTAAAGTGTGCATGCATAATCTTTTCTGATCACTGTCTCTCATGAATGACTGAAATCAACATTGACCAGCTAAGGTGGCACAAGGCTCTTTTTGACTTCTTCTTAGGGTTTGGAACGGTTTATCTTGTGATATTTTTTAAGAATAAGCACCCAACATACTGTATTGCAAAGTCTCACTTAATGTTTAAC
Organism: Python bivittatus; assembly: GCF_059951505.1. Lineage (NCBI taxonomy): Eukaryota > Metazoa > Chordata > Lepidosauria > Squamata > Pythonidae > Python > Python bivittatus. Next base: position 600,773 of record NW_028277063.1, read on the forward strand.
ATGCAGCAACAGAGAAGAGGTAAATAAAGCAAGTCCAGATCACCCACAGATGAGCAAACTGCAGCCAGCACTAGGCGTGGTGGCCAAAGGTTAGTTTACATGGTGAAGCTCGGAGGGACTGATACTGAATCACATCCGACAACGACTGCTTATCTGGGGTTGCGAAACAAGAGCTCAAAGCTTCTGAACAATCACTTTTAAAAAAAGGAGGAAAAGTATGAGCAATCAGTTCATGGCGGGGGTGGTGGTGGCATGTGAGAAGCATATTAATAAACTGATTGTGGGACTCAGCCCAACTCAAATTGCAGTTTCAGACTGGAGTTGAGGAATTCACAGTTGTGCTACATCTGATTGGTGCGGGAAAAAAATCCTCAACATATAGAAAGCTAGTGTAGAAGACTCACCCTTTTCTCATTATGCCTGCTTTCTGAGTTAAGAGTTGTTTGAAAAGGGGTGGGGAGAGACACTTAAACAGGCATCTCTAGCCTGCAATGGTACAGTTCTATCAGGACTGCACTACAATATTCTGAATGCACATATATAAAACTAGAAAAGGTCCCATAGAGTCCCCTTTGCTTCCTCCTCCTACCATCCCTATATTCCATTATGGAAAACAGGACAGAGAGAAAGAGGGGAGGGGAGGGGAGGGGAGGGGAGGGGAGGGGAGGGAGGAAGGAAAATTGCAATTTTCACAAGGGCAGCCACTTTGAAATAAACTTTTGCTGAGCTGCACAATGGCACAGTGAGCCCCACAAAACAGAATTCTTCTTGTGTGGCACATTGTTTCTACATTTCATGAATCCATCTAACCATTGTTAGTGTGACTAGAGGCCAGTGACAGCCTTGTTATCCTCTTGAATATGTCTACAGGTAGTCCTCACTTAACGAGGATTAATTGGGACTAGCACCTCCATCACTAAATGAAGCAGTCATTAAGCGAAACATCATGTGACCTTGTCAACTTACGACAGCAGTTCCAGCAGTCCCCGTTATGGTCTTTAAGCAAGACATCACATGATTGTAATTTGTGACCTGCTGGCTTCCCCATTGACTCTGCTTGTTGGAAGCTGGCTAGGAAGTCACAAATGGCAATCACATGACCACGGGATGCTGCGACCATTATAAATGTGTGACAGTTGCCAAGTGCCTGAATCACAAGCACACGATCATGGAGATGCTGTGATGGTCATAAGTGTGAGGACCAGTCGTAAGTCAATTTTTTCAGTGCCATCGTAACTTCAAGTAATTGCTAAATGGATGGTCATTAAGCAAGGACTACCTGTACTTACATTTTAAAACTAAACTTGCCTTCACTTTCTTAACTCCCAGTTACTTTGTCATGCATTCTTTCAGTTAACCTATATCTTCAGCCACTCCCCAAGAACATCTGTTATGGGCCTCTCCTTCTAGTAACCAAGTCCACCGCCCCCTCTACTAACCTTGAAGTGTTCCACAGCTTCAACCAGAGAGAGACATTGGTGACCCCAGTGATCTGGTTGCAAAGATCTCACCAGGGACCCATCTTCAGTACAAAAAAGCTTGTCCCCTTGTATCTCATCATCATCTTCATCACCTTTGGCCTCCTCCTCACCAGCATGGACCAAGAGAGACTCCTGGGCTTTCCAAGCGAGCTGTCCCAGCACCCGATTAGCTGTAAATTTGCCACCTGGGATCTCACGCCGACACTCTGGGCAAGTAGGGAGTGGTGGCATGTCCTCCCCATGGTTGGTAGGGATTTCAGCCCAGAACCGGGTGATACAGCCCTGGCAATAGTTGTGCCCACATTCCAGCATGACAGGATCTGAAAAGAGCTCCAGACAAATAGAACAGCGCAGGTCCTCAGCAAAATATTCCACACCTGTCGGGGAAGCCATGGAGAAAAGAAAACAACCCGGAGGACGTCCTTTCCCAAATCAGAAAAGGATATAATTTATCTCCTATTTTGTAGCCCCTTCCAGTCTCCTCAGAAAACTTCTTTATGCCACTCGCTCTTCCCACTTGCTATTGACACCAGTATTTTATCTCGAAGTTTCTTCTCTGCTTTGTTACCTCCTCAAATCCTGATCTTTGTATCCTCAATTCATTAAATGAGTCATTCTCTCTGAGTTACTCTCACTCTGGAAAAAAAAAAGAAATTCAACCTTTGCTGCAGTTTCTGGGTTTTCTTTCCTTCTTCCTTACTTCCTTGCTTTCTTTTCATCCTTGACTCTTTTTAAAAACATACTCCAGCAGTAATAAAACAATAATTTTAAACCTATTTAAACAAAATAACAATAAAGCCCATTTCTTTTGCAGAGTTCTTTCCTGTTTTGCTTCTCAAAATAGGATTCCCTCAATCAAGTCTTCTTGCACAACCAACTCTGCCGAGCCAGAACAAGTCTCAACAAAACTTCCAAAGAATGTTCAAGACAACAGATTGATTGTTTTTAAAGGGTCTCCCACTGGAACCACACCTCGAATCTGATCATTATCTGAAATCTCTTCTTCTTTTGACAAAGCTTTGCACCACCCTGTCCATGAGACTGCCGCTTTATACAAACCTACAGATATATCCCTGTTGCCAGCCAGGAATGCAAGATTTCTAAATCTATTCATAAACATCTGGCAGTTCAAGAGCACCAAACTGGTTCTGATCAACCAGAGCAGAAAACAGACATGAGAGCAAAAAGAGGATATGGAATAAGTCATTGGCAGGTTGGACTCAGATAACTTGGACATCTCCACAGAGGGTGGAATATGAAACTCTTTTTCACTGAAATTTCTCCAGAAATTTAAATCCAGACTATTCAAAAAGCAGTATAATGCAATTATTTATATATATTTATATTTATATTTATATTTATATTTATATTTATATTTATATTTATATTTATATATATATATAAATATATATACGCCCTTGTTAAAGTATACAAAACAGACTGAAGCCTGTGGCTGTACAGATGTTGTCAGATGCCAACTCACATCAGGTTCAGCCAACGCAGCAAACAGTCAAAGATGATTGGGGTATATAATGTAATGTAATGTATTTGGAGGGCCACATGTTATGCAAACATGGTTTAAAACTGTCCTATAAGAGTTTACCATATTCCATTTCTTTTCCATTGGCCCAATATCTGCTAGCGATGAAAATAATTCCATTATGAAAACTAAGATGGCTAGAAACGGATCAGGAACATCTTTTAACTTTTGATGATTCAAACTCCAGAGTCAGATGGATTGCATCCTAGAATATTGAAGGAACTTGCTGATAGCTTGGCTGAACGTTTTGGATTATCTTTGGGAAATTTTAGAGAAGTGGTGCCAGATGATGAGAGGGGATTATTACCCCATCTTCAAAAAGGGGGGGTTGGGAAACTGCTGGCCAATCAGTCTGTTAATTGATACATGTTAAAATTCTAGAACAGAGCATCAGTACTTTGAAAAACTTTTGTAATTACCAGAAGCTTGTCTTGACAGACTAACCTAATTTCATTTTTTTGATCAGGGAAGCAGTAGATTGTGGCAATGCTATAGAGATGGCATATTAGCAAAGTATTTTAGTAAAATATCCAGTAATATTTGGATGACAAGCTGGATGTTGTGACAATTAACTGGATGATTAGCTGGCTTGAAGATCATATCCAAAACACGTTCATCAAGTATTCCTCATTAAACGGAAGAAAGGTATCAAGAGGGATACCACAGCATTCAGTCCTTGGATCCCCTACTTTTCAACATATTTATTAATGACCTGAATGAAATGGTGAAGAAAATCCTTATGAGAATTGTGGGTCATGCAGTATTGGGGTGGACAGCTAATAGTCCAGGAATAAAAATCCAAAGAATCGTGATAGATTAGAGAAACTACTGAAAATAACAAAAGGAAAATTAATAGAGACAAAAGGCAAAGCTCTGCACTTAAGAAACAGAAATCAAATAGCTAGTATAGAATATGGGATACTTAGCTTGGCAGCAAAAAAGATATAGAAGAATATGAGTTTATTATAAACTGAATGAATCAATCGCATGATGTGGTTGAGTGGTCATTTAGGCTGCATCAACAAATGTATAGTTTCTAAATCATGGAAAGCCATTGTTCCAACTTATTCTATGTTGGCCTGACCTCTCCTCAATTCCTGCTTCCAGTTCCAAGCTACCACAATATAAAAGGAATTAGAGAAACAGGAATAGGTTCAGACATGGGCAACAAAATTGATCAAGAAACTAGAAATTAAGTCTCATGAAGACAGATCTAGGGGGGGAAATGGGCATTTTTAACCTTCAAAAGAGAAGACTGAGTGAGTGGGTATGTTAGCACTCTTCGAATACTTGATATGATGACCCACAGAAGATGTCAAGAGCAGTTCTCCATCATCCCAGAATAAAAAACACAGAATAATGGATTTCTTACAGAAAGGATGATTCTGATTGGTGTTATGCAAACATTCCCAGCAATAAGAACTATTGGACAATGGAGCCAATTACTCAAATCAGTGACAGGCTCCCCCTTACTGGATGTATTCAAGTAGGAGATAAGGAGCCAGCCCTGTGCAAGGATTGGATGATGTTCCAAATGGCCCCTTCCGGCTCTGGGATTGGAAGTAAATACAGGTTGGGATATTATCTTAGAACATAAGAAGAAGATGCTCTGTCTCTTTGGTTTGTCATCTCAATTTTGCACAAGGAAAGAAGGGCAGTTGAAAAAAGGAAGGGGTAATTGGGCCTCACCTGAGAAAGGGAAATCTGTTACTCAGTCAATACCATATGCTACATCTCTCTCGCATGACTAAACTCATTGTTCGTATTCTTGGGGATTGTTTTAAGAGGCTTCGGA